>NC_136372.1:15502500-15967500 GCF_037039965.1 Doryrhamphus excisus | reverse complement strand
AAGTAGCACCCCTATAGTCACTTATACACTCCTATAATTCATTATTTATGACATTACACAACTCTTTTGCTGGAGACCCGAGTTCAATTCCACCCTTTGCAATCTCTGTGTGGAGTTTGCATGTTCTCCCCGTGCATGCGTGGGTTTTCTCCGGGTACTCCGGTTTCCTCCCACATTCCAAAAAACATGCTAAGTTAATTAGCGACTCCAAATTGTCCATAGGTATGAATGTGAGTGTGAATGGTTGTTTGTCTATATGTGTCCTGTGATTGGCTGGCCACCAGTCCAGGGTGTACCCCGCCTCTCGCCCGAAGACAGCGACAGCGACCCTCGTGAGTATAAGCGGTAGAAAATGAATGAATGAAGATAACTATAGGGGTGTTATGTCATGTCTAGAGGTCTTTAATAATGTTAAAACCGTATTTATAAGGTTGTAAACAGGTTTTCTACGCTCTAACTATTGTTGTTTGTCTGTACCACAGGTTGTTTGTCTATATGTGCCCTGTGATTGGCTGGCCACCAGTCCAGAGTGTACCCCGCCTCTCGCCTGAAGACAGCTGGGATAGGCTCCAGCACACCCCGCGACCCTTGTGAGGATAAGCGGAAGAAAATGAATGAATGAATGAATGTCTACTATATTGGGTGATAGGAGTGTACAGATGACTATAGGGGTGTTATGTCATGTCTGGAGGTCTTTAATAATGTTAAAACTGTATTTATAAGGTTGTAAACAGGTTTTCTATGCTCTAACTATGAACATATTTATTATATAATAAAGGAATCCTACTTCTGGAACCAATTAATAAATGAGGGATAAGTGTAGTCAAAAATGTAACATAACTAACGGGTTAGTGATTAGCATGTAGGCTAACAACTGGGAGTTTTCTCCGAGTTATCCGGTTTCCTCCCACATTCCAAAAACATGCTAGGTTAATTGGCGACTCCAAATTGTCCATAGGTATGAATGTGAGTGTGAATGGTTGTTTGTCTATATGTGCCCTGTGATTGGCTGGCCACCAGTACAGGGTGTACCCCGCCTCTCGCCTGAAGACAACTGGGATAGGCTCCAGCACCCCCGTGACCCTCATGAGGATAAGCAGTAAAAAATGAATGAATGAATGTCTACTATAAAGGAGTGTATAGATGACTATAGGGGTGTTATGTCGTGTCTAGCGGTCTTTAATAATGTTAAAACTGTATTTATAAGGTTGTAAACAGATTTTCTACACTCTAACTATTAAAATATTTAATATTTAATAAAGGAATCCTACTTCTGATGACTATAGGGGTGTTATGTCATGTCTAGAGGGCTTTAATAATGTTAAAACCGTATTTATAAACGGGTTTTCTACGCTCAAACTATGAAAATATTTAATATATAATAAAGGAATCCTACTTCTGGAACCAATTAACCGCCATAAATGAGGGATCAGTGTATAGTGTGTTTCCAAAACGGGCAAAACTTTACTCTCTAACTGTATTTGTTTTGTTTTGCAGTAGCCCATTTATGCAGAATTGTACCCTCTGTTGGCTCCTGCCCAGTTGTTAAGCCTATTATCACCTTATTGGTAAACATATTCCCAAAATCAATCCAGTTTCATACAAATGACACATTATTTAATGATCCAAAATTCAACAAGGTGTTAGATAAAGCCGATTGCAACACTGCGCATCGGTAGCTTTCAGATTGAAGATAAACCTGTGTCAAGAATTCCAATCTGTGTAGGTGGAGGCATGTTGCCTCAGGTCTCAGGAGTACAACCCCCCCCCCACACCCCCACACCCCCATGAACGTGAACACAAATGCTTGATATGGTGCCAAAAGCTTCCACAAGCGTCATCATACGTGTGTGGGCGTTAACTGAGCGGGCATCGTATATTTCTGCCAATTATTGTCACTTTGGTTAGCTTGTCATGCCGCTATATTTACAACCTCCTGATTTGTTATCTTTTCCTTTTAAATACTTCACATGCTAACAACCGCAGCCAAACAACTTGCACGGAACTTTTCCATTTGTTTCGTGCATCATTTTGCACTGACCTTCAGGTTTGAGAGTGTCTAAGCCTTGTCTGGGGAGTGTTGCGCCGTCCGGAGTTACGATCCTCACACGCTCGTTGCTGTTCAGCCGCTTGTATTTATTATCTGTCCTGCTGACAAACTGTAAAAAAAATATTCCTTTCACCAAATAACAGCATATTTAAAATGAGGCAATTTTTAATATTGTTGTTATTTGAAGACCAGCTGTGTCCAAAGTGTGGCCCGCAGACCGCATTTTATTGAAGGTTGTTACATGGCGTATCCATACCTGCAGGATCTGTGAGAGGAAGATGCTGGCTCTCGACATGCGTGGGCTGGCTTTGGGGTCAGTAGGGGGTGTGGCTTCCTCAGGCTGCAAATTACTCTAGACAGGCGCATACGGCGTATACAACTTTGTTGAGCGTATGCGATGATGTCATGCATATTCAAATAAGGAGGATGATATTACAATTATCACATAATACAGCATGAATTAATTAATTAACCATGTCCAGTATCAGCCCCCGTAGCTGTCCACTCAGAGCGCACTGCTCTGGTATCAGACCCATGGAACAACCAATCAGAGAACAGCGTACTCGCGTGTGCCACCACTACTAGGTCATGAAGTGGAACTTTCTGAACTCCACTCATGTGACAGGAAATATCACTGTTAATATAAACATTCATAAGATGTATAGTCATATCACCTTGTACTTCGGTACATGACAAAAAATAAAAATAAATAAATATTAATAAAATTAAGTACTTTTTTTTTAAATTAAATAAAATTAAAATAAATAAAAATTATATTAGGAAAGCAGGAAGTGAACAAATGTAACAGTTACTGATTGCAAAAGTACCAGATGGAGGGGTAGGATTTAATAAGCTTTGCTTCTTCTTAGGCGGCACGGCGGTCTAGTGGTTAGCGTGCACACCTCACAGCAAAGAGACCAGGGTTCAATTCCACCCTCGGCCCATCTCTGTGTGTTTGCATGTTCTCTCCATGCATGTGTGGGTTTTCTCCGGGTACTCCGGTTTCCTCCCACATTCCAAAAACATGCTACGTTAATTGCTACTCCAAATTGTCCATAGGTATGAATGTGAGTGTGAATGGTTGTTTGTCTATATGTGCCCTGTGATTGGCTGGCCACCAGTCCAGGGTATACCCCGCCTCTCGCCCAAAGACAGCTGGGATAGGCTCCAGCACCCTCGTGAGGAAAAGCTAAGTTAAAAAAATTCAATAAAATTAAAATAAATTAAAATTATATTAGGAAAGCAGGAAGTGAACAAATGTAACAGTTTCTGATTGTAAAAGTACCAAATGGAGGGGTAGGATTTAATAAGCTTTGCTTCTTCCTACTCCTTTTGGACATGTGGAACTGTGAACTGATTATGGGATGGCACTCAATTGTAATCTGATGTTTAAATGAAATTAAACCATTATCATTACCAAGATAAGATTGTTGATAAATTGTTGAAATATTGTTGAAATTATTGTGTTTACACTGTTTATATGTACATGTAATACATGTAATAAACCTTAGGGGTTCGGGCTGATACTGGCAATTGGGGGCATGATACTGGGCCGGATACCAGATAAACCATGTGATAACTTAAAAAAATACAGCATATTCATGTATGTACATATGTATAAAAAATATATATAAATATATAAAATGAATATTTTTACCCTCATGTTCCGCTGTATTTCGTTGTCTTCTTTCCCTCCTCGACACATCAGCTTCTGAATCTTGACTAGGAGTAGCTGCTGAGCCCTGGATTCCCACAGACACAAAAAAACTGTATGAACAGTACGAGCATCACTTACGCTCTCCGGCATGCTTTGCGGTACTAAAAGTATGTGTTTAAATTAGATGTTTACACTCATATTTGATATTATATTCCAATTTTTAGCGACACAAAAGTGGACAAACCCCACAGACTCATACCGGGAATTGCAAGGCAGAGTCCCGCTGTCTTGCAGGTCGGCGCCGGTGTAGGGGTCCACGCGGGTGCACAGCCACTCAGACCGCCCCTGGTGCCTTGTGTCCAGAACGTGCATCACCTCATCGCATTGCACGCTTAGAGAGCAGCTGTCCGACTGGCTGGAGATGTTGAGGTTCGCCCGTATGTAGAAGGAGTCGCCCGAAACCAGCGTTCCTTCTGCAAGGTCCCTCTGGAAACGACGATACGCTGGAGCACATAAAACGTATTTAGAGTATTTATGCATAAAGAGTCTTCCATGTTTAACTGTGTTATTAGGGCTCGAACACTATTGTAATCGTTTCTTCTTATTATTATTCTTCCAACAAAATGATTGCCTTTTTGAGGGCCTAAACATGCCCGAAAACTCACCAAATTTGGCAAGCCCATCATGCCTGGCGAAAAATGTGATATTTTATGGGTTTCATAAATAATGTTCCAAAATTGACTCACTAGCGCCACCTTGAAATTTTTGAAAAATTAGCCCCCCGCCACCAGTTTCACCGATCGTCACGAAACTTGGTGGAGACGTCTATCATGACAGGACGCACCAAAAAGTCTCAAGAATCCATATTGCAAAACAAACAGGAAGTCGGCTATTTTTGATGGCGGCAACAATTTTTGGGCCAAAAGTAGGGGTCGTATCTCGACAAACTCCTCCTAGAGGGTTTGACCAAATGAGTCTGTTGTAGCATCAACGGACACTAGACGGATGGCCGACGTTAAATTGCGAAGGATTTTGGGATGTTCCATACGATGTGGGCGTGGCACGCCGCCAAACTTTGAGCTTTGGAATCTGGCATCGCCTTGCACGCTGAGCGTAACTGTAGACGTGAATAACTTGGCTCCACGTGGTCAGATCTTCATCATACTTGGTACATGTGATCATGACCCCACCCCAAAGGTCTCCATAGGTCACTTCCTGATTTTGTCGCAGCGCCACCTATTGGTGACAGGCTAAAAGTTTGTGATCTACATGAGGCCTTTTCTGGCAGGAGATTCATCAGATTGACATCAAGGTCACAAGGAGACTACCTGACAGACTGGTGAAGCCTGTTGATGGACCATGATGCAGGAAAACTGCACGTGGTGGGCGTGGCCTGGCGGCGAATGCTCAGGCCTCGCCATTGACAATCAAAGGGTCATCATTCGCCCGCAGAAGGTCGCATGTGCTTGAAAACTTATACGGGGGGTCAGAATTCAGGCCTGAGCGCCCTGGTGGGGCTGACATATGAAACCAATTCAAATAGACTCACTAGCGCCACCTAGAAGTATTAAAATAATTATTCTTCACCTCCCGTTGCACGGATTGTCATGATTTTCGGAGACATCACTCATGACAGGACGCACAAAAAAGTCTCAAGAACCCATGTTCAAAAACCAACAGGAAGTCGGCCATTTTGCTTTTGGGGTGCTTGCAGTTTTAATTATATATACACTTACAGTCAAAGTTGGCACGGTAGTGAAGCCTGATTGGTCCAGAGCAGTGTTGCAGTATCCAATGGGCTTCTTCCTGGGTGCTGGTTTCCAATGAAATGCTCTGGTTTTCTCCTCGTATGCGTCCTTCCAACTGATAATCCCGTTATTAAAACCGCATAATAATTTGATTACAGGCGTGCAATAATAAATTACCCGTCTTACCAACAAAAGGTGGTGACCTTCTCGTAACCCGGTCTTCTCAGCCACGGACCCCGGCTGGACGGATGAGATAAAAATTCCAATTTCATTGCCGCCGACGAGAGTGATGTCCTTCAGTAGGTTGTCGCCTAGCATGGTAAACTCCTGAACCGGCTTCAGAGTGACGTTGATACCAGACAGAGAGGACAGAGAAGGACGAAACGGCCTGCACACACAAGAAAAACATGAACATCGGAGACCTGACTTGTCACATGAGCGCTTGTGTGAGGATCACGTACCGCTCCAGAGAAAGTTTCCTGAAGATGTTGTTAACTTGCTCGACGTCGTAGGTGTCCATGCTTTCTGACTGATGGGACGAGGAAGATGAGTGGACGGAAGGTGGACCGCACTGGACTTCATCTTATGAGGACGCATTTCAATAAAAAACACACAGATTTAAATGCAAACATCATTTGTTAGAGTGGGAAATTGAACCAAATTTTACCAAAGTCCATTTCCATGGTGTCGCTGTCAAAGTCCGAGAGGCTGCAAAATAATATTTTTTTATTATTGACAATTATAAATATTCATTCATTCATTCATTTTCTACCACTTATCCTCACAAGGGTCACAGGGAGTGCTGGAGCCTATCCCAGTTTTCTACACCCTGGACTGGTGGCCAGCCAATCACAGGGCACATATAGACAAACAACCATTCACACTCACATTCATACCTATGGACAATTTGGAGTGGGGAAAGACAAAATAAGAATCCAAAAAGTTACCACTTCCACACAAAATAGGAGGAGAACTCTTTCATTCATTCATTTTCTACCGCTTATCCTCACGAGGGGGGTCGCGGGGGTGCTGGAGCCTATCCCAGCTGTCTTCGGGGCGAAAAACGGGGTACACCCTGGACTGGTGGCCAGCCAATCACAGGGCACATATAGACAAACAACCATTCAGACTCATATTCATACCTAACATGGACAACCTAGCATGTTTTTGGAATGTGGGAGGAAACCGGAGTAAAACCGGAGAAAACCCACGCATGCACGGGGAGAACATGCAAACTCCACACAGAGATGGCCGAGGGTGGAATTGAACTCAGGTCTCCAGCAAAAGAGTTGTGTAATGTCATAAATAATGAATTATAGGAGGGTATAAGTGACTATAGGGGTGCTACTTCATATCTAGAGAGCTCTAATGTTAAAAAAAAAACACATTTAGAAAGTTCATTCATTCATTTTCTACGCTTATCCTCATGAGGGTCAGGGGGTGCTGGAGCCTATCCCAGCTGTCTACACCCTGCACTGGTGGCCAGCCAATCACAGGGCACATATAGACAAACAACCATTCACACTCACATTCATACCTACCACATACCACTCACATTCTACCAGTCCAGGGTGTACACCCTCGCATCGAAGACAGCTGGGATAGGCTCCAGCACCCACCGCGACCCTCGTGAGGATAAGCGGTAGAAAATGGATGAAATGGATGGAGTTTAAATGTGACTATAGGGGTGTTATTTCATGTCTAGAGGGCTCTAATAATGTTAAATATATATTTATATATTTTTTTATAGGTTTTATATATTCTAGCAATGAAAATACTCCAGTTTTGAATCCGGAGTCCTACTTTGTGGAAATTCATTTATCTCGGTTGTGTCTGGAATTAATTAACTGGGATAAATTTACTGTAAAAATTTAAAAACAGTACAAAAAAATGTGTAAAAAACATTTTTTGTGTTAACATTTTTAGCTTTCTGGAAGAAAGTAATTTGATTTGAATTGTTTAATATAATATATGAAATAATATATTTTGTATAAATATATTTAGTTATTGTTCATTTGTATTGTATTTTATTGTTAGTTATTAACCATGCTAACCCAGGTTCCACTGTAAATGTAAAAAAAGTGAACGTGCGTAGCAAGAAGACCGACCTGCGAGGCTGGAAGTCGTTCTCTTTCTCCCTTTCTCTTCGGTACAGAGATGCTTTCTCGGGGGGCTCAGGCTTTGTGGATAGGATGCTGTCGTTACGGTAACGCACCTGGAGATAACAAAAGTGAAAAAAAAAAATCACATGAAGAATAAAAGCGCATAGTATCGCTTGCTTGTGGGGTTGTTTTTTTTTTTCACCATCGCCGGCCTGTTGGGCTGCTCTGTCACGAAGTGATGATGGAGGGGCGAGGGGGACGAGGTGAGGGCGGGGGGTAAGCTGGGGCAACACGTGGGGGACACGGGGGGAAGACTGGGTGAAGGAGGGAGGGAGTGGGTGTGGGCATGGACGTGTGGTATGATCACAAGAAGATCCCCGCCGTTTGCTGTGTCAAAACAGGAAGTGGTGGACAAATAGACGATGAATATGATATATATGAATATGTTATGACCACATCGAATAATTGCGGGTTACCTGCAGGATGAGAAGACTCCATGTTCATGGGATGCTCTTTGGGTAACCAGATAGGAGACTTGGTTCTGTTCTGAAATACATAAAACATATTTTTTGGTCATTTTTTATATCTTAATGATGCGATGTAAAAACATGAGCGGTGGACGGTTGCTGAACTGCTTTCAAATTGGGGCGCCGTCTGAGGCGGGACTCCTCAGGTAAAAATTTCTCCTCTGGCGACTCATCGCTGGACCACTCCAACTGACCCTGAGCAGGTTTAAGTTCTTGACAGAATACGGTTGGGGGTAAGTCCCTCGGAAGGCTCTGAGAGGGAAAAAAAATGAAATATTTTGCATAAGGATCATAAAAAATATATGAAGAACTTGCAACCAAAAGGCGCTAAATCCAATTTTTTTTTTTTTAGCATAGCACATAAAGCACCTTACATTCTTTTACAACAATGCCATTGAAGAAGTTAAAGGTGACTTCAAATTTATTTTAGCCAAAAGGCGCTAAATGTGTCATTTCAGCCAAAAGGCGCTAAATCCGCAAAAAAAAATTAATTAAAAAAATATATAAAATACATGGTGTGTGCAGGATTTTTATAGCATGCATTTTTATGACCTATATTGATAGCTCTTTCATTTGCAATATAGACTTGATGACCGTGTGCGTAATTAAAAATCATTGATTTTCTCAAAATCAGTCAAAATGGATTTAGCGCCTTTTGGTTGCAAGCTCTTCATATAATGACTTTATTGACAAACCTGATCCGAGGCGATGTCCTTGGAGAGGCGTCGTAAGCGAGACTCCAGCGTGACCAATCTGGCTTCTTTCTGCGCATTCTCGTTGTGGAGCTCGTCGCTTTTCTCCTCCAGTTCTCGGATCTGTTTCCGATACCTGTCCTTGTCGATTAGACTCTGCGAGAACTGGTGCTGGGCCTCGTCTCTGGCCCGGAAGGCCTGCGTATGTATGTATGTATGGCAGAAAATAGATATCACGTTGCTGTACGTTGAGAGGATGAACTTGTTTTTGTGGGTCACCTGGTCCCTCTCTTTTTCCACTTCCTTTAGTTGCATGGTGATGGTGTCCATGCGGTTGCGGTACATCTGACAGTCTTTCTGGAGGGTGGAGCACTTCAGCTCCAGATCCTCTTTTTCTTCCAGGTACTACACACACACACACACACACATATACAGTGGCTAAATTGGCTAAAAGGAAGTACAGGTGGTTTTCCGTGATATGTTCAAATTCAGAAATAATTTGGATTTACCAGTTATAACTCATACTTTTTAATTGAAATGTATTACATTTAAATTTTTCATTTTTAAATCAATCCAGAATTCCACAATTTAATTTTATTTCTATTGATTTATTTATTATAATTTAATTCATTAATTAATATATGTTTTATATATTTTTATTTTATTTTATATAAATGTTATGAGCCTCTACAGCAAAAACCAGATTGAAGACAATCCAGAAACAATATGGATTTACCAGTTATAAATTCAGTTATGCAATTCAGAAAGCCACAATTTAATTTTATTTTTATTGATTTATTCATTATTATTTAATTCATTAAAAATATTCATTGAAGAAAATATGTTTTATTTATTTTATTTAATGGATTTTTTTTACTTTATTTTATTTAAATATTATCAGCCTCTACAGCAAAAACAGATTACATCAATCCAGAAACAATATGGATTTACCAGTTATAAATTCATACTTTTTAATTTAAATGTATTACATTTTATGTTTTTCATTTATTAAATCAATTCAGAAAGCCACAATTTAATTGTATTTTTATTGATGTATTCATTATTATTTATTTCATTAAAAATATTCATTGAAGAAAATATGTTTTATTTATTTTATTTAATGGATTTTTTTTACTTTATTTTATTTAAATATAATTAGCCTCTACAGCAAAAACAGATTACATCAATCCAGAAACAATATGAATTTAGTTATAAATTCATACTTTTTAAATGAAATGTATTACATTTAATTTTTTTCTTTTTTAAATCAATGCAGAAATTCTGAATTTAATTTCATTTGTTTTGAATTATTTATTATTATTTTATTTATAAAAATATTAATTAATTATTATTTTTTTATTTTTATTTATTTATTGGATGTATTTTGTTTTTTTTTACTTTATTTAATTTAAATGTTATCAGCCTCTACAGCAAAAACCAGATTACAGACAATCCAGAAATATAGTTATAAATTCATATTTTTTTAATCCATATTTTTTTCAATGTATTTTTTAAATTTCATTTGATTTTTTATTTATTTTTAATTTAAAAAAAAATGGTTGATATTTTTGTACACTGCAAAAATGAATCTATCCATCCCTATCTCTCGCTCTCTATTTAACCTTGCATAGACTTCATTTTTCCAGCATCTAACCTGGAAGTAGATGGATCTGCAAAATAATGCAGACCTTATCTCCTCAGCGAGCGTATGAGTGTGCGCTACCTTATCTCGTAGTTCCTCTGCTTGTCTGATTTCCTCATGAAGGTTATAGAGGCGGTTGACCAGGTCTTGTCTGTCTTCAAGCGCTTCCTGTCTGTCGTGTTCCAAAATGTCCAGGATGTCGTTGTCCGATGCGGACACAGGTCCGGGCTGAGTGATGTTTTGAAGATGTTACAGCAATGTTTAGATCATTGAACGTTTCTTTATTCCACACCTGGATGATGGACTGGAGGTCTTGTACTTTGATCTTGAGCATCTCATTCTCCTTCTCCAGCTCGAAGATCTGCTCCCTTTTGGGTCGATTCTCGATATCGTTCTTCAGCTTGAGACTTTGCTTGCGTTCCATCTTGCACTCTTCCTCCATCTTGTTAAGCCGGTGCTTTAGCTGATCGATCTGTAGAAAGATACAGAGCGGACATAATATGTTTTCCATTGATGGCTTCATCCAGAACGGATGTGAAGTGGATGTTGGTGGCCACCAAGATGCTGTACCTCCAGCTGAAGGTCTCTGCTCCTCATCACTGCCATGTTCTTCTCCTCGCTCAGCGCCGCGTACCTCATGGCCAGTTTATAGTTCTCATCCTTGACTCTCAGCACCTCATCGCTGTAGGTGTTTCTCTCCTCTTTCATCTTGTTGTACCCTGCACACCCACACATTGGTGAGCTCCATGGTAGAAGCTTCTACACCTTCTAACAAGACATGATTGATTCCATTTAGGGTTCACTATGATGCAAAATATGGAGTCGCCGATTAATTTAATTTAATTTAATTTAATTTAATTTAATTTAATTTAATTTAATTTAATTTAATTTAATTTAATTTAATTTAATTTAATTTAATTTAATTTAATTTAATTTAATTTAATTTAATTTAATTTAATTTATAATTAAACTAGCATGTTTTTGGAATGTGGGAGGAACCGGGGAGAACATGCAAACTCCACACCGAGATGGCCGAGTGTGGAATTGAACCCGTGTCTCCTAGCTGTGAGGCCTGCATGCTAACCACTTGTCCAACGTACAGCCTCCACGAAGTGTTCATTCATTCATTTTCTACCGCTTATTGGTTGGAATTGAACCCGGGTTTCCAAGCTGTGAGGCCTGCATGCTAACCACTTTTCCAACATACAGCCTCCACGAAGTGTTCATTCATTCATTCATTCATTTTCTACCGCTTATTGGTTGGAATTGAACCCGGGTCTCCTCGCTGTGAGGCCTGCGTGCTAACCACTTGACCAACGTACAGCCTCCACTCAATGTTCATTCATTCATTCATTCATTTTCTACCACTTAGAGGTTGGAATTGAACCCGGGTCTCCTCGCTGTGAGGCCTGTGTGCTAACCACTTGATCAACGTACAGCCTCCACTCAATGTTCATTCATTCATTCATTCATTTTCTACTGCTTATTGGTTGGAATTGAACCCGGGTCTCCTAGCTGTGAGGCCTGCGTGCTAACCGCTTGACCGACGTACAGCCTCCACTCAATGTTCATTCATTCATTCATTCATTCATTCATTCATTCATTCATTCATTCATTTTCTACTGCTTATTGGTTGGAATTGAACCCGGGTCTCCTAGCTGTGAGGCCTGCGTGCTAACCACTTGACCGACGTACAGCCTCCACTCAATGTTCATTCATTCATTCATTTTCTACTGCTTATTGCTTGGAATTGAACCCGGGTGTCCTAGCTGTGAGGCCTGTGTCCTAACCACTCGACCAACGTACAGCCTCCACTGAATGTTCATTCATTCATTCATTCATTTTCTACCGCTTAGAGGTTGGAATTGAACCCGGGTCTCCTCACTGTGAGGCCTGCGTGCTAACCACTTGACCAACGTACAGCCTCCACTCAATATTCATTCATTCATTCATTCATTTTCTACCGCTTATTGGTTGGAATTGTACCCGGGTCTCCTAGCTGTGAGGCCTGCATGCTAACCACTTGACCGACGTACAGCCTCCACTCAATGTTCATTCATTCATTCATCCATTTTCTACTGCTTATTGCTTGGAATTGAACCCAGGTGTCCTAGCTGTGAGGCCTGTGTCCTAACCACTCGACCACCGTACAGCCTCCACTGAATGTTCATTCATTCATTCATTCATTTTCTACCGCTTATTGGTTGGAATTGAACCCGGATCTGCTAGCTGTGAGGTCTGCGTGCTAACCACTTGAACACCGTGCAGCCTCAACTCAATGTGATCTTGTAAAATTACTGCAGAGTTTGACATTTTTGTTGCTTTTCTTGTTAAATAATACTTTTAGTACGTGCTGTGGGCCAATGCATATACACCCACGGGCCGCACTTTGGACACCCCCGCGGTCGACCTTACTAAAAGCACTTTTAAACCGTCTAAATTCCATCATCATGGACAATGAATAGAGTTTGCTTTTACTTTGTTGTAAGGTCTGAAGTTCCTGGTTCACAAGTCGTAGCTTCTTCTGCTCATCCTCCAGGGTGCAGTTCTTCCTGCTGAGCTCCACTTGCTGCAGGGTCTTCTCCTTAGACTGCTGCTGAAGCTTCATCACCTCGTTCATTAGGAACTGAGTCAGTCCTTCGTGACCCTCCTCCACTGTAAAGAAGCACACCAGGAAAACTAAGGATGTGGGTATAAATTATATGGAATATGTCAGATTATATGTCATGATGTGCTATATATATCACTATATTGACACTTATTATGGTACACATTAGGTCATATCACCTTGTACTTTGGTACGTGACAAAAAATAAAAATTAAAAAAATATATTTTTTTAATAAAATTAAGTTAATTTTTTATTTAATTAAATACAATTAAAATAAATTAAAATAAATTAAAATAAATTAAAATAAATTAAAATAAATTAAAATAAATTAAAATTATATTAGGAAAGCAGGAAGTGAACAAATGTAACAGTTACTGATTGTAAAAGTACCAGATGGAGGGGTAGCATTTGTTAAGCTTTGCTTCTTCCTACTCCTTTTGGACATGTGGAACTGTGAACTTATTATGGGATGCACTCAATTGTAATCTGATGCATGTTCAAATGAAATAAAACCATTACCATTACCATGCCAGGCATTGATCTTCAGCTAAAGCGTCCCTAAATCGGTTCACAATAAATAAAATAAAATAAAATAAAATACAATTAAAATAAATTAAAATAAAATAAAATAAAATAAAATAAATTAAAATAAATTAAAATAAATTAAAATAAATTAAAATAAATTAAAATAAATTAAAATTATATTAGGAAAGTAGGGAGTGAACAAATGTAACAGTTACTGATTGTAAAAGTACCAGATGGAGGGGTAGCATTTAATAAGCTTTGCTTCTTCCTACTCCTTTTGGACATGTGGAACTGTGAACTTATTATGGGATGCACTCAATTGTAATCTGATGCATGTTCAAATGAAATAAAACCATTACCATTACCATGCCAGGCATTGATCTTCAGCTAAAGCGTCCCTAAATCGGTTCACAATAAATAAAATAAAATAAAATAAAATAAAATAAAATAAAATAAAATAAAATAAAATAAAATAAAATAAAATAAAATAAAATAAAATAAAATAAAATAAAATAAAATAAAATAAAATAAAATATATTAGGAAAGTAGGGAGTGAACAAATGTAACAGTTACTGATTGTAAAAGTACCAGATGGAGGGGTAGGATTTAATAAGCTTTGCTTCTTCCTACTCCTTTTGGACATGTGGAACTGTGAACTTATTATGGGATCCACTCAACTGTAATCTGATGCATGTTCAAATGAAATTAAACCATTACCATTACCATTACCATTACCATGCCAGGCATTGATCTTCAGCTAAAGCGTCCCTAAATCGGTTCACAATAAAAAATAAAATAAAATAAAATAAAATAAAATAAAATAAAATAAAATAAAATAAAATAAAATAAAATAAAATAAAATAAAATAAAATAAAATAAAATAAAATAAAATAAAATAAAATAAAATAAAATAAAATATATTAGGAAAGCAGGGAGTGAACAAATGTAACAGTTACTGATTGTAAAAGTACCAGATGGAGGGGTAGGATTTAATAAGCTTTGCTTCTTCCTACTCCTTTTGGACATGTGGAACTGTGAACTTATTATGGGATGCACTCAACTGTAATCTGATGCATGTTCAAATGAAATTAAACCATTACCATTACCATTTTTATCCGTCACATTTTTTAAATAGCTCTGACTCAGCCCAAAGTGAAAGTGAAAGTTTTATTTGGCCTCAGTGGAACCTCAAGCACGGGAAGTGCGAGTCTGTCTCACCTACGATGGTGGAAAAGCGACGTGTGGGGTTCTTCCCTGTGACCTGTTTATAGAGTTCCGGGTAGTAGAATTCCAAGCTCTCCAAAAACACCACGTAGCCCCGCTCCCCCTGCGAACGTAGGATGTCAAGAAGACGACCTGGTGGGAGATATAGAATATTTATATAAAAAAAAACAAAACCTCAAGCAAAGAAGATTATCTGACAACATACTTGTGCGATTAGCTTTGGAGACCAGCAGCAGGGAGTTGAGAATCTCGTCTTCATCCTGCTCGTCCAGGACTTTGCACTGGCGAAGGTACGGAGTGAGCTTGGCCGGAGCGATGATGCGGCAAATTTCATAGCGTTTACACTCCACGTTCTCCCACAGCGCCTCCACGTCGTCAAGTATCCCGGGTGTGCCGTTTTCCATCTCATGCAGCCTGAAATCAGCGTCAGGCAAGAATGATCTGATATATTTGTAGGTTAAATAAAAGGCAAATAAAGTAAAGAAACTAAAGGAGGATCGTGAGGATAAGCACTAGAAAATGAATGAATGAATGAACCTTCTAAATGTGTTGTTTTATTAGAGCTCTCTAGACATAAAGTAGCACCCCTATAGTCACTTATACACTCCTATAATTCATTATTTATGACATTACACAACTCTTTTGCTGGAGACCTGAGTTCAATTCCACCCTCGGCCATCTCTGTGTGGAGTTTGCATGTTCTCCCCGTGCATGCGTGGGTTTTCTCCGGGTATTCCGGTTTCCTCCCACATTCCAAAAACATGCTAGGTTAATTGGCGACTCCAGATTGTCCATAGGTATGAATATGAGTGTGAATGGTTGTTTGTCTATATGTGCCCTGTGATTGGCTGGCCACCAGTCCTCTCGCCCAAAGACAACTGGGATAGGCTCCAGCACTCCCCGCAAACCTCGTGAGGATAAGTGGTAGAAAATGAATGAATGAATGAATAATGAAACAGAATGGCATTATATGTACTTTTTGAAAATAAAAACACTTTTTAGTTTCTTTACTTTATTTGCGTTTTATTTAACCTACAAATGTGTCAGATCATTTTGCCTGACCATGTATATATATTCATTCATTCACTCATATTCTACCGCTTATCCTCACGAGGGTCACACAGAGATGGCCGAGGGTGGAATTGGAATTTGGAGTCGCCAATTAACCTAGCATGTTTTTGGAATGTGGGAGGAAACCGGAGTACCCGGAGAAAACCCACGCATGCACGGGGAGAACATGCAAACTCCACACAGAGATGGCCGAGGGTGGAATTGAACTCGGGTCTCCAGCAAAAGAGTTGCGTGATGTCATAAATAATGAATTATAGGAGTGTATAAGTGACTATAGGGGTGCTACTTCATGTCTAGAGAGCTCTAATAATGTTTAATAATAATAATAATAATGTTGTGAGGTCTACGCGCTAACCACTTGACCACCGTGCAGCCCCATGTATATATATATATATATATAATATATACACTATATACAATTCTCATACAGACAAATACCCACCACAGCAGGTCCATTTCCTGCATTTGCATGTCATAGCTGTGCAGTTAAACAAATACTGGTCTATCTGATATACTCCTGTGCATGTAAACACGCTTGTTTGCATACAAGCGGCACATTCATCACTTTGGAATACAGCTATGTTGAATTACGGGTAAATAACCTGCAGGGATAAGCTTCTCTTATGAGCAGATCCTGGATTGTTATGGTGGAAGCCTACTATAGTCTTACATCCCAGTCATTGATAAATTGCAATAAAACAGTAATAACACATATCAACCCATATAGGTGTTATATGAGTGTGTGCTGCCAGGGTTCAATGCAGATCACAAAAACCACAAGAGCACAGTCCAACACACACACACACATATATACACACTCCTCTATAAAAACCGCACGTATACTTCCTCTTCTCTCTTCTCTTATTTTAGAGCTTGTTGTTGAGAAAGCTCATCTTTGCTTCCCTTTGTCAAACCAGATGTGAGTGGCAGCTTCTTTCGCTTCTTTTGTTTCGCTTTCATACTATCTTTTCTGTATTGCCAGCGTATTCCCACCCTCGCAGCTTTATAAAGCATTTTTAAGGGCTCAGTGTCAACAAAATGGAGGACCAGATTAAGGAAAGGTTGAGAAAATTTGAATTTCCATTTTTGCCCCCCCCCCGTGTGCCATGTGGCCGTCCCTACTGTGATGTAGTTTTCCTGATAAATGGACCACATGGTGACTCCATAAAATAATAATAATAATAATAATTTGACTCCATAAATGGGAATGACTTGAATTTCTTATATAGGTCAATGCACCCAATGAAACACCCACTGTAACTTTACGCCGTTTTGGCGAATCACTACCAAATTTGGTACGCCCATTTAGGGAACCGCCGAGCATATGTTTGTAGAATTTGGGCTAAATTGGTTGAAAAACATGGACGCCACCCACTAAATCGTCTTAGCAAAAGCACAGGTGAGACTTTCCAAACTAATTACCCATAAATCCAATGATTATGAAACGTTGAGGATATCGGTATTACAAAGTATTCTGAGCATACACCAAAAGCGGGTGCCACAAATGCCGTATTTGCACTTTTTCAATTATCTAATTGTCCGCACGGTGGCGTATTGGTTAGCATGTTGGCCACACAGATATGGATTCGTATCTGTGTGGAGTTTTTTCATGTTCTTTGTGTGAATGGTTGCTTGTCTATATACGTGCCCTGCGATTGGCTGGCAGGCAGTCCAGGGTGGACCCCGCCTCTCGCCTGAAGACAGCTGGGATAGGCTCCTACATACACACCCGCGACACTACAGAGGACAAGCGGCATAGAAAATGAATGAATGATTTTGTGGTTGGCTTCAATGAGCTATTACGTTTAGCATTCACATTACCGTCTGCTGGAGTGGCCTTTTATTGTGGCCAGCCTTTGGGACAGCTGTGCAATAATCCTACTCTATAATCAGCATTTTGATATACCATACTCAGACAAACAAGACAAAACATGTCTTCTTTAAACAGTGCCTATAATCCAATAGCCTCTACTCATTTATTCAATTTTCCGATCTTTATATCTATGTAAGAGACGGTAAAGATTATGAAGAGACAACAAAATATGCACTTTTAAACGGTTCACTCACAAAAAAAGGCAAACAAGCATGAACCTGCCCCACTAAGTGTTCATAACAACACTCCTGCATATTCAATCTAACCTTTCCTTTGTGCAATTATGTTTTTGTAAACAGACGTGAAGTACTTGTTTTCTTTTTTGGCAACCATGAACAGGAAGGGGGAACTAACTGATAATAAATTGTCACCCAACACACACACACACACACACACACACGGAGGTATATATAATATCTTTTGCTGTCAGTAATATTATTTCAAGTCACTTCCTTTAAATGTTTCCATACATTCATAATTTCCTCCCACTTATCTTTTTAGAGTCCCAGATGGGCTGGAGCTTATGAGTGACAGGTGGGCTACACCCTGGACGGGACACCAGTCAATCACAGGACACATCTGCACAAAGGCCCATTCACAGCAGCCCGTGTGTTGCTTATATAAGTAGTTGTAAGGGCAATAGATTTAACTAAAATAAGCTAAAATAAATAATAATACATTAATGTTTTATTTTATTTTATTTTATTTTATTTTATTTTATTTTATTTTATTTTATTTTATTTTATTTTATTTTATTTTATTTTATTTTATTTTATTTTATTTTATTTTATTTTATTTTATTTTATTTTATAAAAAACAATATAATTTGTTTAATGATGATATAATGACAAAGAAAAATAATTCAAAATAATTATTAATAAAATATAAACATTATATGAATATTATATATAAAATTATATACATATTATTTTTTGTTATTCTTATTTTAATTATTATACTTTTAATAATAAATGTTATTAAAGAGAATAAATCTTCATAACTGATATAATTCATATATACATACATATACATGGCAATATTCCTTCAGCATGCCAAAAAAAATGCCAATCAAATTTTATTTTTATAAAAAAACAATATAATTTGTAATTCTAATGACAAAGAAAATAATTCAAAATAGTTATTAATAAAATATTAATTAATTATATAAAATATAAAAGTTATATAAATATTATATATAAAAAATTATATAAATATTATTAATTATTATTATTATTTTAATTATTATATTATTATTAATAAATATTATTAAAGAGATGAATTCTTCATAACTAATATAATTCATATATACATACATATACATGCGAATATGCCAATCTTCGAGGGTCAATCACATAAAACGTAAGTGGCAAATGACTTCAGGGGATCCACAGCAGCTTGAGAAAAATCATGAAAAATCATCTTTTTCAAACCTACTAAGCTGGTTTCAATGATTTTAGTTCCTATAGTGAAAGTATAGTAAACTGAGTGGAAAATTCCACAAAATATTCTCCAGAAAATCTGTTTTCTGAGGGGTACAGCATCACCGCGCCACACTTTGAAAACCCCTGCAGAATGCATGGAGTGAAAGGTTTAAGCTTTGGATATTTTCTCTTCGTAAATAGACAGCCCAGACACACACTTATGTGATTTACTGTGTAGATGATTGCAAAGCTAAACTGTGACGCAGTCAGCGGTTAAACATGAATAACGAGCGCATACAAAGGGTCACAACTCTTCCTTTAAATGCATTTTTTTTTTTTTTTTTAGCAGATGAGCGTTTACTATTGTCTCTGCTGAAACTGGGTCATAGAGCACTATATATGCTGGCGTGGAATTTGACTGATGGCGCAGATGTAAATGGTTCAGGTGTGTGCAAAACATCATAAAGACTCCATTGTGCAGTTAAGAGTTACCCAAGCCTTAAGAAATCGGATATGCTGGTTCCGTGTGTGGAATCCAAAAGGAGGAGAAGAAAGTCGTGGCTGCATCCTTTATGAAAGGCAGGTCACTTTTCAACAGGGATTGATTATTTCTTTGTACAGCGAGCTAACATCGATAAAAACAAGTAAAAAATACACTTTTCATATCATATTAATGGCCGCTCGGTCAGGAGATCGGGATGATTTGAATCTCCATTTGGTCATCTGTGTGTAGAGTTTGCATGTGATTGGCTGTCGAACCGCCCAAAGGTAGCTGGGATAGGCTCCAGCATACCTGTGTGACCCCATTTAGGATTAGCAACATAGAAAAAGCATGGATGGGATATCATAACCTTAATTAAGCAGTAATTAAGAGTAATTGAACCCTATTTTACACTTCTAATTCTAACAGTCCACCTTGAATTATTTGCCTTATTATATCTGTGAAAATGTCATACAATCTGCAATATGTATTTTTATATATATGTATTTTTTTTAGCTGTTAGTTCAATCTGTGTGACTAATGTTTGTTGACTTGTGTTTTTTTTTTTTTCCAAAAGGGGTTGAGGTAAAAGTGAAAAGCTACTCGACTCTGTCGACTTGCAAACCATGTTGCCAGCCAATTGGCCGGCCGGATTCAAACACTGGGTTGTAGTATGCCTACCCCTGTTATAGAGGACCGAGGAGTGGAATTACAGTAATAAAAAATGGTTATATCGCTAGAATTATTTTTTTTGCACATGATTCCTGAAACAACAGAGCCATCCTAGTGTGTGGAAGATCTTTGTTTACTACATTTGCAGTAAAAGAAAAGACTGTATATATGACAAGTCTATGGCACTTGTCATTAATATACAATCTTTGACGAGTGTTTTTGCAGCAGACAGCTCCTGAATTCAATTATTCGTATGGGGAAAGATAATCAGGAATACTGTTTATTTATCCAATTTCACTTAATTGGTCCCAAAATTATTATTATTTTTTTTTTATTTGCCCTAAAACTTACTAAAACAAAACAACATTTTTCTATGAAGTGTGCCTGGTGCAGTATTTTTTTTTTGCCAATAGCACCTAATTTCTTAGGTGTGCCACCTAATTTCTTAGCTGCTATTGGCAAAAAAATAAAAAATAAAATAACAAACAACAAAAATATGTGCTGGTTGTCAAAAAACAAAACAAAACATGCTCATCTGCAGTGGCCTTGTTTGAAACATTTGGAAAATATATAAAATAATCAATAATTAATATAATTACAAACATAAAATAGTTATCAACATAAAAATATTTAAAATGTATTCTGATTACAAAGGCAAATTAATTTATCAACTTTATTTAATAATGTTTTAATTGCCTTTAAATTTTGTGTCTCTCTCCGTTGCAATAAACATATACAATAATTATGAACAATAAACAATAAGTGCCACCTGGTGTGTTTCCAAATACCCCCAAGGGGTAGTCGTACTCCTGTTTGAAATAGATGATCTTTGGCTAGCATTTTTTGCTACGGTGCTAAGGTCGTGTAAAAGACATTTGACTAGCATTTACATCATAAACAAAATAATAATAATAATCTTTCAAATGAGCCTTTGTGTCGTTCTTGTGGTGTAATATTTTCCACCAGGTATTGAAATTCTAAACTTGTTGTTGATTAGGACTTGAGCTGCATTACCGGTCTAATAACATTCTCCACGCACGAGGAATTTATTAGCATAAATGTGAGTAGCAATCCCAGTAGCAATTCTCAAAGTTACAACTCAAGGGCGTGAAGTGTGTTGTTTTTTTTTTTTTTTTTGTAATCACATGTCACGCCAGACGATACAGTGGATTCCGCAATCCGGTGTCTTATCATTGCAATGCATTGCGCCTTTAAACGACATTACGTGCATACAAATGGAGGTGCGCTTACCTGAGATGTGGCCGATAAGAAGTCAAGTACGATGGCAGAGCAGCAACTCAAAGCAGGACAAAAGGCGTGCCGGTGTGTTTGTTATTGTCCTTTAAAGTGGAAAAATATCCTCTTTTCTCCACCCAGAAAACACACAGAAAGCAGCTTGTCTGTCGGTATTTGTCCAAAAGTGTCCCGAAGAGAAGAGGTGTCACACTTTTAATGACAGAGTTAAGAGAGAGAGAGAGCGAGAGAGAGAGAGAGAGAGAGAGAAAGAGAGAGAGTCATGAAATGAAACGTTATGAAACTGAAATACCTGCGCAGTATTATATACTCACTACTGATGAGGGTGTCGTAGTATTATGATTTTATGTGCGAGATTAATTATACATTAATTAATTGTACTTTTTTTTTCAATTTTACTCATGTATTCATTTATTTATAAGTCATATATTTTCTAAAAAAAAGTTTTTTGAGAAAATATTTCACTGAGAAAAAAGGATAATATATGATATCATATTCTCCAGAGGAAAGTGGAAAAAAGTTTTTGATTTTTTTTTTTTTTTGGTCTAATATTTTCTCGGAATGATTGCCATATTTCCCAGAAATTGGTTTTCTAGAAAAAAAAGTTGTTTATTTTATGATTTAAAAAAATTTGTTTTTGAGAAAATAGTCATGTTTTCTAGAAAAGAGCCACATGCTTTCCAGAAAAAAATTATATTCCAAAGCGGAAAAAAAATAGAAAATATTTTCTCCAAAATATACCATGTTTTTCAGGAAAAAGTAAATTTTCTTGAAAATGTATAGTTCAGAGAAAAAAAAGGTTAGTTTTTATTTTTTGAGAAAAAATGTATTTTTTTTTTCTAGAAAAGAGCTTCATGTTTTCCAGAAAAGTTGTATATTTCCAAGGGGAAAAAATAGTGGTATACTTTCTATACATTGATAAAAACCTGTATAATTCTGAGAAAAATGGTTGCTTATTTTTTTTCTATTCATCAAACATGAATGTTCTTGCAAGATGACTTACTGTACCTTTACTGTACTGAGTTACTGTCCCTTTATTTTATTTTTTTTATTTATTTATTTTTTAAATTAATTATACATTTAATTATACATACATTATACATACATTAATTATACATTTATGAGACATTTGTGACATGAAAATGTTTTTTCAACAGCTCTGTACTTGTATCATTTTGTATTTTTATTGTTAATAGTGTTGTTACTCGTAAAAGTAAACAAAAAGGAATATTTAAAATATTTTATACTACATACCTGACTAAAAACTATTACAGCAACAGGTCATTACAGCCTGATTTTTTTTAATTCTTTAATTTATTAATTATTATTAATTTCAGCTGTTTGTGGGAATGGCCGAAATGTAGTATTGTGATTTTTTATTGTTCTTATTTATTGTTTTTATATATTTATTATCTTATTTGTTTATATGGATTATATATTATATAACAGGTCATTGCAACCTGATTTTTGTATTCTTTAATTTATTAATTATTATTAATTTCAGCTGTTTGTGGGAATGGCAGTAATGTAGTATCATGTTTTTTATTGTTCTTATTTATTGTTCTTATTTATTTATTCATTACTTATATGGAATTTATATTACAGCAACACATCATTGCAGCCTGATTTTTGTATTCTTTAATTTATTAATTATTATTAATTTAAACTATTGGGTAGGAATGTTCATAATGTAGTATCGTGTTTTTTATTGTTCTTATTTATTGTGTATTTTGTTTCTTATTTAAATACAGCTGTTAAATGAACCAAATATTGCTGTTTATGGAAAAATAGAGTCTCGTGTGACTCACACGACCAACAGCAGAAAATGAAGCTATTAAAAAGATTCTAATATATTTAGTTGTGGTTTCAGATTTTCAGTATTTCTTCAGTGACCATCCTTTTGCTTGAACTGAAAGCGGAACTAAAAAGGCGTCACATGATTTCAGTCAGGATATGATACACCGCTGCACTGTTTATTTTCCGGTGAGTTCCTAGCTAGCTAGGCTGTCGTAGCTAGCATGTATTCTCACGGCTCGGAAAGCTTAATCAAACAAGCAAGGTACAATCTAAATACATGACCAATATTGAGTATTTTATAAATATTTATCGATGTTCAAGCTAAAACAGTAGCTTTACATGTTCCTCGGTTGTGATATGTACATAACTTGTGGTTTGTTTATTATGGTACTTTTTCAGGGAGATCCAGGAGTCGGAGCTACAGAAGTTTTATAGCAGATTAATGAAATTGCTCCAAGGGAAAGATCTCGGCCATGAGACTGTTGATTGTTTGCAAAGGCTTCATCTCATCCTGTCTGCCACCAAGTATACAAGAACGTAAGGGCAAAACTTATTGACCTTATTGACCAGGTTTAGCCTCTAATTGTATACAGTATTATACTTTGTTATATTTTGTCATCTTCCCGTCCACCTCCGTTAATTTCCATCAACTTCATCCTCTATTTTTTTCTTAAAAATATATATTTTTATTTTTTAATGAATAAAGGTTGCCACCAGACCTTCAGAAAAGGCTGAAGTCGCTCCTTTCTTCACCTGTGGAGCAGCTTCAGGTGTTGAGTTCAGCTGTGCTCAGGGAGACACTGCCCCTCGCTGGTGAGGAAGCGAACTACATCCAGGAGAACAACAGCCAACTGAACAGCCACACTGCTGCACTCCTGCTAGCTCAGGTGTGTTCATTTCATATAAATATATTTTAAATCATTCATTTAGTCCGGTTTAAGTTGTATAAGATTATGATTTCTATTTCCAAGATTGACTTAATATTTGTCCGCATTCAGGCTGGATCCCGAGATGTTGTGTCATCTCTCTGCGCTCAGCTCCTACGCGGCCTGGAGAACCGACCATCAGAAGCGCCGCCGAATCACTCACTCACGCACACTCTTCCAATTGTCAACACCGTGCTCTCACACAGCCCTGAGTGCATCACTGAAGGTAACAATCACATGACTGTATCGTTAAAAAGGACGCATGTTGTGTGAGTGACTCAGTTTCATCGCAGATCACGTGACACTCCTGAGTAAAAAGCTTGTCGATTGGCTGCGTTATGCGAGCACCACGCAAGGGGGCGGTGCTTCCTCGGGGGGATTTTTCACAGCATCCAGGTCACGTCAGGTGCATATTTAACAGACATTATTTCATATAGAAAGTGGGTGCGTTATCACGTGATAGCTTTTTTGTGTTCCGTCAGCCGCAGCCTATCACAGAGATGGACGGGACGGTTTCAGGAGATTTCTTCACAGTGCTGTGCGTCGGGCAAGGTTTCACCGAAGACCAGTGGATGAACGTTTACTCCTTTTCCATGCTGCGCCACTGGCTTCTCACGTTCCACTCTGTGTCCAGCGGCTCCATAGCAGACACAGGTACGAGTTTGACAGTCGTTTAAAGCCATTCAGGTTAAACGCCAAACAAAATGACCACCATTTTTTTTTTAGGTATATGACATATGATATCTGTATGCGCCCTCAGACGAAGCAAATACCACAAATGACTTCACTTTGTGTTTATATCATCTCCAGCAAACAGGTTACAGCTAAGTCTCTCCCTCTCTCATTCCTTTTCTAATGGTAAGAAGTGAATTTGACAGCCCCCCCAACGTCCGCCCGTCCGCCCGCTCACCCACGCATGTGCATCTCGGAAGCTGAATCAACTAAAAATAACCTAAAACCGCTTTACTGCTTTACTTTCACTGATCATTAATAGCACAATCGAGCTAAAACACAAGCTAACCAGTCTTAACCACTTTATTAATTTTTCTTCACTAATTCAATCTAACCCACCACACCCGACCCCCCCGACCCGGCTGATCTATTGAATGCTAAAATAATCTTTGATATCTTTCCACAAGCTTCTTATTGTTTTTGATGACATGCAGAGCTCTAAAGCATCATAACATAAACTAAGTTATATGTGCTTGGTTACAATTTCCATAAAATTCCATAACTGTCATAGTTTTACTTCATGGACACAAATCCCTCATTTATTGCAGTTCCAGACCCGACCGTGATAAGTGAGTTTTAAAAAAAAAATTATTTGGGCAAATATATGAAACATTACAGTGTATTTCTTACATGGATCAAAATATAACTTTCCATTATTTACATTTGTATTCAACTATCTGATCACAAGCCTAAAAAGGAGTAGGCTGAAGCAAAAGCTAATGAATGCCTACCCCTTTTTTGCAGGATATAATCATGTTCATGCCACAGTCTTGTTTTCCCCTGTTATTATTATCATTGTAATATTATTATTGTTATTATCATTATTGTTAGAATCGTTATTATTATTACCATTATTATAATCATCATTAATATTACCATTTTCATCATTATAGTTGTAACAATTTTTTTATTTTTCTTTTATTATTTAATTTTGTGCTGTATCATTCCATCTGTTGTTTTCTGAAATCTGCAGTATTTATGCTTTTATTGTCAATTTATTAGCCCCCCCCCTCCAGTCTAACATTTATATATCATTTTCTGGATTGCAATCCAATTTTTAACATTATTAGAGTCCTGTAGACATAAAGTAACACCCCTATAGTCACATGTAAACTTTTGTATTACGCAATATAGCAGACATGATAAGAGATTATTTAAAACTGAAAATAAAGCCTCTCCCTCGCCGATCAAGTCTGGTGCTTGTGTGTCTCACTCATTATTATGGTATTACTGACACCTAGAGACCAGTGTAGAATGCTACATATTATCACATATTTGAATGTGTATTTCTAATGCCTTATATTTGTATTTTAGTTCATTTAGACATTTTAATGCTTAAATGTAAGCAAAAAAAAAAATATGTAGGTTTCTTCAATATTTTTTCACTTATAATAAGCCGTTTTCAGCCATTTAACAGTATGATTTATTGATGAATATATTTTTGAATCTGTGAAATTCGCAGAAATTAGCATGCAGGCCTCACAGCTAGGAGACCCGAGTTCAATTCCACCCTCGGCCATCTCTGTGTGGAGTTTGCATGTTCTCCCTGTGGGTTTTCTCCGGGTACTCCGGTTTCCTCCCACATTTCAAAAACATTCAAACAACCATTCACACTCACATTCATACCTATGGACAATTTGGAGTCGCTAATTAACCTAGCATGTTTTTTGGAATGTGGGAGGAAACCGGAGTACCTGTAGAAAACCCACAGGGAGAACATGCAAACTCCACACAGAGATGGCCGAGGGTGGAATTGAACTCGGGTCTCCTAGCTGTGAGGCCTGCATGCTAATCACTCAACCACCGTGCAACCGTTTTGAGCCATGAAACAGTATAATTTATTGATGAATATATTTTTGAATGTGTTAAAAATGACCTGCGATGTTGCAGATGATCGGTCGGAGATAGACGGATCCGTGGTTTCCATGGTTTCCGCCACTTCCTCCTCCAGCCGCTTGCTTCCTCCCAAGGAGCGCCTGAGAGAGAAAGCCTTCCAGTACTGCCAGCGCCTCATTGAACAAAGCGATCGCAGTATGTGAAGACAAATATCTGTTTTTGTGTCATTTGTGTCATAATGTGTTATTTCTTTTATTTGTCTCAGAGGCCCAGAAAAGGACAGATAGCGATTTACAAAAAGCTGTAAGCACATATTTTTCTTTTTTTTTTGCTCACACTGCAGGCTCGCATGGCAGATGTTGATACGGGAAAACCGGTTTTGCAACAAAGCAACTTTTCAAAAAAGTGTGTATTCCTTTGTCAGTGTCTAGTGGAAGCGGTGTGTATCCTGGACTGCGTGTGTGTAGAGGATGCCTCCATGGTCTACAGGGCTTTCCCGTGCATCAAGGCGCTCTTTGGTCGTCTCAGCTCAGACTTGTCATTCGCCAGAGTCCTGCTGCCTGTGGCGCAGTTCTACCTCAATCACGGTACAGTGAGTTAAAAACAGTGAGTTAATTAATCACTCGTGCACGTCACTACTTACTTACTCTAAGCCTCATGGGAAATGTACCTTTTTTAGCCGTTAATTAGCCACATCACAGCTGCACGGTGGATGAGTGGTTAGCATGCAGGCCTCACAGCTAGGAAACCCGAGTTCAATTCCACCCTCTGTGTGGAGTTTGCATGTTCTCCCTGTGGGGTTTTCTCCTGGTACTCTGGTTTCCTCCCACATTCCAAAAGCATTCAAACAACCATTCACACTCAGATTCATACCTATGGACAATTTGGAGTCGCTAATTAAACTAGCATGTTTTTTTTTGGAATGTCGGAGGAAACCGGAGTACCCGGAGAAAACCCACGCATGCACGGGGAGAACATGCAAACTCCACACAGAGATGGCCGAGGGTGGAATTGAACTCGGGTCTCTGAGCTGCGAGGCCTGAACATTAACGTTTATGACCTTCCAAATGGACTTTAACATTAGAGGCCTCTAGACATGAAATAGCATCCCTATAGTCACCTTTGCACTCATTCATTCATTCATTCATTTTCTACCGCTTTTCCTCACGAGGGTCGCATGGGTGATGTAGCCTATCCCAGCTGTCTTCAAACGAGAGGCGGTGGAATTGAACCCTGGTCTCCTAGCTGTGAGCATTTAAAAAACATACTAGGTTAATTGGCGACTCCAAATTGTCTATAGGTATGAATGTGAGTGTGAATGGTTGTTTGTCTATATGTGCCCTGTGATTGGCTGGCCACCAGTCCAGGGTGTAGACAGCTGGGATAGGCTCCAGCAACCCCTGCGCCACTCATGAGGATAAGCAGTTGAAAATGAATGAATGAATAGCAACATCAGTGTACAAGCTGCAGGGTTCAAAGCATGAGAAAAAAGTATCAGCCTAATAACAGCCAAATGATGTTCTTGTCCCATTTAGGGGAGATGGCCGCCGTCGACTGTGAGGCCGTGTGGAAACTGGTGTTCGGTCGCTTCCCCGCCGAGCTCTTCAACGACCCTTTCCTGGCACACGAGCTCCTGCGCTTTCTTCGGCTAAACCTGGAGAGTGTACAGCTCCGTGTTCCTCACTACACATGTTATTTCCCCAACCTGCTCAAGGTGAAAAGGAGGGAAATGCTACTATAGCTGATTTTACTACTAGTAGTAGTAGTAGTAGTAGGCTAGTAACAAATTTCATATAATAGGGCAAAAGTACTAGCCTACTACTACTACTACTACTAGTAGTAGTAGTAGTAGTAGGCTAGTATTAGCCTGCTTTTGCCCTACTAAAAGTACTACAGGCTAATACTAGCCTACTACTACTATTACTACTAGTAGCTAGTATTAGCCTGCTCTTGCCCTACTAAGAATACTACAGGCTAATACTAGCCTACTACTACTATTATTATTATTAGTAGTAGGCTAGTATTAGCCTGCTTTTGCCCTACTAAAAGTACGACAGGCTAATACTAGCCTACTACTATTAGTAGTAGTAGGGTAGTACTACAGGCTAATACTAGCCTACTACTATTAGTAGTAGTAGGGTAGTACTACAGGCTAATACTAGCCTACTACTACTATTATTAGTAGTAGTAGTAGGCTAGTATTAGCCTGCTTTTGCCCTACTAAAAGTACTACAGGCTAATACAAGCCCACTACTACTACTACTACTACTAGTGGCTAGTATTAGCCTGCTTTTGCACTACTAAGAGTACTACAGGCTAATACTAGCCTACTACTACTACTAAAAGTGGCTAGTATTAGCCTGCTTTTTCCCTACTAAAAGTACAGCAGGCTAATACTAGCCTACTACTACTATTAGTAGTAGTAGTAGTAGGCTAGTACTACAGGCTAATACTAGCCTACTACTACTAGTGGTAGTAGTAATAGTAGGCTAGTATTAGCCTGCTTTTGCACTACTAAGAGTACTACAGGCTAATACTAGCCTACTACTACTACTACTAAAAGTGGCTAGTATTAGCCTGCTTTTGCCCTACTAAAAGTACACCAGGCTAATACTAGCCTACTACTACTATTAGTAGTAGTAGTAGTAGTAGTAGGCTAGTGCTACAGGCTAATACTAGCCTACTATTATTAGTAGTAGTAGGCTAGTACTACAGGCTAATACTAGCCTACTACTACTGGTAGTAGTAGGCTAGTATTAGCTACTACAGGCTAATACTAGCCTACTACTACTGGTAGTAGTAGGCTAGTACTAGCTACTACAGGCTAATACTAGCCTACTACTACTACTAGTACTAGGCTAGTATTAGCTACTAGTAGTAGTAGGCTAGTATTAGCTACTACAGGCTAATACTAGCCTACTACTACTAATATTAGTAGTAGTAGGCTAGTACTACAGGCTAATACTAGCCTACTACTATTAGTAGTAGTAGTAGTAGGCTAGTACTACAGGCTAATACTAGCCTACTGCTACTACTAGTACTAGGCTAGTATTAGCTATACAGGCTAATACTAGCCTACTCGTATTAGCCTGCTTTTGCCCTATTATATGAAATTGGTCAGATATTTTTTTTTGTAATAAAAAAATAATTAAAAAATCAATAAAAATGTGAAATAATTAAAAAATAATACTAAAATAAAATAGGCCTAATGACGCCATTGATTTTTATTTTCCAACATTCTGTAACTGCAGTTCTTAGCGTGGGACAGCCCCGCAGTGGTTGACGATTTTGTAGATCTGCTGCCCTCTCTGGTGACATCTGGAACTGCTTTGGAGCTGCTGCACACTTTGCTTGACCTGCCCTGTCTCTCTGCTACTCTGCTTTTGCAGCTCAGGTGAGCATATGGCACACTAGTATCGGCCATTTCTTTAAAAAGAACATAATCGTCGTGTCAACTTTGTGCACACAGGTCAACGTGTCTGCCCATTTCCGAGTCTGGAGGGCGTGGCCTCGCATCAATGGATGCATTCCGGAATCCATCATTCCGAGGGCTGTTCCTCTTTCTCCTTCGTAGTGAAGCAGGCTCGGGTAATCACAAAATAAAACAAGGGTTTTATTAGTAACAATATTAATAAGCACGGCTAACACAAATGTACTGTTGTTTTATCGTATAGGCGACACAATTGACCGACTGAGCACGCTCCTCGAGTTTCTGTCCGAGGCAGCCGATTGGCCGAGAGTTGTTCGGTGTGCCCAGACTGTCCCGATTCTGCTGCATATTTTCTTCAATACGGTCATCACGGTAAGGAAATGTTCAGGGTCACGAGGGGGGAGGGGGTCACTTTAACATCACTAAACATGCCTTTGTAGCAGGGTTATATTAGGAAAGCAGGAAGTGAACAAATGTAACAGTTACTGATTGTAAAAGTACAAGATGGAGGGGTAGGATTTAATAAGCTTTGCTTCTTCCTACTCTTTTTTTGGACGTGTGTAATCTGATGCATGTTCAAATAAAATAAAATAAAAAATAAAATTTATACTATAAAATAAAAAATAAAATGTATAATATAAAATATAAAATAAAATGTATAATATAAAATATATTTTAAAATATAAAATAAATATATAATATAATAAATATAAATAGCTTATTAAATCCTACCCCTCCATCTGGTACTTTTACAATCAGTAACTGTTACATTTGTTCACTTCCTGCTTTCCTATTTTATTTTATATTTTAAAATATATTTTATTTTATATTTTAAAATATAAAATATATTTAAAAATATAAAATATATTTAAAAATATAAAATAAAATATATTTTAAAATATAAAATAAAATAGGAAAGCAGGAAGTGAACAAATGTAACAGTTACTGATTGTAAAATATTTTAAAATATATTTTAAAATATAAAATATATTTTAAAATATAAAATAAAATATATTTTAAAATATAAAATAAAATAGGAAAGCAGGAAGTGAACAAATGTAACAGTTACTAATTGTAAAAGTACCAGATGGAGGGGTAGGATTTAATAAGCTTCTTCCTACTCCTTTTGGACATGTGGAACTGTGAACTGATTATGAGATGCACTCAATTGTAATCTGATGCATGTTCAAATGAAATCAAACCATTACCATTTGTTGTAGGTGGCTGATAAAACCCTTTTAGGACAGGTGATCCTGGTCCTGCTGGAGAGAAGCAGCCTCCTTCTCAACATCCCTGAATACATCAAGGATGTACACAGGTACACATCACACACACGATGAAAGTAACGTTTTAGTTCATTTTTCATGCAGACGTGCTCTCTCGGCAGGGTCTTTAGCCACCAGCTGCTAAGGCTGTGCAAACTCCACCCATCGCTGGTCATGGACCAATCCCACGAGCTGCTGGACTTGGCGGGAGCCACATCCAACGTTTACAGCAAAGAAGAGATCTACACTCATGTGGTAATTAGACGGATAGTGCATCACACCCGGTTTTCTCCGGGTACTCCGGTTTCCTCCCACATTCCAAAAACATGCTAGGTTAATTAGCGACTCTAAATTGTCCATAGGTATGAATGTGAGTGTGAATGGTTGTTTGTCTATATGTGCCCTGTGATTGGCTGGCCACCAGTCCAGGGTTGTACCCCGCCTCTCGCCCCGAAGACGGCTGTGATAGGCTCCAGCATACCCCGTGATCCTCGTGAGGATAAGCGGTAGAAAACGAATAGAAGACCTTCTTGACACGCAAACACTCACATAGCACAATCAGAGTTGCGCAACACATACAAATGACTGCTTAACCTTGACTCCTCCCACATTCCAAAAACATGCTAGGCTAATAATGACTCTAAATTGTCCATAGGTATGAATGTGAGTGTGAATGGTTGTTTGTCTATATGTGCCCTGTGATTGGCTGGCTGTGGCTGATTGACACCCTGTTGGTGTACCCCGCCTCTCGCCCCGAAGACACGCTACCCTCGTGAGGAAAAGCGTTAGAAAATGAATGAATGAATGAATGAATTGTCATTGAGTGTGAATGGTTGTTTGTCTATATGTGCCCTGTGATTGGCTGGCCACCAGTTCAGGGTGTACCCGCCTCTCGCCCAAAGACAGCTGGGATAGGCTCCAGTATCCCCCGCAACCCTTGTGAGGATAAGCGGTAGAAAATGAATGAATGAATGTAACTTTTCATAGAAGACCTTCTTGACACGCAAACACTCACATAGCACAATCAGAGTTGCGCAACACATACAAATCACTGCTTAACCTTGACTTCACGCCTCTTGCCTGAAGACAGCTGGGATAGGCTCCAGCATACCCATGACCCTCGTGAGGAAAAGCGGTAGAAAATGAATGAATGTTTATACTCTCATAATATTTTGACTTTATTCCCATAATTGTATTGCTGTCTTTCATTTTCACTTCCTGCAAGGTGTCCCAATACATTTGTCTATGTAATTTAGGTTCAGTACAAACACAAAATCACCCCCCCCCCCCCCCCCCCCCCCAACGTATCTGTCTTGTAGGTGTGGGTGCTTGGGGAGTACCTGTCTGTGTCATATGACTCCCGCTGCTCCGTGAGGCTCATCACTTCCTGTTTTGAGGCGCTGGAGGCCGTGCTGTTTGAGATCACGTCATCTGCCTCGCCCCCAGGAGGAGGCCGCCCCGCCCCTCGGGTCATCACCACCCTCATGAACGCCCTGGCTAAGCTGGCGTCACGATCACACGACCTAATCCCCAGGTGGCTGAGAGCGGTACATTTGGGGTTTTTATTTAGTTTCCGCCATCGCTTACGTTTCCACGTCTCTCCGTCGGCAGGGTGTCTCTCTTCCTCTCTAAGCTGAGAAACATATCCAGAAGCGGAGCCGTTCCCTGGTGCGCCGACGAAGAGGACCTAGTTTCCATAGTGACTCTCGGGGAAGAGCTGTGCTCGTTGCTGAAAACGCCCGGCGTGGCTCAGAGCGTCCTGAACCCGCCCCCTCACGTCACCGCGCCCCGGTGGCACCGAGACACCAACGTGGCCATGCCGCTGCAACTGCGAGCGCTCACCAGACTCACGCAGGCACACACGTCTCAAACGCAACATACACCCGCTTCTCCGTCAACAAAACATCAATTACGTGTTTTGTAAATTAACCACAAAATACACTCATAATTCAATATAATATATATTATCTCTTCTTTATTCATATGATTTAACAGGAATAAAAATGTACAAAATAGATCATCTGGAAAAAATACAGTCTATGGCCAGTAAGAAAATAAGTGGCGTGTTTCTATAACAACATCGAATCTATTTGACACTTGATCCATTGATCATTAAGAACTCCTCCATCTTGATCTTGATTGGATTGCACTTGATCACCACACTTAATGCCGTCTTTCTAATATTTGAACGAATCTTCAAAATATAGCTATACGTTTTGGCACGTGGTTATTGGAAGGTAGACTAAATATATTAGATGTGTTTAAGGATCTTTATTATATTTCTATGCTACTCGACACCGCTCTGATGTCTCATTGATGAGCATTATTTTAAAATTAGCATCATAATTCCTAAAAAGGCTGCACGGTGGATGAGTGGTTAGCGTGCAGGCCTCACAGCTAAGAAACCCGAGTTCAATTCCACCCTCCGCCATCTATGTGTGGAGTTTACATGTTCTCCGGGTACTCCGGTTTCCTCCCACATTCCAAAAAACATGCTAAGTTAATTAACGACTTTAAATTAGGTATGAATGTGAGTGTGAATGGTTGTTTGTCTATATGTGCCCTGTGATTGGCTGGCCACCAGTCCAGTGTGTACCCCGCTTCTTGCCCCCAAGACAGCTGGGGTAGGCTCCAGCATACCCATGACACTCGTGAGGATAAGCGGTAGAAAATGAATGAATGTGAACTTGGGTGGGGGGGGGACGTACTACAATGAATCTCGCACACAATAAAACTAAAATAAAGTAAAATTATTTCAACAACATGCATGCTAGGTTAATTGGCGACTCCAAATTGTCCATAGGTATGAATGTGAGTGTGAATGGTTGTTTGTCTATATGTGTCCTGTGATTGGCTGGCCACCGGTTCAGGGTGTACCCTGACAGCTGGGATAGGCTCCAGCACCCCCTGCGACCCTCGTGGTGAAAAGTGGTAGAAATTAATGAATGAATGAACCTTCTAAATGTTTTTTTTAACATTATTAGAGCTCTCTAGACATGAAGTAGCACCCCTATAGTCACATACACTCCTATAATTCATTATTTATGACATTACATAACTCTTTTGCTGGAGACCCGAGTTCAATTCCACCCTTGGCCATCTCTGTGTGGAGTTTGCATGTTCTCCCCGTGCATGTGTGGGGTTTTTTCCGGGTACTCCGGTTTCCTCCCACATTCCAAAAACATGCTAGGTTAATTAGCGACTCCAAATTGTCCATAGGTATGAATGTGAGTGTGAATGGTTGTTTGTTCCCTGTGATTGGCTGGCCACCGGTCCAGTGTGTACCCCGCCTCTCGCCCCGAAAACAGCTGGGATAGGCTCCAGCACCCCCTCCCCGTGACCCTTGTGAGGATAAGCGGTAGAAAATGAATGAATGAATGAACTAAAAAGAGCAGAAATGTACCTGTTGAAAAGTAATTTGGCGCCACCTGTTGGTATGTACAGTGATATGAGACAGTTGAGGTAATTAAGTATTATGATAATCATAGTATCCTCCTGAAATGATTACAAATTAGTGATTCATTTTACTGTAACTACTTTAGGTTTGAGGTTTATCCTGAGGCCTATAGGGAGCGCCCTGTGATGTGTCACTGTAGGATGCTATGGAATCTTCTCAGCATCTTCTCAGGCTGCTCGTCATCACCTGGAAGTCTCCAGAAGAGGCCTGGGCAAGTACAAGTACCTCCAGATGGCGTAGTAGTGAATGCCCGCTCCGGCTGCCACGAAAAGATGCCAAATGGCGTGGGCAAACGGGACCAGGCCGTCGCTCTTGAAGAAGACCACGCCCACCGCGTAGAAGACTCCTCCCATGGCGAGTTCACACACACCGGCGTGGTCCACCTTCAACATGGATGTAAAACAGGTTCAAATATACACACTGTGATACTTCCTTAACTATGATATATATTTGTTTATATATAGTATTTACAAAAGATATATATATACATAGATATGAATGTGAGTGTGAATGGTTGTTTGTCTATATGTGCCCTGTGATTGGCTGGCCACCAGTCCAGGGGTGTACCCCGCCTCTCGCCTGAAGACAGCTGGGATAGGCTCCTACATACATGAATGTGCACTTGGGAGGGGGGGGGCGTACAACAATGAATCTCGCACACAATAAAACTAAAATAAAGTAAAATGATTCCAAAAACATGCTAGGTTAATTAGCGACTCCAAATTGTCCATAGGTATGAATGTGAGTGTGAATGGTTGTTTGTCTATATGTGCCCTGTGATTGGCTGGCCACCAGTCCAGGGTGTACCCCGCCTCTCGCCCAGAAGACAGCTGGGATAGGCTCCAGCACCCCGGTGTGTGGGTTATTATTATTTCACAATGGGCACTATATCTACTATATTGGATAATACAAGTATAAATTGTAAAAAGTGGTTAGCGTGCAGACCTCACAACGAGTTCGATTCCACCCTCGACCATCTGTGTTTTCTCCGGGTACTCCAGTTTCCTCCCACATTCCAAAAACATGCTAGGTTAATTAGCGACTCCAAATTGTCCATAGGTATGAATGTGAGTGTGAATGGTTGTTTGTCTATATGTGCCCTCTTGCCCGAAGACAGCTGGGATAGGCTCCAGCACCCTCCGCGAACCTTGTGAGGAAAATCGGTAGAAAATGAATGAATTAATGAGTGCAAAGGTGACTATAGGGATGCTATTTCATGTCTAGAGGGCTCTAATGTTAAAAAGTCTATTTGGAAGCTCATAAACGTTAACGTGCAGGCCTCGCAGCTCAGAGACCCGAGTTCAATTCCACCCTCGGCCATCTCTGTGTGGAGTTTGCATGTTCTCCTCGTGCATGCGTGGGTTTTCCCGGGTACTCCGGTTTCCTCCCACATTCCAAAAAAAAAAAAACATGCTAGGTTAATTAGCGACTCCAAATTGTCCATAGGTATGAATGTGAGTGTGAATGGTTGTTTGTCTATATGTGTCCTGTGATTGGCTGGCCACCAGTCCAGGGTGGACCCCGCCTCTCGTTTGAAGACAGCTGGGATAGGCTCCAGCATACCCATGTGACCCTCGTGAGGATAAGTGCTAGAAAATGAATATATACACAACAAAACAGCGGTTTCAATCCTGACTGGGTCCAAAAGCATCACAATGACAGGAAGTCTGCTTCAGTGGTAACTGAAGTGTTTTTTTTTTTTTTTTTTTTTTTTTTTTTGAGACAATGCTTCCAGCATCTTACCATGGACAGGATGACCAGAGCAGGAACGGCTCCCATGGCGACATACCCCAGCAACTCCACCAGCTTGTACCTGCATGCAAAAAGTCCAAAACCTCTATTATTCACTCATTCCTGGTTCAAACACTGACAGAATATGCGTTGTTGTTTACTTCAGCCACATATACTACGCCGAAAAGACGGGATGTTACCTCTCATGGAAGAAGAAGACATAGAGGGACCCTAAAGCAGCCATGACCCAGATCAGCCATCGCATGTGACACGCCCAAGGACCCAGATCCCTCAGCATCAACCTGACGACAGACACGTACGTCACAATGCGTCCTCCGCTGTGACCTCAGCGGGTCATCACACTGCTTTGTCGTGTCGTTTGTCTCATCAAGAGACCTACCAGGGAGAGTAAGAGGCCGCAATGAAGAAGTAGATGGCCATTCGGTCGCACATGTGGAAACGCTGCTCCACTTTTCTGGAAATGAACACACAAATATACGGATTACTGTCAGGTAAGGATACATGGGGATATGCTAGGCTAGGCTAGGCTAGGCTAGTAGCTAGCCTGTGTGGTGTGCGAGGTGTCACTATGTCAGTATTATAGTTCTTTAGCGTAACACTGTTATGAATGTGGAGCGTTGTTGAAGGCTTTATAGGCGGAATGGATGTGCCCAATTACGCGCCTTCTTTTTAGCTGTTTTGTATGTTTTAAACACACATATGTTCATAAATCGGACATCCCGAGTTAATATTTTTACTTTACGCTCATATAATTACAGCATTATGGTTAAATTATAGTTTAGAATATTAAAAAAAAGCAGCCATGGTGCAAAAATGGCCCCTGCGCCACACTTTGGACACCCCTGCTCTAATAGTTAATTCATTCATTCATTCATTTTCTACCGCTTTTACTCACAAGGGTCGCGGAGGGTGCTGGAGCCTATCCCAGCTGTCTTCGGGCGAGAGGCCGGGGTACACCCTGGACTGGTGGCCAGCCAATCACAGGGCACATATAGACAAACAACCATTCACACTCACATTCATACCTAAGGACAATTTGGAGTCGCTAATTAACCTAGCATGTTTTTGGAATGTGGGAGGAAACCAGAGATGGCCGAGGTGGGAATTGAACTCGGGTCTTCTAGCTGCTGAGGCCTGCACGTTAACGTTTATGACCTTCCAAATAGAATTTTTAACATTAGAGACCTCTAGACATGAAATAGCATCCCTATAGTCACCTTTACACTTCATTCATTCATTCATTTTCTACCGCTTTTCCTCAGGAGGGTTGCGGGGGTTGCTGGAGCCTATCCCAGCTGTCTTCGGGCGAGAGGCGGGGTACACCCTGGACTGGTGGCCAGCCAATCACAGGGCACATATAGACAAACAACCATTCACACTCACATTCATACCTATGGACAATTTGGAGTCGCTAATTAACCTAGCATGTTTTTGGAATGTGGGAGGAAACCAGAGATGGCCGAGGTGGGAATTGAACTCGGGTCTTCTAGCTGTTGAGGCCTGCACGTTAACGTTTATGACCTTCCAAATAGACTTTTTAACATTAGAGACCTCTAGACATGAAATAGCATCCCTATAGTCACCTTTATACTTCTATGACCAAATATAGTAACATTACTGACACCTTTACATCATCCCCGGAGAAAACCCATGCATGCACGGGGAGAACATGCAAACTCCACCACCGTGCAGCCTGCTCTAATAGTATATATTCCATTTTCATTTCGATACTATTTCAAAAACGTGAGTGATGACAAATGATAGCGATTTGGCAAAGTTTAGCTACTCATGTTACTGTAGCTATCATTGAACATACTATATAGCCTGTCAAAGTATATTTGAATTGCAATTCACACAGAAATGCTACATGTATGGGTGAGTTTAAATCCCTTGAGAGGTGCTTGTGCTATTATGTAACGTTCAAGGAAGCGGAAGAATAAGAACAGTGAATATCATCGGAATGCTTGTTCCTCGGCATTCACGCAAATAATCCAACCAATCCTTCATAATCCTTACATGAACAGTAAAGAGGGCTCAGTAGATGCCGTTAGTAATGGTAGTAGTAGTAAGTAGTAGTAGTTTGTAGTATCTTTATAATCAGGTCACATCTGTTGTTCATCCAAACACCTCCAGCTTTGCCATAATTAGCAATATGATAAAGACACACACACACATCTGCCAACACACACACACACACACACACACACACACACACCTGAGGTGGCCGATTTTCCAGGCAACAGCATGGAAGAGCGTCGAGGTGACAAACAGGCCCGTGAGTCCGCTCCCGTAGAGCCAGGCGGCGACACAGTGCCATTGGTCCACAGACAGGAAGTAGAGCACAGACCCGCCCACAAGGCTTGGTAGGATCCAGAACTTTAAAGACAACATTTGTTTTGTTTAATTTATATTATTTGCTGCTTGTTGCTAGGCAGAATTGATTCATTCTCTACCGCTTATCCTCACAAGGGTCATGGGTATGCTGGAGCCTATCCCAGCTGTCTTCGGACGAGAGGCCGGGGTACACCCTGGACTGGTGGCCAGCCAATCACAGGGCACATATAGACAAACAACCATTCACACTCACATTCATACCTATGGACAATTTGGAGACGCTAATTAACCTAGCATGTTTTTGCAATGTGGGAGGAAACCGGAGTACCCGGAGAAAACCCACGCATGCACGGGGAGAACATGCAAACTCCTCACAGAGATGGCCGAGGGTGGAATTGAACTCGGGTCGCCTAGCTGTGAAGCCTGCACGTTAACGTTTATGACCTTCCAAATAGACTTTTTAACATTAGAGCTCTCTAGACATGAAATAACATCCCTATAGTCACATTTACGCTCCTATTACCCAATATAGTATTCATTCATTTTCTACCGCTTTTTCCTCACAAGGGCCATGGATATGCTGGAGCCTATCCCAGCTGTCTTCGGGCAAGAGGCCGGGGTACACCCTGGACTGGTGGCCAGCCAATCACAGGGCACATATAGACAAACAACCATTCACACTCACATTCATACCTATGACCTTCCGAATAGACTTTTTAACATTAGAGCTCTCTAGACATGAAATAACACCCCTATAGTCACATTTATGCTCTTCTAGGGAGGATAACTATTAACAGTTATTTAACCTTTAACATGAACATTAATCAAACGTAATAATTTGTTTCTGGGTACATGATACCATACAGCATCCATATCAAACTTGCGCGGGCCGCACTAACATTTAAACTTTCATATCAAGGCGGGGGGCCTCAAACTAGTGTCCTGCGGGCCACATTTGGCCCGCGGGGCCGCGTGTTTGAGACCCCTGGCCTTGCCATTTCCCACCAAGCTTGTCTGCAAGGCTATTAATGGACCTGAGTGTTGCATTGTGTTGCAATGATCCACATTTGGCCCGCGGGCCGCGTGTTTGAGACCCATGACCTAAAGACAGAATCACAGGAAGTTTTTCCACACTATTTCACTTCAGTGGGATTCATTCATTCATTCATTTTCTACCGTTTTTTCCTCACGAGGGTCGCAGGGGGTGCTGGAGCCTATCCCAGCTGTCTTCGGGCGAGAGGCGGGGTACACCCTGGACTGGTGGCCAGCCAATCACAGGGCACATATAGACAAACAACCATTCACACTCACATTCATACCTATGGACAATTTGGAGTCGCTAATTAACCTAGCATGTTTTTGGAATGTGGGAGGAAACCGGAGAACCCGGAATTGGAATTGAACTCGGGTCTCGTAGCTGTGAGGCCTGCACGTTAACGTTAATAGACTTTTTAACATTAGAGCTCTCTAGACATGAAATAACACCCCTATAGTCACATTTACGCTCCTATTACCCAATATAGTAGACATTCATTCATTCATTTTCTACCGCTTTTCCTCACGAGGGGGTGCTGGAGCCTATCCCAGCTGTCTTCGGGCGAGAGGCGGGGTACACACTGGACTGGTGGCCAGCCAATCACAGGGCACATATAGACAAACAACCATTCACACTCACATTCATACCTATGGACAATTTGGAGTCGCTAATTAACCTAGCATGTTTTTGGAATGTGGGAGGAAACCGGAGAACCCGGAATTGGAATTGAACTCGGGTCTCGTAGCTGTGAGGCCTGCACGTTAACGTTAATAGACTTTTTAACATTAGAGCTCTCTAGACATGAAATAACACCCCTATAGTCACATTTACGCTCCTATTACCCAATATAGTAGACATTCATTCATTCATTTTCTACCGCTTTTCCTCACGAGGGGGTGCTGGAGCCTATCCCAGCTGTCTTCGGGCGAGAGGCGGGGTACACCCTGGACTGGTGGCCAGCCAATCACAGGGCACATATAGACAAACAACCATTCACACTCACATTCATACCTATGGACAATTTGGAGTCGCTAATTAACCTAGCATGTTTTTGGAATGTGGGAGGAAACCGGAGTACCCGGAGAAAACACAGAGATGGCCAAGGGTGGAATTGAACCCTGGGCTCCTAGCTGCGAGGTATGCGCGTTAACCACTCAACCACCGTGCCGCCACTTCAGTGTGATGTTTTTTGTTTAAATGATATCCACACTTGAAGATACTTTTTTTGTTTTTGTTGGCTTATTTTCTCACCATTCCTGGTGTGAGAATATTCCCGTTTTGCCCCTCGGTCGTCTTTAAATGCTTTCCTGACATTGTTAACATTCCTGCCCTTCTCCTTGCACAGCTGCAGCCTGCTGCTGAGTGATCCCAGGCTTTCAAACAAGGTGAGCATGCATGTCGTTGCTTGTCCAACTCGCCTTTCTTTCAATGTAGTACGCATCAGGCTTAACAAGCGGCGAAACCACGCTTTACTTCCTGTTTCCATTCACTCTCACTCTCACCCGGGCAGAAGCGTTCAGGGATTACAGCAGATTAGGGAACGCTACAGGCCCAACCGGGGATTATTTTATCCCACTGTCCGTATAGCAGAGAGCCCCAAATGCTCACTATTCTGCCTCAATCCTCTGCATCTTCTTCTTCTTCTGGGCTTTTTTTATTTCAGCTCAATCATACCTTAGTCAAATTACCCAATTCCTGCACAGCATGTGATGTATTTCGTTGTATGTGGCTCACCCCGTGTGTAGCACAGTTGGCAGCATGTTCATATTCAGTGGGCTGGTATCGCTTGTTGGCCGGCACCCTGCAGTTCATGAACCTGACGACACAAAAGTGTAGTAATCGGTCAGCAGCGATCATGTAAAAAAAAAACAACAAAAAAACCTCTACGTGTGTTAGGCTCATTCTCGAGGGTTTTAAACGCCGCTTAATCCACATCACGTTGTGGGAATTTTAGTGTAGCGTGGACCGTCGTTACTCCGGGAAACTGTGTTGCCATGGTCACCGGTGATGTCACTGTCTTTAGCGGCACAGCATGGCTCAGTGAAACGACTCGTTGTACGGGAATACATCATAAAAATCTTACAAAAGGCAAAGAAACGTCGATGCTAACTACTTTAGCCTTTAAAGGAACAAAACAAAACAAAAAGTTCAACACATCATATCATATGGGAATGATAAGAACACAAAATAACAGTCAAAACTAAATATTTTAGCTATTTTTTTTATAAATAAAATTTACTTAAAATATTGGTTGACATGTGTAATTTTATTTAATATATTGATTAGATTTATATATTTTTTTCTGTATTATATTATATTATATTACATTATATAATATTAATCCAAGTAGGGTTAAATAAAACGTCCATTGTATTTCAGACCATATATGCTATTTTATTTTATTTTATTTTATTTTTTTACAAATGGTGCAAAATAAAAAAAATACATTTTAAATGGGGGTTGGTATAGTTCATTATTTTATATATTTTTGTAATTTTTATTTTTTTCCTAATTATATATTTATTTAATTATTGTTCATATAAATTATATTACAGTATGTATTTTTTTTTACATATTATTCTAAATAATTAATTCATTACAGTCTATGTAATTATTTATTTAATTCATATTTATGAAGTGTTTCGGTTAGCACCCCAAAAAGAGTTCAATGAAACAATGAAAAAAAAATTAAATCCTACCATTCCTGATTATTTATTTTTGTAATTTTTTTTTACAATTATATATATCTATATATTTTTTTTTATTATTGTTAATATAAATTATATTATAGCATGTATTTTTTCATATTATTCTAAATGATTGATTTATTACATTCTATGTAATTATTTGTTTAATTCATATTTATGAAGCGTTTGAATGAAAAAAAATCAAATCCCACTATTCCTGATCATTTCTTTTTGTAATTTTTACTTTTTTCACAATTATATATATATTTAATTTTTGTTAATATAAATTATATTATAGCATGTATTTTTTCATATTATTCTAAATGATTGATTCGTTACATTCTATGTAATTATTTATTTAATTCATATTTATGAAGCGTTTGAATGAGAAAAAAAATCTAATCCTACTATTCCTGATAATTTATTATGATAATTAATTTTTTTCAAATTTGGATATTTTTTTGTCGTTATTTTTACATGTTTTATATGATAACCACGGCTTTTTGCATTATTAAATCCAATGTATTACTTCTTGTACTGCATCAGTCATGCATACTGTGATGCCAATGTCTTACCATGCATGCATGTGTGCCATTTAATCCCAACTGAATTCTCAATCCCAGTTTCCAGGGATAAAAAAAAATCCACACACACACACATCTGGAGATGTTACAAAACCACACTTAATGCCGTAAGATAAACACACACACACACACACACACACACACACATACACATATATATATATATATATAGCAGTTGCTATGAAAGCCGGGCCACAGGTGCATTAGTGTGGTCAGCTGTGTGGTTTAATTACACACGGAGAGCACATCCATGCTGGCATAATTCATATTGGAGACTTTCCTGCACGTGTCGTCACTTTAAAATATTAGTTTTTGTGTATAGTTCCACTTTAATAAAAAAAAAAAAGTATGAAAAAAAAGAAAAACTATGTCCACTTGAAGTACGTAAACTAATATATGGCCTTGACCAGGGGTCTCAAACTCAATTTACTTGGGGGCCACTGGAGCTCGGGTCTGGGTGAGACTGGGCCGCATCATGTTTAAAAAAAAAAAAACGCATTTATTAAAAACAAAAAAAATTAAAAAACTTTGCTTTGGTTCCAATTTTCTACAATAAAAGCTCTGATAAAACATTCCACTGTTCTCAAATATTTTACTTTTTATTTTTCTACACAAAATAAGATGAAAAATAAATAAACAAATCAAGAATAAAGAAAATCAATCAGTAATAAATAAATATAATAATAATAATAATAATAATAAAACAGCAAATAATAATAATAAACTTAAGAAACCACATATAGTTGGTGAGTAGACTAATTATTTTTTTTCAGATTAAAATGAACAAAACATTATTAGAGCCCTGTAGACATGACAAAACACGACTATATTCACATTTATACTTTTATTATTTACAACATATTGCGCAACTGCAGGGTCTTGAGACACATGCTAACTCGCAAACTAGAGAGCTAGCGACCTAAACGGTAGCCTCCGAGTTATTTCCTTTTAAACTTAAATTGCCAAAAAATTACCACTTCCACACGGATAGAGAGGATAACTATTAACAGTTATTTAACCTTTAACATGAACATTAATCAAACTTAATAATTTTTTGCGCGGGCCGGCACTAACATTAAACTTTCATATCAAGGCGGGGGGCCTCAAACTAGTGTCCTGCAAGCCACATTTGGAACATGGGCCGCGTGTTTGAGACTACCGGCCTTGACATTTCCCACCAAGCTTGTCCGCAAGGCTATTAATGGACCTGAGTGTTGCATTGTGATGTCGTCCTAATTGCTTAGGACAGAATTGTGTGTGTGTTTGTGAAGTCGGGACTGAAGGGAACGGGGAGAGACTGTGATCAGAGGAGACATTGTTGTCATCATCATCAGCAGGGCCACTATTCTCTTTTTCTCCGGCTCGGGCACACACTGTCCTTTCGCCTGTGCACACACAGCATGTACTCTACAAGCACATAGGTGTGTGTGTGTGTGTATATGTGTGTGTGTTTATTTCTGCACATTCCAATTAGTAGTCTCAGTTGCATGTAAGAGGATGAGAAGTGTATTCCTTTTTCCAGTAATGCTAAAGTTCAACACCTCTGGGATTCCAACTCGGGTTCTCACGATTATCACCATCTCCCTGTGCACTCATGCAGCCTGTTTATTATGTATTATATGTACTAATAATGTATATATATGTGCTCTGAATGGGCCTGACTTGAGACTGTACTGTGTCCAAACTGTGGCTTGGGGGCCACTTTTGGCTCAGGGTTTGATTTTACTGGCTCATGTCTCAATTTTACTGGCCTGTACTGCCTGTAGTTTAAAAATAACATTCATTCATTCATTTTCTACCGCTTTTTTCTCACGAGGGTCACGGGGGTGCTGGAGCCTATCCCAGCTGTCTTCTGGCAAGAAGCGGGGTACACCCTGGACTGGTTGCCAGTCAGCCAATCACAAGGCACATATAGACAAACAACCATTCACACTCACATTCATACCTATGGACAATTTGGAGTCGCCAATTAACCTAGCATGCATGTTGTTTGAATAATTTTACTTTATTTTAGTTTTATTGTGTGTGTGAGATTCATTGCTGTATGCCCCCCCTTCCAAGTGCACATTCATTCATTTTCTACCGCTTATCCTCACGAGGGTCATGGGTATGCTGGAGCCTATCCCAGCTGTCTTCAGGCGAGAGGTGGAATTGAACCCTGGTCTCCTAGCTGTGAGGTCTGCGCGCCAACCACTTAACCACCGTGCCGCCCTCATTATATTATGTATTATTTTATTATTATATATGTATATATAATATATATATTATAAAAAAAAATTATCCAGATAATCCAGATAGCTTAGCATACACTACCTGGCCCCTCTTAAAATGCTCACAACCTGAATTAAACTAATCAGGAATTTAATCATTTATACACTTATTATAAAAGTTATTTAATATTAAACTGAAGCAGTGATCCAAGCGAATCAGGTTAAGACATCTGAAGGCGCTAGTGTAACCGTTGTTGCCAGCGAATTATAGCAATTTGGCAAAGTTTAGCTACTAGCTAAAAAAAAAAACTAGCTAAAAATAGGATCATCCGGATACGATAAGTCCCGTTGTCATATAGGATGTGGCACAGGAAGTACAATTTTGGGTCAATTTGTATTCGGTTTAAGTTATAATTGTGAAAAATGTAGACCTTTTTCTTTTTCAATGTGCTAGCTTGTGGTGGTGTTTTTACTTATTGAGACATTGTAGAAGAAAAAGGATGCTAAAGTGAACTCAACATCCCATAATAAAAGCCAAAGAAGAGTGTGTGACGTTTCAGTGTCTTTACGGTATAAAATTAAGATGTTTTATTTTTAGTTTTTTATGCTTTTGCTCACAGTGCACTATACCTGTAGTCCAGAAATCTGCAAAAGTTTCAGAAGAAACTGTTGTTTGAAACGCAGTCGTCGCCTCTCACGCGCACACACGTGCGCACATCGTATCAATCAATAACAAATCCTCCGTGCTCGTGCATGCTTTAAAATCCCACACATCCAAATGGATAAAGAACTAAAAAAAAACACTAACACGATTCCTTTACCTTCCCAATGGAGTCCCCTTCAAGTCCATCTTGTGTCTCATCCGCCTACGGGTTCCCCATTCCGGATGTCCCGCCGCCGTGCGCTCAAACATAAACACATAAGTCCAGTCGCGCAGACGACGGTAACTAGCAGGTTCGATCCAGGGACGCATTCAACAACGGTTGGACTTTCACGCAACTTTTCATCATCGTCCGAGTGGACGCATTGGAGGTGGCTGGGTGGGAACTCGGGTTTGTGAGTGGGAGAGATGTGTTTGCAGGATGTTCCACTCCGCAGGACTGGGCTTGTAAATCCCTCCTCCCTCCTTCTCCTGGCTGATGATAACACAACAGCCAACCACAAGCCCTCTTACCCCACGACACAAAGTCGTATCCCCCCTCCCTCAACTTTCTACCGTATTTTAGATGTCAATATTTGGAGAGGAAACACTGCAAATGCCGGATAAGAGCTATAGTTAACTGGTATCTCCATTTCCCTACATTTTGTTATGTTTTAAGTCACATTTTGCCGTCTTTAGCTCGTCAATGCATGTGTAAAAACAGGTTAATACTACAACAATCAAGTAAAAAGACTCATCCTTTGGGAGAATACTGCCAACTAGTGGCGTACTAATGTTATTACAAGGGATTTACACGTATTTTGCAATGTATGAAAAGTATATTTCACCCTGGCATCTGACTGGAAAATTTTGTTTAATATTTAATTCATATTTTGCTGTATGTGCTTTTTTTGTCTTGTTTTTTTTACATATTATTTGGATTATTATTGTAGTTATTAATATTCCTAAAACAACATTATTAGTGCTTATGCTATTACAAGTTTATATTATTACAACTTATATATTTTTTATATTTCAATATTTTGTTACTAAAATATACAAAATTTTCTCTTAATATTTTGACTTTATTGTATTTTTTTAAATTTTTTTTTTAAAGTTTTTTGTTAATTATATTTTTAGAGGCTGCACGGCGGTCGAGTGGTTAGCGCACGGACCTCACAGCTAGGAGACCACCAGGGTTCAATTCCACCCTCGGCCATCTCTGTGTGGAGTTTGCATGTTCTACCCCGTGCATGCGTGGGTCCTCCCACATTCCAAAAACATGCTAGGTTAATTGGCGACTCCAAATTGTACGTACAACAATGAATCTCACACACAATAAAACTAAAATAAAGTAAAATTATTTCAACAACATGCATGCTAGGTTAATTGGCGACTCCAAAATTGTCCATAGGTATGAATGTGAGTGTGAATGGTTGTTTGTCTATATGTGCCCTGTGATTGGCTGGACACCAGTCCAGGGTGTACCCCGCCTCTCTCTCGCCCGAAGACAGCTGGGATAGGCTCCAGCACCCCCCGCGACCCTCGTGAGAATAAGCAGTAGAAAATGAATGAATATTTTTAGACTGTACCACTGGCCAGTAAAAACCAGCCTACAAATGGCCTGTGAGCCACACTTTGGACACCCCTACTGTAAACTTAAGGCGCTGTCTGCCTTGGTTAGGTACTGAATGGCTTTCAACGATGATCAAAGCATCATAAAGCTGCCATTTTTCTGCTTTGCACATTATGTTTGCTGTCATCTAATGATAGCAATTTGGCAAAGTTTAGCTCTAATTGAATGCATAGACTATCATAACCCCCCTCTATGGAAAATGTACATGAATATTTGAGCCTTCATGATCATTTTTGATGTCTTTGCTTTGTTTAGTTTGACTTTCAAGGCTTATATTCTACAGAAAATGTTTGTTTAGATCCAAATTATACAGGTTTTGGACTTTTTGACTTCCCAAAGTCCACCATCTGTAAGGATCAACCAAAAATGTGTCCCATGAAGTGAACAAGTGCCCTTAAAATATGCAGACAGGCGTGGAAAATTAAATATTATCCAACATCTAACAGAAGCGGAACAAACCCCGTTATGCAAACTTCAAACAAATCATGTTATACATTTACCTTTGGCTGTGGCACACTGATAAAAATCCACACACACAGTTGTCAAATTTGCATGTACACAATATACAATATATCATTTGTGTGTATTTTGTTCTCCAATTATATCAGAATATAAAGTATATTCATGCCGAAGCAAGTATGTCCTTACCTGAAGGTGGATGGGTGCATGCAAACTACAACACTGTTCAAAATGACTCAGTCAACACAATATTATACATTTTTTACAGGTTATGGATAATGTAGCATGGTCCAATGATACAGTGTTAGATCATCTATGTCTTTGTTCCTTTCATCATAACATAAACGACGATGGATTAAATAATACACAAAATATAATTGTCCACCTCAAAGACATGCTATATCTATCCATCCATTTCAAACTTATTTCAGCAAACATGTGCCTGTCTCTTTAAGACACGCTCCACGCTTCGTTTTCCGAGCATGCGCAGAAAAATGAAGCAGCAACCCCAATTGAAAAACAACAACAGTCTCGTTAGCAGTGTTAGCAATGGATCCCTGAAGCCCCGACAAGCACACGTCTGGCCTCGGCACACATCCTATTACCAGCCCAGCCGCTTCAATTGATCCCGGGGTTTTATAAATCGATGGTGTCGGGCTCATGAACTTGGCCAGTCAGAGCGGGGATGCTGGCGGAAGCCAGCTCCTCTTCGCCAACTTCAACCAGGACAACACGTAAGACACGTCTGAGCGGATGGTGGGCTGAGCCGGGAAAAGTGTTCCGCGGTGCTCCGATGGCCTGTGCTGTCATGCTAGCTAGCGTTAGCTTACATTTTGAAGGCCTTTCTACACACTTGATAGACTGACATGATTTAATAAGCCACAACCTGGGTGTGTTTTTTCGGAATACTAAAACTAATACAAGGAATTTGTTAGTTATTTAATCCTAATAGCTAGTTTTAGAATGGCTGTCAATAGCAACTTGATGCTAGGCTAACCTGATGCTATGCCCTCTCACGCTAACTTGAACCAGTATAGGTATAAATATCAGCTAATAAATGTGGCTTAGAGTGATGTTATCACAAAATGTACATTTAGATTGTGGATTTTATGTATGATTGCTTGAACTTTACATTTTAACATCAGTTTTTTGGGGTTATTAAATAGCAACATGCTGATCCCAATTTGGCACAAGTGGGTGGGCTGTGAGCTGAATCTGGATTGTACTCTCTGGCGCAGCAAATATACTTAAGTTTGTATTTTGTATTTGTGTTTTACTTCAAAGGTCCTTAGCTGTTGGCACCAAAACAGGATACAAGTTTTTCTCCCTGTCCTCTGTGGACAAACTGGAGCAGATATATGAATGTAGTGAGTATTATTTTTTTTTGCTGTGTAACCTTTGTCATATATATATACAGTACAGCTGCTTGTTCTGCGTTAATAATAATATCGCTACTTGGAGTTATATTTAGTCAGCACTTCCTTAAGCGGGCCGGCTTCCTCCATTACACATCATCAACAGTCATATATAATAAGGTTTGGTTCCTGTCCATTAACAAAAGCGATGGAAAGCGGTTGAAATATGTGTGTGTGTTTGTGTTTGTGTCCCGCAGCAGACACAGAGGATGTGTGTATTGTGGAACGTCTGTTCTCCAGCAGCCTGGTGGCCATCGTCAGCCTGAAGGCCCCCAGGAAGCTCAAAGTCTGTCACTTCAAGAAGGGAACTGAAATCTGCAACTACTCCTACTCCAACACAATACTCGCTGTTAAACTTAACAGACAGGTGAGGATTGGTGATAACATGATGGTTAAATTAATAATGTGTTTCGATAAAGAACTAACTCATGTTGTGGTCCCCCCCCCCCCCTCCTCACAGAGGCTGATAGTTTGTCTGGAGGAGTCACTTTACATTCATAATATTCGAGACATGAAAGTGCTGCATACAATCAGAGAGACTCCACCCAACCCTTCGGGTGAGATTATCACAAGCAAACATGTCAACATGCGCTGCTCCGCCACAACATTAGCAATATCTAATAATAATTTTTTTTTTTAATGACTTTATTATTTTGTTTTTGTGTGTCTTCTGCTTGCAGGGTTGTGTGCCCTCTCCATTAGCAATGACAACTGTTACCTGGCATATCCTGGCAGCGCCATGATAGGAGAGGTGCAAGTGTTTGACACAGTTAACCTGGTAGGTGGATGTAAAAACGTACAAATTTTATAATGTAGCGTCATTGGGATGGGAGTACTTCCTGTTTCCCAGAGTGCTTTGCTGTATAGTTTTTGTTAAAAATACATACTAGTTGGTTAATATTCAGCATTATACGTTGGTAGTGTATTGTCTGTTTTTATCCATCTATTGTGTTGTTGTGTGTGTAGTTCTTTTGACAGCAAATGTGTGTGATGTTCTGATACGTCTAACACAGGTACACTACATCTGATGTGACATTTTTTATAAAGTCAAAATTATCGAATATTGGTGGATAATTAATAGCATAATTATCGACCAGCAAAATTTATTACTGTGACAGACCCGATCACTGCACGGTGGACGAGTGGTTAGCGCGCAGACCTCACAGCTAGGAGACCAGGGTTTGATTCCACCCTCGGCCATCTCTGTGTGGAGTTTGCATTTTCAACAATGAATCTCGCACACAATAAAACTAAAATAAAGTAAAATTATTCCAACAACATGCATGCTAGGTTAATTGGCGACTCCAAATTGTCCATAGGTATGAATGTGAGTGTGAATGGTTGTTTGTCTATATGTGCCCTGTGATTGGCTGGCCACCAGTCCAGGGTGAACCCCACCTCTCGCCTGAAGACAGCTAGGATAGGCAACAACCGTAGTGATGATAAGCGGTAGAAAATGTATGAATGAATGTCTACTATATTGGGTAATAGGAGCGTAAATGTGACTATAGGGGTGTTATTTCATGTCTCAAGAGCTCTAATGTTAAAAAACATGCAGGAACGATAAAAATTACCTTTCTAAATAAGGAATTCTACTTTCTTGGATACAAAAATCCAGTCTTAGGTTTGGGTAAATAGAGTTAGATTCTAATAAAGGGAAAAGATCTCTGTGACTGTGATGCAACTCTCGGTCTGATGTAGCTCACCCCTCACTTGTGTGTGTGTGTGTGTGTGTGTGTGTTCCAGCGAGCCGCAAACATGATTCCAGCCCACGACAGCCCATTAGCAGCTCTTGCTTTCGATGCCAGTGGAACCAAACTAGCCACAGCTTCAGAGAAGGTAACGACACTAACAAGGATCTCTGATGTTATTCCTTTTCAGTCCGCTTGACTAAATACAGTCTTGTTGAATTTTCTTCAACTTTGTTTTTTTTTTTTTTTTTCCCTATTCCAGGGCACAGTCATCCGTGTTTTCTCCATCCCGGAAGGACAGAAGCTTTTTGAGTTTCGACGAGGAGTCAAGAGGTGATTGACTTTTTTTTTTTTTATTTTTTTTTTAAACCTATCCTTAACCCCTAAACCCTAACCCTCAGGCTTTTAACTAATATTTTTAAACTTTTCTTACGTTTTTATCTTTTTAGTCCTATTTTATGCTCTTAGTCTTTAGCTTTTAACTCTAGGATTTTTCTCAGAGGGGGGTCCTCCACACTGGGGGCTGTGTCGGGTCCGCTGAGGGGTTGCCATCCTTGGGTCCCTTCGACCCGGCCGGCTGGGGGTTCCTCCCTTTTGATGTGGGGGTCCGCCCGTCTGTCTTTAGGAGTCGGGGGGGGGGGGCCCAAAGGTGGCGTTTCCTTGATCCTCAGTGCCATGCCATGTCTCCCTACTGTGTGTGTGTGTGTGTGTGTGTGTCTAGTATGGAGGATGGTAAGGAGGGGTTTTCTTAGTAATTGTTTTTCCTTTTAATTGTGGTTAATTGTTTTTAATTGTGTAAAGCACTTTATGTTGCATGTCTTTGCGGGAAAAGTGCTCTACAAATAAAGTTTGATTTGATGGATTGAACGCTAACGATGATTCTGTTTGTTTACATTTCTGTTCTCATGGTAGGTGTGTGAGCATCTGCTCCTTGGCCTTCAGCATGGAGGGCTTGTACCTGTCGGCCTCCAGCAACACGGAGACGGTTCACATCTTCAAACTGGAAACACAGAAGGAGAAGTATGTGTAAGTATCACCGCTGTAGTATACTGTACACTGAGCTCCATTTTACTTCATTTTTTGAGTACAAACTGACTGATGTTTCACATTATGTACGTTTGCAGGCCAGCAGAGGAGCCCACCACATGGGGAGGGTACCTGGGCAAGGTGCTGATGGCATCCACCACTTACCTACCCTCCCAGGTCACGGAGATGTTCACCCAGGGGCGAGCATTCGCCACAGTACGCTTGCCCTTCTGTGGACATAAGAACATCTGCGCTTTAGCAATGTAAGTTTTTTCGCTGCACTAAATTAAATTTTTTCTGCAGATATTATTTAATTTGTTTCTGTTGTTTTCGGAACAGGATTCAGAAGATTCCCAGGTTGCTGGTTGCGGCAGCCGACGGCTACCTGTATCTCTACAACTTGGATCCGCAAGAAGGAGGAGAATGCACGCTCATGAAGCAGCACAGGTACCACACACACACATGTTTAAAAGTATTACTTATACACGGATACTTATACGTCGACTTGATTTCAGGTTAGACGGCAGTGCGGAACCGCCCAATGAGATACTGGAGCAGGGGTCACATGATCGTCCGCTGGTGGCCCAGACTTACAGTGCTGCTGTCACGAAAGGTATGTCACAAGTTCATGAGCTTGTAAGTTTTTTTTGAAGTATTCCTTCAGTACAGTTGAACATGCAAAGTCAAAAACAACCCAAATAGTTTGTGGTACAGTTTGGAGCAAAATGTATCACAGCAAATCTAATCTTAGTCATTATTAATGTGTGTTATGTGAGAAAATGTGTGATGAGAACCATAGAACAGGGAATACAGTTACATACATACCAGTAGAAGTTGTTATTATTATTTCTCCCAAGTTTGGCTGATACTGCGAATTACCTTGGCGTTAAACCGGAGTGGCGTTTTCTTTTTTTTTTTTTTTTTTCCAGAGTGGTGTTTTCGATAATTGAGTTGAGCTTGTGACGCAGTTAAGCACACAAATTGATTTAAACTTCTTGTTCGGAAATACTTTCTAATACGCTTCTGTCTTGGAAACTATGTGTCTGTAAGTAATGTGCAATTATAATTATATGATACCTATGTGATTTTAGACACACGTCTATTTTAATTCATTTTGCACTTTAAAAATCCCCAAAACACTGAAATGGAGTCACTAGCCATGTTTACATGAGGAGTTTTTCCTCTTTCCGAATGGAATCTTTCCGAATGACCTTTCCGAAAGCAATGGTATCCGTGAAAAAGGAATATTGCGTGTCTACATGCGCCGCTGTAATCAACCGGAATAGTCAATGGGGCATGTGCAGTAAAACGTAAACATCACGTGATACCGACTTCCTTGAGTTTTTCTTTCACTTGTCGGAATAACTCCGTATTCCCGGTTTTTTGTTCGTCCAGTCTTGAAATTTAGTTTGAATCAAAAACAAACTTTCCGCAGAAGTCCAGTGCCGATTGCTTGCCTCCATTTTTTTTTTTTAAATCGAAGTATCTCAGCATTCGCTAAAAGAACGCATCCGGGAACGGGAAAAGATAAAGTTCAATCTTGCTAATATTTTATAATTAAGTTCGGTACATGTTTTATATAGATATGTATTTTCTTTTTTTAATAAAACTGGACTTATGAATGGCGTATAGAAGGGTTTAGATTCTGTTCCACAGATGGCGCTAATGCACACGAAAGCTGCTTGCCAACCGCCAATAAACAACAGAAGTAAAACTTTCCCCTGTGAATCCGATTATATATTCATTCGGATTGGCACTTTTTTTTCGGAATTTTTCGGTGTATACAAAGGTTAAATTATTTCCATTTGAGCAAATAACCCGAATGGAATTGGAATATTTGGGTCCATGTATACGTGGCTACTAACATTCGGTATTTGAAACGTCCCCAAAAAGTGGTTATAGTCGATTGGTTGAACCCTGTCGTCTCAGGTTACTGTGAAGAGCAGGGCGCCGTAGGTGGGGCGGGGCTTGAGGAAGACCTCAGCAACTTACGTTTGGAGGAGGAAAACGAGCAGCCGCCGCTCATCCTGGAAACTGACTGACCAAAAACGGACGGCTGCGCCCGCCAATCAAAGGGGCTCTAAACAAGTGACACAAGGGGGACGCACACAGTGGTAGGATCAGAGAGGGAAGGTGTTTTTTTTTTTTTTTTTTTTTTTTTTTAATTTTAAATCTGTGCTGTGTCTCTCCACGTACATACACCTCCACATTTTAACATCCTCCCCCTCCTTCTTGTGCTCCTTCCTCGGTTTAGTCTGCGCAGGCCAAACTGACGCTTTGCATGTACATGTGCCAACCGCTCCAACAAAAAAGTGTCTGTGAGCGTGTGTGTTGGACTTTGGATCAAAATAGAAATGTAGCTGTGTCACACACACACACATACACAATGTAAAAAAAAAAAATGATTGTGCAAGTGCCTCTTTGCCCTCCTGTCATGGTTTCACCTGTGTGAGTTCGCTCTGCATTGGCTTAATAAAATCTATTTTCTTTCGTGTCTGATCTTAATCGAGGGTGTGAACTTGCTTTTGTGACCCTTTGCTGTCTTACAAAGTGTGTGTGTGTGTGTGTGTGTGTCTGTGCTGCAAACAGCGTATTTAGCTGACTTTATTTTCCTCCATTTTACCTCATCGGGCACCCTCGCTCCCTTTCCCCCCTGGCCCGCTATCAGTGGTCAATGTTAACATTTGATATTATAGAGCTATCTCAAACCTTCAGTTTTACATGCAACGCTACGTCATGCATGATGTTGCCATGGTACTGCGTCCATACACTGAAGACTTTTCTATAGGTGGTGACAGTTCTATTATGCAGGATAAGCTTATAAACTGCAGCAATCCCGTCTGTACATTTCTTATTATGGCAAGTTTATGGTTTCTCACCATACAGTCTAGGTCCATGATATGTGTATGTGATTCCCAGTGATCCTTTTTTTTTTGGTGACTGAAGCCACTCAAGGATCAACAGGGAGGGGATTTGGGAGTTTTAGGCGTTTTCTAATGATTTTGTATTGAAAAAAAAAATGTGAAACGTTCATTTGAAACTACATTGAAAATAAAGTTAATGTTGATGTATGAATGAGATTGGTGTAGCCTGGTGTTCTTTGTACCATTTTACATCTCATTAAAAGCAGGACACAAATGTAAATAAGTAAAAACTTTTCAATTTCGACATTAAGACCACTACACTACTTAATGTCGCTTTCGGTGAATCAGCGATTTGGTTTTTGTGTTTTGTGATTTCCGAGTGTCTTTGAATGTTACGTGTCTTGCCTGTGTGTGGCTACGGAAGGACGACAGTTGAGTTTATCGATAGTAGGTGGTTTTGTTTTTGCAATTAAGACATTGTTGCTCCACCACCTCCTCGTCAGACGGTAAAAGGTAAATATTTACCATTTTTTACCGATTTATATTTACTTTAATTGGGTTAAAGGCCGTTCGCTGTTGATGGTCGTGTGGCTACTCGAGATTCAGTCGCGTTTTTAACTGTTAGAAAAAGTACAGTATATTTATATCGGTGTTTTAAAAGTTATTTTTTATAATTAGTCAAATTAACTCCTATTTCTAGGGGATTAATAAGAGTTTCAGTTGCGAATTGTGAGAAAATTCTAAAAAATTAGCCTGCGCTCGTGACTTGCAATTCCTTAACAAACCGCTACGGGGGCAGTGTTTCCTTTAGCACGAGCAACCACGACTCTTGTTGATTGACTCGCTAATTAGCATCCATGTTCACTGTCACATAACCCCTACTTATTTTTCTCACAACAAAACATCGAAACCGACAACTTGCAAGTAGTTTATTAAGACTTTGACACACTTAACCGTGACAGGAGCGACACACAGGTGGGCTCTCTGTCGTTGACGTGAGAACACAGCTATTACCGTTTCCTTTATCCATGACCAAGCCTGAGATGACACATTATATACAAAAAACACCACTCACACTAACTATATACAATACAAGGACATTTTAACTGCACTGTGATTGGCTGGCGACCAGCATAGAAAATTGATGTATGGATTATCTAAAAACAAAGAGTGGCTTTTAAAGCAGCATAAGTTCCAATATCATGTATAATGTACATGATTTGAATCAAAGATCGTCCATATAGCGTACATAAATGACAACAACACTGACAAGCACATCTAATTCATCTAACTATACACCAATTAAGACTTTTGTGATGTTAAAGACTTCATAATTTAAGACTTAAGATCTGTTTCATCAGGACTCATACATCATCAGTCTTCTCATGGAGGCAGGAAAAGGTGTGTGTCACTAGTGTGTGTTTGTGTGTCTCTACTCTTCTGGTCGCCCACCAGTCGGCTTGGTGACCTGAACTATTTCCACCGAGGTAAAGCCCTTGGTGGTCGATGCTCGATTCCTGGTTCTCATTTTGTTGAGGGCCATTTCGGCCATTTCCGCACGTTCCTCGGCATCGTCCAGCTCGTGCACCGTCTTCCTGTATTTGGACAGGCTGCTGTTGGCCTGCTCCTCCTGCAGAAACATTATATTGTCATACAGTGTTTGTATTAATTGTTTTATATCAGAACTTTATTCGTTATCAGCGTTAACTGTCTTTGCTGATTATGATATAAGATTTTTTTAGAAAGTTTATATATTGTAATAAGGTATAAACTATAAACAAAAACTTCCGGGTTTTGTCACTTCCGGTCCGGGCCCCTATTAATTTCACATTTTATGGAAACCCCACACTTGAACACAATACATTAACCATAAACTATTGCCTTAAGGGTCATTACAATACCAACACTTAATTACTTTATTAGTTATATTTCATTATTGCGCCATATGTGGCTTAATTTCTTGTTTCTTGTTTCTCCAATTCACCAACGTCTCACAACACTTCCGTATTTTCACCGTACTCGTGCAAGGTGCATTCAGGGACAGTCAGAACTACGGAAAACATTTAATTTTTGTTTATGTGTGCTCTAAATAAACAGAAACAGGCCAAACAAAACAAGCTATGGATATCAGTCACTTCGTAACTCGGAAGTAATGCGGAAGTGGAATTATGTATGCTCGGGAATCATAGAAAATACAGTTAAAACGTGAAGAATTACATGTTGTCCTCGAACGCAACCCAACACTGGTGATAATAACGCGGTTTAGTGTGTGTTAAAGATACATACGTGTTAGGTAAATAGATTTTCACACGTGTTTTCAGTTCATTTAGAGTTAGAAATATATACAAATATGTATAATCCTGTCCTGACGTTAATACAATGTAGTAAAATATATATCAAATAAATATGTATTTGCAGTAGCTTCATCCTTCCAAAGTTACCAAATATGGTTCCTAGCTTGCTCCTACTACTCACAGCATCCTCTATCTGTCGTTTGTAGCTTTTGAGCTTGTTCTGGAGTTTCTCCACCAGCTCCTGCATCCTCTGATTGGTCTTGTGGTCCTCCTCCGTCTGGAAGATCAGCTCCTTGAGCCGACGCTCTCCCTTGCGCAGAACTTTCACCGTCTCGACGTGGCGCTTCTGCTCCTGGTCCAGCTCGTTCTCCAGCTCTTTGACCTTTAAATGAAGCAAGAGTGAAGCATCAGTTAAAGAGTGGAATCAAAGATTGTGTATGTAGGATGTCTCACCCTTGTTTCCAGTTTCTGGATGGTGCGTTTTCCCGCCTTAAGAGCCTGCTGCTCAGCCTCCTCCAGCTTCAGCATGAGGTCTCTCAGGTTCTGCTCTTGGTTCTTCTTCACCTTCTCCAGATGGGAGTTCCGTTCCTGTTCTTGGCGAAGCTCCTCGCACAGTCGCGTGGCCTGGTGTCGGACACAAGCGTCAACATAGTCCGTGTTTGTCGTTTGAACTTGATGAAGCTTACGTCGGTCACGGCCTTCTTGGCTCGCTCGTCGGCTGCACGGAACTCCGAGATGAGCTCCTCGTTCTCACTGGTGAGTCGGGCGAGATCGGCTTCGAGTTTTCTCTTCAGGATGGTCAGGCTTTGGTTCTGAGACACAGAATAGATTTTTGTGAAAACGGGTTGGTTGACAGGTATGGGGGGGTTGCCTACTGCCACAGCTGAGCTCATAGCAACAAAATTAACAACTCAACAATCAACTAAATTTTATTAAGTTAGACTATAAAGGCTTGATTAATGGGAGTCAGCTGACCTGCATGTTGATCTCGTTGAACCTCTCGGTGGTGTCCACCAGCTCCTGCTCGATTAGCTTCCGGGCCCTCTCTGACGCCTCCAGACCTGCTCTCAGCTCCTCCATCTCGGCTTGCATGAGGCACAGGCGACGCTCCTGGAGGCTGTACTTCTCCCTCAGCTCGTCATGGAGACGCGCGTCTTCGTCCATCTGCACCTGCAGGTCCTTCAAGGAGAAAACACATCCTTGGTATGTTTAGTTTTCCTTTTTTCACAGCTAGGAGACCCGAAGAAGAGACCCTGCCTGAAGACAGCTGGGATAGGCTCCAGCACCCACCCGCGACCCTCGTGAGGAAAAGCGGTATAGAAAATGGATGAATGTGGATATGCTTTTAACATTATTGGAGCCTTTTAGACATGATGTAACACCCCTATAGTAATCTTAACACTCATATTATCCAACATAGTAGACATAATCAGAATCTGGCCACCAGTTCAGGGTGTACCCCGTTTTTTACCCAGAATACAGCTGGGATAGGCTCCAGCACCCCCCTTGACGGTAGAAAATGAATGAATGATTGAACTTAAATTGGCCTAAAATGGAAAAATGTTGTTCCCATCAACAAAAATATCCGATTGGCCACCATTGACCTTTTTAATGAGATTTAACTTAACAGAAACTAGTGCATTTCTTTATGTTATTTTGAAATATTTATATACTGGCTTCATTTATATATTTCACCACCAGATGGCGCCACTTTTTTCCTATTCAAAGCATGGAAAGGAAAGGTTAAGGAAAAAAAATAGTAGTCATATCAGAGGAATTTTTTTTAAAAAGTGATAAAATGGGAATAAATTCTTAATAATTAAATGATTAAATATATGTATTGTATGTTTAAATTATTGTTATTATTTTTTAATTTATAATGATTAAATACAATAAATAAAAAATAATTTAAACATACAATACATATATTTTGTAGCCTGGTTATTATTATTATTATTATTTTTAATTTATAATGATTAAATACAATAAATAAAAAATAATTTTAACATACAATACATATATTTTAAAAAGACAATACTATAGAAAAAAGGCATTTAGTCAGTTTTGTAGTCCTTCCAAAGCCTACTTTGATCTGTTGCTGCAGCTTCTTGAGTGTTTTGACCAGCTCGGCGTTGTTCCTGTTGGCGTGCTCCAGCTGGACCTCCATCTCGTTCAAGTCGCCTTCCATCTTCTTCTTCATCCGCAGGGCTTCGGCGCGGCCTTTGGCTTCTGCCTCCAGGCTGGCCTGCAAGGACTCCACTGCCCGGGCGTGGTTCTTTCTGAAAGGACAATAACGAATACCCAGTTGAGTCAAGTTCCTGATGTTGTGAGAACGTCTCTTTATGAGGAGTGGTGACCTGGTCACTTCGAACTCTTCCTCCTTCTCGTGGATTCTGCGGTCGATGTCAGCCTTGACTTGAGCCAACTCCAGCTGCACACGTACCAGCTTGCCTTCCTCCACCTGGAAGCCCGTACGTCTCTTCCTAAGTCACCATTTTGACATCACTTTTTTTTTTTTTTTACCTCCAGTGAAGTTTCAGCCTCCTCCAAAGCCATCTGCAGCTCTTCCTTTTCCACTTCCAGTTTCTTCTTAGCCTTCTGCAGCTCGTGGAAGCTGCGGCCTCCTTCTCCAAGCTGCTCCACCAGCTCCTTGATCTCCTCTGTGAAGGGAAAACTGTAAAAAAAAGTAAAACACTTGGGACAATCAGAAGGTACCTGAGAGGGTTTTGTTATCCTTTCTAATGGTCTCGATCTGATCCTGGCTCTCCTCGTAGGCCGTCTTCAGCTTGTAGAGCTCCGTCATGTAAGAGCGGCTCTCCTTCTGACTGCTTTCCAGCTCCAGTTGGAGCTCCTCGTTCTTGCAGCTCCACTCGGCCGCCAGCTTGTCAAAAACCCGCTGCTTCTTATCCAAAGCGGCGGCTGCTGCATTGCTCTGCAGACAGGAAGATTGCCGTTACATGATCGATTGCGTGATTGCCGGATGTCCTTGAAGACATGACGGATATTCATATGTGTGTGTTTACCTTCTCTAGATCTATGGTGAGGTCCTCCACTTCGCCCTGGAGTCTCTGCTTAACCTTTTCTAAGCTGGCTGCTCTGGCTTGGGCCGCCTCTGCTGCTTCCTCCGCCTCCTGGAGACGCACTGCAAGTTTACGCCTGCAGGAGAGACAGCAGGCAGTGGAATGAAATTAAATGCAAGTATGATTCCTCACAAAACACACACATGTACTTATGTCTAATCTGGGATGAATGTAATAGTAATGGTAATGGTTTAATTTCATTTGAACATGCATCAGATTACAATTGAGTGCATCCCATAATCAGTTCATAATCACTACTCAAAAGGAGTAGGAAGAAGCAAAGCTTATTAAATCCTACCCCTCCATCTGGTACTTTTACAATCAGTAATTGTTACATTTGTTCACTTCCTGCTTTCCTAATTTTAATTTAATTTAATTTAATTTAATTTAATTTAATTTAATTTAATTTAATTTAATTTAATTTAATTTAATTTAATTTAATTTAATTTTGTCCTTAAAACTTAATTTTATTAATTTTTATTTATTGATTTTTTATTTTTAAGTACGGAATTGGATGACATTTTTAGGTAATTGGTTATTTTTAGCCTTATGCATTATTTTAGCTGTTTGAAGATTAACTCTACCAGCAAGTTTAAGGATTTGTGTTCTCTGTAGGCGGCATTATGAATTATCCTTACTGACCTTTTTTTGCAGTACATTTAGCGAGTGAAGATTGCTTTTATAGTTATTAGCCCATATTTCCACACAATAAGTAAGATATGGTAGAACCAGAGAGCAATAAAAAAAAGTGTGGAGTGATTTCTGATTGAGAACAAATTTTGCTTTGTTTCATATTGAAATATTCATGGCCACATTATGTTGTATATTTGTAATATGAGTTTTCCAGCTCATATTTTTATCTATTGTGATCCCCAGATCACAATGCATGCATCTGTAATGCATGTGATTGTGTATAATATTATAATAATCAATTAATTAATAATAAATTTGTCACAAAATCCACATACTATGCATGTGGGGATAATATTTTGGGATAATATTTTTTTTAAAAAAAAGCAAAATATGCCTACTGAACTTACTTGGTCTCTTCAAGCTCCTCGGTGCGATGAATGGCGTCCGTTTCGTACTTGCTCCTCCAGGAAGTGACGTCGGCGTTAAGTTTGGACACGAGACGCTGCATCTCTCCACGGGCCTCTGACTCCTCCTCCAGCTGCTCCTTCAGCAGGGAGAGGTCATGGCGGGCGTTGGCCAAGGCCACCACGGCGGTGTTGCGTCCCTGCAGGAGAGCGGCGAATGAGCGTCACATGATTTAATTCATACTGTGATCCACAGGATTCGTGTTGCGGCGTCTTACTTTGTTTTCCTCGTCCACCTGCCTCTTGAGCTCATCCACCTGCAAGGTGAGCGAGGCCTTCAGCCTGCTCGCTTGGGTGAACTTGCTCTGCACGTCCTCCAGTTCTCTGCTCAGATCGTTATTCTCCGCTGCATGAATAGAGATAAAAATAATTACGGTATTGTATGTATGTGGATATGTGTGCATGTGTACCTGTCAGATGGATTTTAGCAGTGCTGAGCTCCGTCTGAGCGCGCTCCATCTCAGCCAGGCGAGCGTTGGCCTCAGCCAGGTTGTCCTCCAGCTTGTGGGAGTGGACCTCAGCATTCATCTGCAAGCGCATGAAGGTAAAGCCGGGGCGCTGTTTTAAACACGCCTGTTTTCAACGCACCTTGGCCTTTTGAGTGGCCTCCATGGTGGCGTTGAGATCTTCAATCTCCGCCTTCATGCTCTGCTTGTCCTTCTCCAGCTTGACTTTCAGTCTGGTCAGGTTCTCCAGTTGTTCGCCGAGCTCCGCCATGGCGTCCGAGTGCTTCTTCCTCAGCGCCGCCGCCGTGGCCTCCGACTGGAGAGCGGCTTCCTCCAGCTCCCGTCTCAGCTTCAGGAGATCGGCCTCCCGCTTCCTGTTTTGCTCGATCTGAGGGCGGAGCGCACATGTTGAGGTTCTGGAGCTTCTGCTGTCAGGTAGAGAACTTACCTGGGCGACAGTGGCCCCGCCCGCCTCTTCTAGCCTATCACTGAGGTCATCCAGATCACGTGACAGCTCTGCTCTTTGCTTCTCCACCTGCGACAGAACACATGTTAGTCATTTAGCTTGATTCTGTTTGTATCTTCAGCTGATCCAACCTTGGCTCTCATGGCTCTTTCAGCCTCCAGTTCTTCCTCCAGCTCCTCAATGCGGCCCTGAAAGTCATAGAAGTTACATGCATGTGTTTTAGATAACGTTTGACATGATATCTCTACCTGGTGCTCTTTGAGCTTCCGGCCGAGCATGGAGCTGAGGCCTTGCTCGTCCTCCAGCTTTGAGTTGATGTTGTTGATCTCAAAGTCTCTCCTATAAGTGAACCCCAACAGCAATCAGCATCCCTGGAAGCCATTTAAAAAAAAAACTTATTTTGCAGAAGCTCTCACTTTTTGATGACCTCCTCCAGGTCGACCTTAGCGTTCTCCATCTCATTGAGGTTCTCTATGGTCATCTTCAGGTCTCCTTCCGCCTTCCTCCTGGCTTTCTCCACCTCCGCTCTGATTCTCTTCTCCTGCTCCCAGCTGTCCTCCAGCTACACACACACACACACACACACACACACACACAATGTTGCCTCTGTGATTATGATATGGGAAAGCTTACATACCTCATTCACTTGGCTGTTGAGCTTGCTGTTGGTCTTGGTGAGGTGGTTGACCTTATCTTCTTCCGTTTGGAGATCATCCAGAGTTTTCTGACCAAATGAACAGTAATTTAAAAATACACACATTACTTACTTTATCCTTACCAACTTCCTAAAAAACTATAAAATTGTACAAAAAACAGTTTTAGCAGTGCCCGTTTTCTTGTTTCTCCCAATTACGACGCTAGATGGGAACCTGAATGCATCAGGGCAGCCGCGCAACTTTGAGAGTTGTTGTCGTTGGTGTTAACAATGTTGCTAACAATGTGCTAACAATGTGCGCCTCTAAATGTGAGTAACCTGGTTATTTCTCTTTCGTTCAATAATAGATAGTTAATAATAATAATAGTTATTAATAATAATAGTTTGCACCGTGTTGTAATTTTGTATTGTGTGTGTGTGTGCCTTGTAAGCATCCCGCCACCATATGCTGTTAAGCTAACTGTTAAGCTAAGTTAGCCTCGTTAGCATAGTTCCGGAAACGGCTGTCAGCTTTGTTTTGTACCAAATATTCCACATTGTATTGCTAGCATGCTATTTAAATGTTCTTAGTGTACTGCTGAGATGTTTTATACATATATTTAAATGTAAATTGGGCAAAATTGCTACTTTAGAGGTGTGTATCAAACTGCTAGCCGTTTGCACTAATCAGTACCTAAGAAGTAGCTATTGGTATAAAAAAACGCGGTTTTCTGCCACGGCACAGATTTTACCCGTTTTTCTTTCACATTATATTAGGTCTGTCTTTGTTTTACACACCACATCACAATTAAGATACATTAAATGGAAGTAATGTACGTATGTTCTGCTGGTGTGTTCTGTCCGGTCACTTGCTAGCTAGCTGCTAATGCTATATATGGTGCGTGGCTCTACAATGGATTAATCAAAAGATTAATCGTTCACTAAATGTTAGTCCACCTGTTGCAGTTCCTCCAGAGCTCTCCTTTCCTTCTGAAGTTTGGCTATTTGGTCATCTCGGTGGTTCAGATCTCCTGTCATTGTTCGAACCTTGAGGTCCAAACCCTAAACAAAAGACAGAGTTCATCAAATAATCCTTATATTTATTCTTCTGTACTTCCACCCCTGGTCCTCACACCTGTTTCTCCTTTTCAGTTTTGGTCAGTGTTGACTCCAGGGACTCCAGGTCACTCTTCAGCTCATTCAGTTCTCCCTCCAGCTGTCTCCTCTGAGCGTGGAGGGAGGCCGCGTTGCCTTCTTCTTCTTCCAAGCGCTCTCGCAGATCCTGAGGTTGCATTTTTAAGCACATTATTATTGAAAATTTTGATGGATTTATTGCCTTGGAATGTGTAACAAGTTACCTGCACTGACTCCTCCAGGTGTACCTTTTGGTGCATCATTTGGGTGCAACGTTCCTCCGCATCACCCAGCGTGTCCTGCTCCTGTTGGCAGAGCAGGTAGAAAATCACAATGCAAAGTCTATTTAAAGCACTATATGGAGAACAGTAATGGATTTAATTGAATTGTCTATATTGTGTGCAGAATTATACATACATATATATAAATATATATGAATATGCACTCACCGCAGCCAGCGCTAAAGCTAGGTCATTCTTTTCTTGTGACAGAGTGAACATCTTCCCTTCCAGGTCTTTGACCTTGCCCTCCATCTCTTTGACCTTCTCCACCGCCGCACGCAACTCTTCCTCTTTCGCCTTGAAGATCTCCTCCTGGCGGGCGACCATTAGGAGAGGCTTCACCTGCACGAGCCAAGGCAGTCAGGTGAAAAGAAAAAAAACATGCTTTGTATGAACGCCACAAGATGGCGTTACAACATTGGTTCTGCGTTTTCCTTTCCGCTTTCTCATGCACTCCAAAATCATTATTAAGGTTAAAAATTCACTTGTCATATATAATAGGTTACATACAATATAATGACTTTTCAATGATTATTACGATTATTCCAATTAATGCCCTGTCCTCAGCTATTGTCTCACCTTAGTGTAGAGTTTCCACCAGCCCCAGAAGCGTAACTGAAGGAACTTCCTCACGTTGCGTTGGATGGCCATCAGCGCAATTCTGCATATCACATAAGAGCTATCATTAGCACAACATGCGGAAACACCCTACAAACGCATGATGGGAATACGGACCGTCTGTCCACCATCTTCTTAAACTCAATCCTCATCAGAGTTCCTCTGAGACGAGCCTGAAACATGGTCATGATCTTTACCAGGCGCTCGTCACGCATGTCCTCAAGCTTTGCCAGGACACCTGCACGGAAAAACACCTGGGGAGGAAGATGGAGGACAAATGAGATGCACACTTTTATATTTTTTAAAGTAACACATGGATATGCTGCTGTATATACTTTATATTTCAAAACTGCATCTCAGCTTTGTGATATAGGTGTTTTTCATACCCCATTTTTGTTTTTATTTGAATTTTTCCAACTATTTAAACTGTCTTCTTAATTAATCTTCATAAATGTCCTTTTTGTAATATTATGACTTTATTCCAGTAATATTTAAACCTTATTCCTGTAATATCATAGCCTTTTCCCCCAAATTACAACTTTATTTTGTTTCTCATAATATTACAACTTTGAAAAAGTATTTCAGTTCTATACTACTAAAATGAAAATGTTCCTCATAATATTATAATTGGCAGCACGGCGGTCGTGTGGTTAGTGCGCAGACCTCACAGCTAGGAGACCAGGGTTCAATTCCACCCTTGTGTGGAGTTTGCCTGTTCTCCCTGTGCATGCATGGGTTTTTTCCGGGTGCTCCGGTTTCCTCCCACATTCCAAAAAACATGCTAGGTTAATTGGCGACTCCAAATTGTCCATAGGTATGAATGTGAGTGTGAATGGTTGTTTGTCTATATGTGCCCTGTGATTGGCTGGCCACCAGTCCAGGGTGTACAGCTGGGATAGGCTCCAGCACCCCCGCGACCCTCGTGAGGATAAGCGGTATAGAAAATGGATGGATGTGGATATGTTTTTAACATTATTGGAGCCTTTAAGACATGATGTAACACCCCTACAGTAATCTTAACACTCATATTATCCAACATAGTAGACATAATCAGAGCCTTGTGATTGGCTGGCCACCAGTCTAGGGTGTACCCCGTTTTTCGCGCCGAAGACAGCTGGGATATGCTCCAGCACCTCCCGTGACGGTAGAAAATGAATTAATGATTGAACTTAAATTGGCCTAAAATGGAAAAAACGACACAAAAATGTTGTTCCCATCAACAAAAGTGGTAGAAAATGAATGAATATTATAATTTTATTGTCTTCATATTTTGACTCTTTATTTATTCCCATAAAATTACAGCTATTTTTAAATTTCTGCTGTTGATTTTTTAATTTTTATTATATTTTTAGAATATGCCGCGGCCTGCACATGGCCGATGGGCCACACTTTGGACACCCCTGATGTAAGGCTATTGCACTGAATGTAATAGCGTACCTTGCTGTGGCCGATACGGTACTCCATGCTGTCCAGGCCAATCGAGGTGAGGAGGAGCTCCGATGCCTTTTTGTTGTCAACAAATCCCTTTGGGATGACGTTGGGGTTGAGGATGTAATACCTAGAGAGTATTCACACAATGACACGTCAAAGTGTGTAAAAACTAACAATCGCCATGTTATACTACCTCTGCTTGAATTCCGGATACTGCAGCCGGTTGGGGAACCCCTTCCTGCAGATGCGGATGCCCTCCAGCACGCCGTTGCAGGCCAACTGGTGCAGGATCAGGTAGTTGTCTGTCACGCCTGTGCACCAGGGAATTGTCATTGAAGTTTACAAATGTCCTACTCATACAACCAATGATCCGTCACACTCTCGGACCTGACTTCTTGAACTCATTGGGCACGATGCAGCGGACAAAGTGGGGGGCGGTGCTTCTCAGGGTGCTCATCAGCTTGTTCAACTGTTCCTGTTGGCCACAAATGGAGCACATTAAGACACTGTGCACTTTCATGTACTTTTACACCTACTTAAAATGTAGGTAACGTTAAATTATCAGGAAAATAATGTACTTATGAGTGTCCGATGAGGGTGTGGGAGGTTTCCACTTCATTCCACATCAGAAAACTGTGATTTTATTGAGTTGAAAAAAAAACAAAGGCTAACCCCTTGCGTTTTTTTTTTTTTTTTTTTTTTTTTTTTTCGAAAAATCAACACCTGAAAAAATTGTCTTTTTTTGCATTTCTGGGTCCTTCCGGGACCCTCAATGATGGTGTGGGAGGTTTCCACTTCATTCCACATCAGAAAACTACAATTTAAAAGAGTTGAAAAAAAACAAAACAAATGCTAACCCCTTACGTTTTTTTTCGAAAAATCAACACCTGAAAAAATTGTCTTTTTTTGCATTTCTGGGTCCTTCCGGGACCCCCGATGATGGTGTGGGAGGTTTCCACTTCATTCCACATCAGAAAACTCCAATTTAAAAGAGTTGAAAAAAAAAACAAAGGCTAACCCCTTATGTTTTTTTCCAAAAATCAACACCTGAAAAAATTGTCTTTTTTTGCATTTCTGAGTATTCTGGTTGGTATTAAACACAGCAGTATAATAAGTGTTTTTTGAGAATGCATGCTTTACCCTGTAGAAGTTGGAGACGGTCTGGAAGGAAGAGCCTTTCTTTTGTTTCTTGACCCCTGTGGCCGACTCCTCTTCTTTGAAGAGCAGAGCCAGCAGCGGCATGGAGGATTTCTGGAAGAGTCCCACCACCGTCTCATTGAGGGGGTCTTTGTTCTTCTCCAGCCAGCCGCCGATGCTGTAGCCCACCTGTGAGAGGTGCACACATCCTAACTGCCGGTACTGTAATACTCAAGTGTACACTAAACAAAAATGATGTCAATTTACGCAGGACTCACCGTGCCGGCGTAGTGCACCAATTCAAAGTGGGCCTCCGGTCCTTTCTTCCCCCCTTTGGGTTTAAGGAAGTTGGACGACTTGCCCAGGTGGTTGTCATAGAGAGCCGCCTTGAAGGTCATGTCTGTCGCCTTTGGGAACACGCACTGCTCCTCCAGGATGGAGAAGATCCCCATGGGCTGGTGACAACAGCGAGACAGACAAAACGGCAGACACGGTAAGCATACGTGTAACATGACACCTTCTGTGAGCGCTACCTTCTCCAGTAGGTCGATGCAGGCCTGCAGGTCCAAGCCGAAGTCAATGAAGACCCAGTCGATGCCCTCCTTCTTGTACTCCTCTTGCTCCAGCACAAACATGTGGTGGTTGAAGAACTGCTGGAGTTTCTCGTTGGTGAAGTTGATGCACAGCTGCTCAAAGCTGTTAAACTGGGAGACAACACGAGTGACAATGAGACATACGTACGTACGTGTTGGACCAAGAAGCGAACGTGAGCATGAACTTACCTCAAAGATCTCAAATCCGGCAATGTCCAGAACTCCTATGAAGTACTGACGCTGCATCTTGGTGTCCAGAGTCTTATTGATGCGGGTCACCATCCACTTGAACATGCGGTCGTAGATGGCTTTGGCCAGCGCACCGATGGAGTACACACACTGGTCCTGGTTTTGACCTTGTGGAGGTGCGGGAAACAAAATTGCAGGGATTTCATATATTGTAATGAAATCATATATTATAATGTATTGTATTACTGGAAATATTACACAGTTGCTGTTAAGCCTGATCAGTACAACAAAAAAGTAATTATTCATTCATTCATTTTCTACCGCTTTTCCTCACGAGGGTCATGGGTTTGCTGGAGCCTATCCCAGCTGTCTTCGGGCGAGAGGCGGGGTACACCCTGGACTGGTGGCCAGCCAATCACAGGGCACATATAGACAAACCATTCACACTCACATTCATACCTATGGACAATTTGGAGTCGCCAATTAACCTAGCATGCATGTTGTTGGAATAATTTTACTTTATTTTAGTTTTATTGTGTGCGAGACTCATTGTTGTACTTTGTATAGAAAATGTTGAAATAGAATAATCCTGTTTTGTCCCCCCTCCCCACAAGTGCACATTCATTCATTTTCTACCACTTATCCTCACGAGGGTCGTAGGGGTGCTGGAGCCTATCCCAGCTGTCTTCGGGCAAGAGGCGGTGTACACCCTGGACTGGTGGCCAGCCAATCACAGGGCACATATAGACAAACAACCATTCACACTCACATTCATACCTATGGACAATTTGGAGTCTGCTAATTAACCTAGCATGTTTTTGGAATGTGGGAGGAAACCGGAGTACATGGAAAAAACCCACACATGCACGGGGAGAACATGCAAACTCCTCTATGCGGAAGCCTACCCCAGCCGTCGCCAACCTGTCGCCAGCCAGTTGCAGAGCACATATACATACGTATACTAGCAACCAATGGACTTCTGTTTTTTTAATGCAAATTCAATGTTGCAGATGAGAAGACCAGGCAGCTCCAGATGTAAATAATCCTTTGGCATTGTACCTTTGGTGACAAACTCGTTGCCAACTTTGACCCGGGGGCGTGTTATGCCCTTCTGCAGCTCGCCAGAGTTGATAGCCATGAGATGGGAGACTTTGTCGGCCACTTGAGGACAGGGAAGACGGGCATGAGTACTGTTTTGAGGTAAGTGTACAAATGTGTAAGAGGTTAGGGGGCGTTGTACCCTCGGTGGTTTCCACATCGGCTTGTTCTTCTCTGGGCTTCTGCTTGAACTTCATGTTACCAAAATGCATTATGCCTCCAGTCAGTTTGTAGATGCTCATCTTCTCCTCAGGAGTGAAGCCGAGGACATCGAATGCCTCCTGGAGACACGCAGAGATTCCGTAAGTCAAAAGGAGAAAAATAGCCGAGTACTGAACCCGTTCACACGCAAAAGCGATGAGTCAGCGCTCACATCAGTAAGCTGCAGCTCCTCGCCGTCATCCATGTTGTCCACCACAGTCACTCCCTGACACACCCACGCATATTGTTTGGGGTCCGGACTCAGCAGCAGGGCCTCTGAAAGACAGTGACATGTTCATAATATAATATAATATATATTAATTATTATAAAATAAAAAAAAATAATATAAAATTAATATAAATATAATAATAGAACAGTCTCTCCGTGTCAATCTCACCTATGAGTTCTGGCTTTCTTGCAGACAAGAGCTGGTAGAAGATGTGGTATCCTCTCTCAGCGGCCTGCTGGGAAATCACTCTGGATTTCTCCAACAGATCTGATGCACACAAACACACCGGAGCAGCCACATCGTCAGTATTTGAACGCAGCAGCGAGAGGTAAAGTCCAAAAATGCACTCACAGGTCTCGATGTCGGCACCAGCAAGCTTAGCTGTCGGGCCAAAGTGGATGCGGATGAACTTTCCCTAAAAGAAACATTATTGTCACATAGAATTGCTTCTGGTAGACAACATTTGCATCAGCGTCACATATTAAGAATCATGTGATTACGTACAAAGCGCGAGGAGTTGTTGTTTCTGATGGTCTTGGCGTTGCCAAATGCCTCCAGCACCGGGTTAGCCTGAATGATCTGGTCCTCCAGAGAGCCCTGAGAAGACAGCAGAATAAGAAATGATGAAATAAGATGAAAAATAAATAAGCAAATAAAGAATAAAGAAAATCAATCAATCAGTAATAAATAAATAAATATAATAATAATAATAAAACGGCAAATAATAAAAACTTAAGAAACCACATATAGTTGGTGGGTAGACAAATTATTTTTTTCAGATTAAGATGAACAAAGCATTATTAGAGCCCTGTAGACATGACAAAACACGACTATAGTCACATTTATACTCTTTTTATTTACAACATATTGCGCAACTGCAGGGTCTTGAGACACATGCTAACTCGCAAACTAGAGAGCTAGCGACCTAAACGGTAGCCTTCAAGTTATTTCCTTTAAACATAAATAGCCAAAAACTTACCACTTCCACATGGATAGGGAGGATAATTATTAACAGTTATTTAAAATTTAACATGAACATTAATCAAACGTAATAATTTTTTTCTGGGTACATGATACCATACAGCATCCATATCAAACTTGCACGGGCCGGCACTAACATTAAACTTTCATATCAAGGCGGGGGCCTCAAACTAGTGTCCGCGTGTTTGAGACCCCTGCTTTACAACATTGTAACTACATTTGAAAGAAGCATAATAGGCGCCCTTTAATACTAAACACATTGGCCAGTTGTGTGTTAAGCGTGAATCACTACACTGAAATTACAGGTTGAAGCCAAAAAACCAAAAACCTTGAAGGAATCACGTGCACCTGGGCAAACTATTCTGGTAAAAAGAACTTAGTTCCTTATGAGGCATTACAGTGAGTCAGTGTGGCGTGAAGGAGCCGTGCAGTCACTCCGCAGGCACATCCTGTCGCCACCCACAAAGCATTGTGACTTTAAAAGATGTCCATGTCTTGTGGTTGAATAAAACAAAACAAAAAAAACACACTTGCCTTGGAGTCGGACGCTTTGCTTCCTGATGCTCCAACATTGGCAAAGTACTGGATGACCTTCTTGGTGTTCTCAGTCTTGCCGGCACCAGATTCTCCGCTGGAGGTGAAATATGAAAATAGCAAGGGATGCAGATGATTCTGTTCTTAGAAGGATATATATTGTGGATAAAAGGAAGTTCTTACGTGATCAGCATGGACTGGTTCTCATGCTCTGTGGGGGCAGGAGTGAGAGGCCGCACGGAGGGCAGAAGAGCAGACAAGCAGAGACAGTGTGAGAATTTAGACTGCTGATGTCTCCGTGAGCCCATCAAGAGGTTTGTTTGTGCTCTCTGTCAGCGGCGTGAACAACGCAAACAGCTGCCAGCTCTCCCTCGATGCCACATAATGGCCTCCCAAGTATTTGGCTGCTCAACTTAACAAATCATTACACGACACGCTGATTACACACCTTCCCCCATTCCAACCAGCTACGCGCAGCCGTGTAATGACATTCCTGCAAGTCATCCCAAAGGGCTTATACAGAAATCATAGACTTCTTACAGTACGTGCTTACGGCCAGCAAAGTCAGCTTGTCTGTTCCTGCCACCTCTCCCTGTCCTTTATCTGCTGTGTAGGGGAGCATGGTATTAATTAATGAAATCCATGTGCAGTCTATCAGTGATATCCAGACTCATTTATTGCGGTACATTGGTTCTGCGATATAGTATTCATTCATTCAGTCATTCATTCATTCATTTTCTACCGCTTTTCCTCACGAGGGTCGCAGGGGTTGCTGGAGCCTATCCCAGGTGTCTTCGGGCGAGAGGCGGGGTACAACCTGGACTGGTCGCCAGCCAATCACAGGGCAGATATAGACAAACAACCATTCACACTCACATTCATACCTATGGACAATTTGGAGCCGCCAGTTAACCTAGCATGCATGTTGTTTGAATAATTTTACTTTATTTTATTTTTTTTTATTGTGTGCGAGACTCATTGTTGTACTTTGTATAGAAAATGTTGAAATAGAATAGAGTCGCTAATTAATCTAGCATGTTTTTGGAATGTGGGAGGAAACCGGAGTACCCGGAGAAAACCCACGCATGCACGGGGAGAACATACAAACTCCACACAGAGATGGCCGAGGGTGGAATTGAACCCGGGTCTCCTAGCTGTGAGGTCTGCGCGGTAACCACTCAACCGCCGTGCTGCCTAATATAGGGTTCAGTGTTAATAAATGTATTATTTTCATACCTACAGAATAGAAAACCTGTTCAGGACTCTTTAATATTATTAGAGCCCCGTAGACAGTGAATAACACCCCTATAGTCACCATTACGCTCCTGTTATTCATTGTTTATTGTGCTGCAGGAACCAGTGAGATAACCAGTTAGCCTCGGATTTATTTCTAACTTACAAAAGGGTTTCAAACATGGTATGACCCAATATTGCAAGGGACGACCGAAGGCATACTAGCATAGCAAAAGGTCAATGACTTCTGCCCATTTCCCTGTCAAGAGGGTTGATGGCGGCCATGTTTTATGAGCTTGTCTATTCCCTCATTTTTTTTATACCAAATTATGTAACCAAAGTTTTGTCGAGCGAATTGATATGTGTGACGACCGGGCAAACGAGAGCGTTGTCACCTCACCCAGCATCATGTCATGGTAGGCATTGTCGGAGATGGAGAAGAGGTGAGGGGGAACTTCATTGCGCTTCTTTCCCTTGTACATCTGAGCCACTTTAGCGCCGTAGATGGGCAGCCATTTGTACGGGTTGATGGTGACACAGAAAAGGCCGGAGTAGGTCTAGAAAGAGGGCGTTTAAAAAAATGACCTTTTTTACATGAATGAATGCAAGAGTCAGCACAAATCTGGGCTCAGCGTGGCGACTTATGCAATTTTATGGGGAACATTCAGCATTAGAGTTGTGTCACACCGAAAGCGGTAATTGTCTGCTTCCGCTATTGTGGCTTACATAGATCCTCATGTTCACGTAGCGGCTGCGCAGGTTTTCCAAGACGCTGGCCTCATTGAGGAATGTCAGGTTGGACATATCGCTGGCTTGGAAGAATTTGGGAGGATTCATCTGCTGAATGTCATCCTTCTTTATTGTCACCGTCTGATAGGAGACACACAAAAAAAAGATTCACTTATTTAAAATTGTTCAAATGCCATAATATTAGACATTAAAGTGTATCGTTTTTACTCTTACAGTGTTTTTGGCCGTCTTGATGGTGACTTTGTCCCCATCTTCGGATTGCATCTCCCCAGCGACGAAAGCCTCCTTCTCGTCTTTGACCCAGCAGGAGCGCTTAATGTCATACGGCGTATTCATGGCATCCATACGCTCCTTCTCCGTGGGAGCCAGGAACGGCATCGGGTCCACATCGTCCCCGCACTCCCCTTTGTACGCACCCGGCATGGCTGCTGTTTGACCAGCTCACTCACCTTTCAGACCGTGGCTGTAGAAATTCATACCAGACGTAAGAAAAAAATACATTCTTCCTAAATAAAATTCCAACTCCAGTGTCTACTCACCAATGCAGGAGGCAGCTCAGAAGAACGTTGGGGTGTTGTTGAGGTCAGGCCGTTATATATATGAGCGTCGCTCCCGCCTGATATGGTCACAACTCTAAAACCAGCCATCACCCAGCGGTGTCATCCTTCTGATCGGCCTGTTCCGACCACTGACAGCACGGGATCTGGGAATTCTTCATCTGCCTCCTCCGTCCATTTAGGGGGGTTTCCTTGGAAGGGCATCACTCACCCCACATCCATCTTCTCCACCACTGAAATACCATCTCGTCTCCACTCATCCACAAGGTACGCTCAATGAATCAGCCATTCCTAAAAGTCATTGATATTTAGCATACATTTATAGTTACATATACAATGCACATAAAATTTAATTATGTCCTGTCATTTTTGTAGTCATGAATTTAAGAGCTTTTATGTGCATGAGGTTGTGTGAGGGAACCTTTTGAACAGAGTAATACATAATGCATATTTTCGTATTTATTACACTGTCCAAAACATGCCCTCATGCAACCTAATGCACTTAAACCACTAAAGGGATTTGAATTTGCTATAAAAATGCACTCATTCATCATTTTATTCATTTTTAGCCATTCTTTCCGTATTTTTATCTTTTTTCTCATGCCTTTCCTCCTTGTCATATATGCTATTTCTATTTCTTCTGCACTAGCATTCAGATAGCATTTAGCAATTATATATTTTCCCTAATGATTTGGGAATGCACACCCCCAGAGGAACAATTACACTTGTCTCTATGATTGGAATCATTTAAGTAGTTGTGAGCACACTTGGTTGGGCCCGGTGGGGCCGGTTTTGAATAACATACACATACACGCAAACACGCTCTCATAATTGCGTACAAACAGCTGTACGTGATGCCTGCAGACTATCTCGGGCATCACCGCGGCCACCTGTGGGGTTGTTGACGTGGAAAAATGGAAGGAGGACAGATGCAGAGCAATGGTGCCGGGGGGTGAAGAGTCGGTGGGAAATTGTGCGAGAAAGATAAGGGAAAGTATGATTTTCTACTATATGAGGCTGAACGCAAAGGTCGAGACCGCAGCTGCGTGTTTGTTATTTGAATGCTGAGCATTACTTGCGTCCGGCCCACTCCGCTTATGTGGATTTACTGAATCCTGTGGCCTGAAAACAGTCTAATCAGAGGCTCCATTGTTCCACCGGCTAATACTGCCGCAGTCGAACCAACCCCAGGGCGGCCTGTGAGCCAAATCCCAACAGCCCCGATCCATGCACATCGAGCACTTTAGTTCCTGATAAACATTTGAAGCGCATCATATGATTACAGATCAGGAGCGTCATGTGATTATTGGGCTTCTACGCAGCCACAGGCCATATGCATTAATGACGTCAATTGTGTGGATAACCGGGGGAAGAAAATCGGTGATGACTTGTATTTAGGCATTCACAGCAGCGTTCCTCAACTGGTTGGTTGTGGAAAAATACATGAAAATATTTTTAGTAATTTATAATAATATTTATAAATATTAATAAATATTTATATTTCAAAATAATAAGAAAATACTTATTATATTATAATACTTATTATACTATATATTATATATATTATATAAATACATCAAAATATTTTTAGTAATTTTTAATATTTATATATCAAAATAATAAGAAAATACTTATATTATAATATTTAAATGTAATTTTGAAATTATGTTAATTCAACTATCTGATGGTCTGAAGTAATTTCAAAAATTTAGAAATACAAATATTGATATATACAAATATTAACTTCTTTTATTCTATTCACATTCCACCTTGTAATATTGTGCTATGAAATACATTTTGCACCTGTCATTTTAAAATGTTTTTAATATTTATTTTTGTTATTCGCTTTCATTTTAAACACTAAATGTTAGTTTGATCTTTAAATGCGACAAATTACTAACAATAATACAAATATAAAAATAGAATATTTACGTGCACTGTAAGTAAACAAAAAACACATGAAATACATTTTGCACCTGTCATTTTAAAATGTTTTTAATATTTATTCTTGTTATTCGCTTTAGTTTTAAACATTAAATGTTAGTTTGATCTTTAAATGTGACAAATTACTAACAATAATACAAATATAAAAATAGAATATTTATGTGCACTTTAAATAAACAATGAGGAATACTGTCGTCTTACTTTTTTTTTTTACTGTGCAAGCTCGGGCTTCCACGGGCACGCCCACGCTCGCCGGACACGAGCACGTACGACTGTACAGTTAAGATTATGACGTCATTACGTGCTTGAGCCTGCCCGAAAATGTTCTCCCGTGTTGTGGGATCTCGAAGAAGCGCAGGACTTTACGATGAAATAATACATTTGCATCCATGAAGAACCGAAAAACAAACCGCGTGTTTGCAATCTGAAGGCACTCGCCGTCCTACCGAGTCGCGAAAAGGTCTCTTTCGGGAGAGCCGAAGGGGAAGTTTGTGGGATCGTTTTTCACGGAGTGATGTCGAATCCTGGGACTCGGAGGAACGGGTCCAGCATCAAAATCCGACTGACAGGTAAAAAAATGGAGACTGAAAGAAACCGCACGCTGCATAATTTTTATTTTTTGGGTGGGGGGAGGGCTTCGGTGCATTGCTTTGAATTATCTATGTCAAGCGAGCCTAACAGGACATCACAAAGTGCCTTTGAATGGTTGGTATTAGCCCAAACATCCGGTTTTTGTGCGGTAGACACAGCAGCACAAGTGCTAGCTTGTTAGCCGGAATGCTAGCCAAATTGCCGAGGGAAACACAGCCAAGAAAGCAGCCCACTAAAGCAGACACAATTCGCCGTCCTGTGGAGCTCACGGCCCAGACAATAGCCTATTCTTAGCCGTGGGGGGTCATTGGAAAACGGACGCTTTGAAAAGCATTAATACACTATAAATTATTAACGCTAGTCAGTCGGCGTTAGCTCTCTCTCTCTCCAGTTAACGTTGACCGCTAATGTTGGCTAGCTACGCCCATCGGGGGGTCTCCCCAACCGCTGTTAGAACACCGCATTTGCTTAACTAAACGGTCAACGATAACAGTTAACTCAAGCTATAACGTCTGTCATAGGCTACATTGGCTATGTTGGCTATTTCCACCCAAATAACTGACCGGCATCCTCCTACTCAACGGTAGCACCCATAGTTTAAAGTCTAACGTTATCCGAATTCATATTGTTATATGTTTTGGGTGCTCAGCTCGAACGTTTAAATCGGAGCGCTTGTGCAGGACATAAAGGAGTCTCTCTCTTGATACACAGCTGGAACAATAGCTTCTCACTGTAGCCAGTGTGACCCCCACTGGACTCCCAGGGGCTTCTATTCAAATGGAAATGTCTCTCTGTGCCTAGGGGCAGGCGTCTTGGTCATCTGATGCTAAACTGAGCAATCACATGGAAGAATTAAGCTTCCTTGCAGGTTTAATGAGTGCATACACATGGGTAAATGAAACCCAAAATGTGGTAACGTCCACCTCAGTTTGGAGATCCAGATGGGACATCTCTCTCCTGCATGCATCGGTGCATGTTAGGCTTAATGGGAGACTATAAAGCAGCTTAGGTGTGAATGTGAGTGTCAATGTTTGTTTCTCTGTATGTGTCCTGGGATTGACTGGTGAGCGCCTCTCACCACATGGAAACGTTCCTGGGATTTTTATTTTTTTTTGGCAGATGGAAAAAAAAAACTGGCGCCCACACTGTGTCGGATTAGTAAATGGTTGCATCCAGGCGGGAATGGATCACTGGCTGAAAGCCATGTAATACACAAGGCAAACCTCAGAGTGGTGCTGTAAACGGTCACGAAGAAAGAACAAGTACAGATAAGTTTGTGCGCCGTGGCTCAGCTGGTAGAGTGGTCGTCCCCCAACCTGAGGGTTGTGGGTTCGATCCTCCGTCCTGCTGTGATCATGTCGAAGTATCCTTGGGCAAGATACTGAACCCCCACTGGGTCCTGCTCCGTCATATTATTGTACTATGCAAGGTATCTTGTAGTGTCCCTAGCAACGCACCCATTGGCGGAATGGACCACTGCATCTGGATTCTTCCAACATTTCCGGCCCAAAATGAGATCCGGGTTGATGACATGTTAATGAAACTTAAGAGTTTCGACAATAATGAAGAACAACCAAGGGCAGTAATTGCAATCTGAGTTATTACCAAGGAGAAAACGCACACAATGTGTTGGTGACATTAAATCCAGTTTAACAACCTGGCAAAATGTCGCTAGTCATCTATTACGGTGTTTTGCATTAGCACCCAAATGAGCCCCAATGATAAAAACCAGAGAAAATCAGACACTGGTTAATTGTTCTTGAATACAAACAAAAGGTTATTGGCCCCTGGTTTTTGCCCCACCCCACAGGTATGGCAGGAATTCTAATTGGTTGAGGAATGTGCCAAGAGCCAATAGGAGTATAATGCTGTCTGGCCGGCCAATGTGTTTTTTTTTTTTGTTGAGTCTGTCAGGCAGTGGGGGGGGGGGGCTTTGGCCTACATTAGCAAGTCTCATGTGCCTGTGGCAGAGACCCACACAAAGACCTGGCCACCCTTGCTTTATTATGGACATATTCAAGTAGCAGGAGTGTGGTGTTGTGTATCTTCTTGTGGCTGCAGTTTGTTGATACAAGAGCAGTGCTACATACAGTATTATGGTCAAGCATGTAGAAAATGGAAATATGCCTAGCATTTTCCCAAACAAGGGAGGATGGTTGACATTATCCATTCATTAGTAATTCCTCCTTCTCAGCCCCTTGTCAGAGAGCTGATGTTCAATGGCCTTGAATGTCATGTTTTGGATGATTGTATGTAGTGCTTGTCCTTGTAGCGTCCCTCGTGTTGGTACAAATCGTGCCTTATCCGTTTTTGTAAGGTGTTTTTTTTTTTTTTGAGTGTCAAATCAATTGCGGTAGGAGAAGTGACTCTTCTTTCTTCAAATTATCCGTTCATCTGCAAAAAAGATGCTCGCTTCCTGTTGCTACTCGACTGACTGGCGTGTAAAAGACATGTTTAAAATGTGGTTTTGCAAGCGGCGCAATGTATTTTTTTAATGTTTGAGAATCAGTCGGCTGTGACGGATAAAATATTCATACGTTTTCTGATAGTTGTATATAATATTTATATATCCGTCGCTTTATGGTGACAAGTTTTTTTTTTAAGTACCATGTTTTGACATTTATTTTTTTGCTCTGCACCAGAGCTGTCCTTCAAAACACGCAGTGTCCCAGTGGCTGTCCTACCTTTGTAGAATATTATCCCCAGTTTGTCTCCTTGTAGCAGCACACAGAATCCATGACCCCTGCATCATTCTTTGGCATTCAATCACCTTTAACTTTAATGATAGTCGCAACAGACCATGTTGTTTAGCTTTTTTTAGGGGCGAGCAGCAGCAGGAGATTTCTTGTGTATATAAACAAATCCCAATGAATCCATTATTTTTTTTCCCTCCACTGCATTTAACTGATTTGTTTGACTACGGCTGCTTCACGTTATAGAAGACAAAAGTCCGCAAAAAAAAAGGCCTTGAATGCTATTGTCCTTGGACGTAAACAAGCTTGAAGTTGCAGCATGGCGGAGGAAGCCGACGAGCCAACCCCTCAGTTAGTCACACAATCGAAAAGCGAAATGTTGTCCAGGAAGATGTTGTGCATTTATCGAAGGGTGGTATCCCCAGCTAATCAATACAGCTGATGTTCTCCAGGGTCGTGATATTTCTATAAATTATACAAAAAGTGAAATGTTAATATCAGATTTATAAATATGATGGTGGGCTGCACGGTGGACGAGTGGTTAGCACGCAGACCTCACAGCTAGGAGACCGGGGTTCAATTCCACCTTCGGCCATCTCTGTGTGGAGTTTGCATGTTCTCACCATGGGTTTTTTCCGGGTACTCCGGTTTCCTCCCACATTCCAAAAACATGCTAGGTTAATTAATGACTCCAAATTGTCCATAGGTATGAATGTGAGTGTGAATGGTTGTTTGTCTATATGTGCCCTGTGATTGGCTGGCCAATTACTTACAAGAAGCCTATTAATCTCACGAGACGTGGTGACATCCCTGCACCTTTACTATGTTTTCTTGCTTTTGCATCACAGGAAATAAATTTTTCTTTATTTTTCTCCAGCTGCTTCAAAAGTGGATCTATCGTATCATGCACTGCAATGTGATGGCAATCAAACCCAAGTGTAGCTAGCTCAGAAGTAGTACAAAGGCTTGTTTTGTCTCCTCGTAGAATGAGGTTTGTAGGCTTACCGTGCAAAACATTGTCGGCCCCGATGTTGATTTGCTTGCTCAGGCAACACGTGCCGCTCGGGTTTCGATGCCAACTATTTGGATTGAGCACCGATTTGCTATATCGGTCTGGCGCCGGGCTCCGAGACACGGGACGCACACGAGACAAGAGATGGAAAAGCGGAGAGTTGAGCGGTAAAGATAACGAAATCATGCATCGGCAACGCGGGAGTGTGAAAGAATTTAAGTAACTCGAGAACGAGGAAAGCGGAGACAACGTTTAGTCGGCGACATAAGCGCCTTTTAATCCTCTCACGGCTCTGCCTGAGCTTGCTAGCATATGCACAAACACACATGTAGTTTAAGAGGACAAGCAGATTGTGCTTATTTGGCAGCTGATAAAATGGAATTGTTTGCGTACGCGTGTGGCTGTGCACCTCTAGCTGTAATGCTCTTGTTCCAGTGACAATAAATCTGTCTGTCTATCTGTTAGTTAGCACGTGTTTGGGTGCTAGGGGAGTATATCAAGTTGATAAGATGTGTTTGCTCATGTGTCTGCCAGCTGTTGCTTTTACAGTGGAACCTCAGTTAGCATCATTAATCCATTCCAGAAGGTCCGACTCAAAAGGAAATATACCCGATCCGAGTCCAGAAAACAATATGAAGTTTATACACATGATGGAAGAAAGGGATACTGAATATTATCTCCATTGAGGCGGCACGGCGGTCGAGTGGTTAGCGCGCAGACCTCACAGCTAGGAGACCAGGGTTCAATTCCACCCTCGGCCATCTCTGTATGGAGTTTGCATGTTCTCCCCGTGCGTGCGTGGGTTTTTTTCCGGGTACTCCGGTTTCCTCCCACATTCCAAAAACATGCTAGGTTAATTTGCGACTCCAAATTGTCAATAGGTATGAATGTGAGTGTGAATGCTTGTTTGTCTATATGTGCCCTGTGATTGGCTGGCCACCAGTCCAGTGTGTACCCCACCTCTCGCCCGGAAAACAGCTGGGATAGGCTCCAGCATACCCATGACCCTCGTGAGGAGAAGCGGTAGAAAATGAATGAATGAATGTGCACTTGGGTGGGACGTACAACAATGAATCTCGCACACAATAAAACTAAAATAAAGTAAAATTATTCCAACAACATGCATGCTAGGTTAATTGGCGACTCCAAATTGTCCATAGGTATGAATGTGAGTGTGAATGGTTGTTTGTGCCCTGTGATTGGCTGGCCACCAGTCCAGGGTGTACCCCGCCTCTCGCCCGAAGACAGCTGGGATAGGCTCCAGTACCCCCCGCGACCCTCGTGAGGAAAAGCGGTAGAAAATGAATGAATGAATGAGTGTTGTTTCTCACCTTCTTTATTAAACTGCTGGCAGTCCCGACCTTTGTTGTGGGTTGTTGATCAATCGCTGATGACGGAGCTTGGCGGGGGATGACTTCTGCTTCCGGCTTCCTTTTTGACAGCATGCTAATGTTAACCAAGTTGGACTCATGCGAGGTGTTAATAAGATAGGACAAGATGGCACGTCAACTGAGGCAACATGTCTGTGTACATTTTGAGCCTAAACCAAAAAAAAAAACACACTCTGTTAACTGGGCATATGCTAACTGAGGTTGCACTAACAATACATATTATTATTATTTCTCTTGAGTCAAAGCAATCTAGTTGCACACATCAGCTTTGCCTTTGGAGAACAGCGATTGACATTTTTGCCTTTTTTGTGATATTATTATTATATTTTTGTGTTACAGTTCAAACCATGGACTGTTTGTATTGATTCAGTCAGTATATAGGGCCTAACCGATTACATGATTAATCGACTAAGAAAATAATCGTAAGTTCCAGCAACTTTACTTGTTATATTTTTGTATTTTATAATTTGTGCTTCAATCTGAGTTTACTGGCATTGTGTACCAAAAAAAAGTACCTGCACGAAAGACCTTTTGAAGGTTTTAAGTGTAGAACTCATGGCTAACTAACTCCTTCTCCCGAGAAGTTTTTTTTTTTTTCTCATGCATGTAGTGACTTTGGAGTTCCTCGAGACAGCAGTAGCACACTTTTTTCAATCCTGTGCTGTTTGTGCTCATTCCCCCCCAAGACCGGATGAAAAGAATTCTTCTTTTGCGGGCTCCCTCCGGTTCTCAGGTTCTCTTTAAAAAAAAAAAAAAAAAAAAAAGAGTAGGCTTAAATGCCAAAAAGGAAAAGCAGCAGTGGGGAAGTGGAGAACCAGCTGAGCCGCTGCTGTGTGTGCGTGCGTGTGTGTGTGTGTGTGTGTGTGTGTGTGTGTGTCTTCACCAGGCATGACCTTGGCAGAACGAGGAATTTCCTGAAATGCTGAGAAAAGAGCCTGTGACACATTCAGTGCCACGAAAAAGAGTTGGACAAATGACACAAGAGTGCCATTCTCCTGTTTCTGGCCAGAAGAGTAAAAAAAAAAAAAAGGGAGGGGGGGTGGCGGAGGTAGTCGAGCAGCGACAGAGGAAGTATGCAAGCGGGATTCGGGAGAGATAAAGAAATGTGATTCTATCCGTCACATAGCTGCGCTTCTCCAGCGGTGATGTCTCACTGTGGAATGTGTGAGTCAAAAGGAAAAGGGAAGGATATCTCGTCGCCATTCTCCACGGCTTATTCACAGGAAGTGGATGAGGACACGGCAGACATATCTCTGCCACCACAGTCGCCACATCCTAAACCTGTGGCAGACTGACTGACTGACTGACTTCCTCAATGGCCGTCTGGACCAAAACCAAACCATTCCACATTTTTATATGGAACACAGAGCCAGGGTTAACATTGCGAGTGTGACAAATCAATTAGTACCAGCTTGTCAATCAATATGTGATGAGATTGCTGCGTGCCACATCATCACCACTATTTTTTTTTTTTTTTAATACCCCCCACGATATGGTCCGGTTAATAGAGCACCACTAACAACTGTCTAATATAAAAAAGAACTGCTTGCTATATGAGTTAAATGAATGCGCTCTCCCACTCTTACTGTGGGAGGCCGTGCATGCCTTCGCTCTGTTCATGCCGCATAAGTTATCCTACATTATTATGTCTTAACATTCATTCTTTTTATGAACAGCCTACACAATATAAAATCAACTGTCTGTGTGCTCCATGTTCATTATGTTCTGTCTTTTCCCCCCCACAGTATTATGTGCCAAGAACCTCGCAAAGAAAGACTTCTTTCGTGAGTTGATCTTTTGTTTTGCATCTATTTGTGCTGTGTTCATGTGTCGAGATGAGACGTTTAATTACCATTTTGACCTGAATATATGAAGGGGGGGGCTTTTGAGATGCTTGATTTTGCCTTTTTTGCAGTCGTGCCTTGTTACATCACGGTTCAAATATTGCTCCCTCATTATATTGCAGTTTTGTGGCCCCTTATTAAGTCAAAATACATTGAAATACAAGTTATATGTCCCGGCATGGCCAGGGTTCAATTCCACCCTCGGCCATCTCTGTGTGGAGTTTGCATGTTCTCCCCGTGCATGCGTGGGTTTTATCCGGGTATTCCCGTTTTCCTCCCACATTCCAAAAAACATGCTAGGTTAAGTAACGACTCCAAATTGTCCATAGGTATGAATGTGAGTGTGAATGATGTGTCTATATGTTCCCTGTGATTGGCTGGCGACCAGTCCAGGGTGTACCCCACCTCTCGCCTGAAGACAGCTGGGATAGGCTCCAGCATACCAATGACCCTCATGAGGATAAGCGGTAGAAAATGAATGACGTACAGCAATGAATCTTGCACACAATAAAACTAAAATAAAGTAAAATTATTCCAACAACATGCATGCTAGGTTAATTGGCGACTCCAAATTGTCCATAGGTATGAATGTGAGTGTGAATGGTTGTTTGTCGATATGTTCCCTGTGATTGGCTGGCGACCAGTCCAGGGTGTACCCCGCCTCTCGCCCGAAGACAGCTGGGATAGGCTCCAGCACCCCGTGACCCTTGTGAGGAAAAGCGGTAGAAAATGAAGTTATATGTCCCACTAGCAATGACACATAGCATAGATGAAACATGACATTACATCACGATACCATCAAACTACAGTAAGCCATGGTATGTCCAACTTTGATAGAGCAAAAAGACGTTCTCATCCTATTTAGTGTGGAAGTGGTAGTTTTTTTTGCTTTTTTACTTTGTATTTTTTACCCATGTTTGAAAACCTTACTCAATTTTAGAATAAACTGGAGCCTAGCTAGTCAGGTTGCTAGCGTGCAATGCAGCCGTGGCATTAGCAACGTGGTGTAAACAAAGAATAATAGAGTGTAAACGTGTCTAAAGGGGTGTTATTTCATGTTTATACGGCTAAATAAAAGTGTTCAGAAAGTCATAAATATTTTTTCTATGCTCTAACTGTATAAATATTTCATTTATTAACATTGAATCCTACTACATACTGCGTAGCAAGGCACAAGAAAGGATACTGATACTGATATGAATTATATCGAGTTGCACACCAGCAACTTATCCCTACAGACACAGACACCCAAAATGTGTATTTCCCCAAAATAATCAGCATTGTCTTATATTTGGGTCATTATGGTAAATCCTTTGAAATACAGCACATCTTCTCTGCAACTACGTTTTGCTTTGTTTGGGTGAATGTTCTCACTTCTCAACGCAGGCCTGCCCGACCCTTTTGCCAAGGTTGTGGTGGACGGATCAGGTCAATGCCACTCGACAGACACAGTCAAGAGCACACTGGACCCCAAATGGAATCAGCACTATGACCTGTACGTTTCCTTCACCTCATTCACTCCCACTAGTTCTGCTTTGTGGACCACATGATCCTCTTGTCACTAGTCAGTCTGTCATCGTGCTGACGCTACAATGCTAATATTGGCATGTTGCTTTTTTTGGCGTATGAAGCAATTTGATGACATGTTTGTTTGTTTTTTTCCCAGCTACATCGGCAAGGCAGACTCAATTACTATCAGTATATGGAATCACAAGAAGATCCATAAACGACAAGGGGCAGGTTTCTTGGGGTGCATTAGGCTTCTTTCAAATGCCATCAGCAGACTAAAAGACACAGGATGTAAGACGTTCTCTCACAATTCTGATTAAACACAAATTTGTGTCAAGAAAACAAGAACATATGTGTATTTTTTTTTTTTTTGTCTCCCAGACCAGCGACTAGATCTATGTAAACTGAACCCCTCGGACAGTGACGCAGTGCGGGGGCAGATCGTAGGTAAGGTTGCACACAAACACGCTTGTGTGTGTGTGTCTCTCTGACTGCGTGTGTACAGTCACCCCAAAACATTCATTATACCGGCCTGACCTTTACATCATACGTGTAATTTGCCAGTGAGCCTGCAGACACGAGACCGCATAGGCAGCGGAGGCCCAGTGGTGGACTGTAGAGGTCTGTTGGAACATGACGGGTGAGTATGTCGCCATTAAAAAAAGTGACATTTAGGGTGGAAAATGTATATCAGTGTATTCTGCAAGGATACTCTGGAGTATTGGAAATACCTATTTTATGTAGAAAATTAATTAATTTAATTATTAATTAATTTAAATTAATTTAATTTCTTATTTCTTTTATAATTTATTAATTTAAATTAAATTCATTTCTTTTTAAAATAATTTATGAATTTAATTATTCATTCATTTAAATTAAATTACTTTCTTATTTTTTAATAATTTATTAAAATTTAATAAATTAATTTAATTTGCAATTATTATTATGTCACCTAGGGTGACAGAGCCTTCTCCATCGCTGCCCCCACCCTCTGGAACTCTTTGTCCCATTCACTCCGTACTTGCCCTGACTTTCCCAGTTTCAAAAAACAACTAAAAACCCACCTCTTTAAATCTGTTTTTAATGTCTTGACTTTTTATACCTGACTGCTGTGCCCCCCCCCCCGCTTTTACTCATGTTTTAACTGTGTATTAACAAATAAATGTTGTATTTTAATGTATCTTTTACTCTGTTTACTTGCTTTTATTCAACTCCATTCTTCTGTAAAGTGTCTACAAGTATTTTGAAAAGCGCTATACAAATAAAATGTATTATTATTTATTTTTACTGGATTACTGGATTTTACATTTTTTTATTAAATGTGATATCACCAAGGTTTTTTTTTTTTTCATATATTCCCCCGTTGCTGTTTTTTGGGGGATGTTACAATTAATATTGGTGTGTGTGTGTGTGTGTGTGTGTGCAGGCCTGTGTTGGAAGGATGTTTTAGTGAAGAACCGCTGCCTTACTCCGACCCCACTGGTGCCGCGGGTGGCGGGAACTGCCGTCTCGATTCACCCAGTCAAGAGAGTCGCCTTCAAACCCAGCGAATCCGAGGGCAGGATTCCAGAGGTCATGGCCACACCCCTCAGAACAGACCTCACGGGCACCAACCCCCGGACCTCCCCGAAGGATATGGTCAGTCAAACACGGCCCGTGTCAAAACTGCAACCTAGTGACTTTTCCCACTCACATATATTATCTTCTTTGTTTCTATTTAAACAGAGCAACGAACAACGGTTCAAGGCCAGGTGTACTTTCTACACACACAGACGGGTGTCAGCACCTGGCACGACCCTCGGATACCACGGTATATTTCTCACCTGCCTAACTCCATAACATTAGATGTACCCTACATAAATGTAATAAAATATAGTAGTTCACTGTGTAACTAAAGGTTGAAGGCTGAAATGATGTTTGGACGCACGTGTGATTCCTTGTTACTGATGCAGGGACCTGGCCAGCGTAAGCTGCGAGGAGCTCGGTCCGCTACCAGTGGGCTGGGAGGTCCGAAGCACAGTGTCGGGGCGGATATACTTTGTAGACCACAACAACAGAACCACACAGTTCACAGACCCGCGTCTACACACCATCATCAGGTACCAGCGTGCACATGTGCTCATAATACTTCCGCAAATCCTTCCCACCCCCCTCCCCCCAAAACTAGGCTCAGACTGCACCTGGTTCACAGACACCCTCAACACATTGGGGGAAAAAAAAATCAGTAGTTTTAACACTAATCTGTTGTTAATCTCACTACTCCGGTGCAGACTGGATCTGAACATGATCTACTAAATGTCATTTTATGGAAATGTGGCCTTGGAGTTGGTGTCACTATGCCTGAAAATAAGTTGCAGGTATTTAGAAATTCAGACCAGTTATTCAACAATAACAGGCTTGAATACATGCCTGGGATCCCAGTTAACAAGCAAATTACCTGGAAGCTAGTTCACCAAGCTCCCGATCTCATTCCATATCCTCACAGCTGTCGACGGCCATGTTTGCTCCTTGTTTCATGACAGTCAGTATAAATCAACATTTAAAATGAAATTAAATTACATATAATGGTAATGGTTTAATTTCATTTGAACATGCATCAGATTACAATTGAGTGCATCCCATAATCAGTTCACAGTTCCACATGTCCAAAAGGAGTAGGAAGAAGCAAAGCTTATTAAATCCTACCCCTCCATCTGGTACTTTTACAATCAGTAACTGTTAAATTTGTTCACTTCCTGCTTTCCATAATACAGTTTTTTTTATAATGCATTTTTTTTACTTAATTTTATTAGTTTTCATTTTTTTGTTCACTTCCTGCTTTCCTAATATACTTTTAATTTATTTTCATTTTATTTAATTAATTACTTAATTGTATTAATTTTTTTTTTTTTTATTTATTTTTTGTCCCGTACCAAAGTACGAGGCGATATGAGCATCCAATGACATAATGGGTACCATAGTAAGTGTCAATATAGTGATATATATATAGCACATCATGACTGGTTCAAGACTCTTCATCCTTGTATTTAGCAAACATCAACTGTTGTATTGTTTCTTCAATTGGCTCATCGTTGTGCATTGTTTGACTTCCTTACTCAATCCATTCCATTCCATATAAAGGGGCAGCCAGAAAAAAAGTGCAATGAAAAATATGAAAAATAGGTTAATCCTTTATACCTTTGTATGCTTTTATGCCTTTTTTTAACCTGGCCATGTTGTGTCCTCCTTCATATCTTCCCACCTAACAGCCAGCAATCCCAAGTGAAGGAATCCTCCCAACCACCCCAGATGGATGTAGGGGTTGAAGATGGCGGAGGCGGAGGAATGGGCGGCAGCGTCGGTGGAGACGGGGATGTGGCGGCGCGCTACGAGAGGGATCTGGTCCACAAACTGAAGCTGCTCCGCCACGAGCTCTCCCTGCAGCAGCCCCAAGCGGGACACTGCCGCATCGAGGTGTCTCGTGAGGAGATCTTTGAGGTGGGCGGGCGCCATTGTGTTTCTTTCATTATGCGCCGCGTGATTGGCACCGGTTATTGTGCATGCAGACGTTGCTGATAGGTGGCTTGTTTTGTGTCATTCTGTTATCATTAATAACTGCCAGGATGATTAATGATACATTGCACACTTATTCTTGCGTATTAACAAACATATTGTGCGCATCATAAACGCTTCTGTGCGCAACTTATAGCCCGTAAGCATCATTACACACTTTTGTCACTCACAGAAACTGAAACATTCATTCATTCATTTTCTACCGCTTATCTTCACGAGGGTCATGAGGTGCTGGAGCCTATCCCAGCTGTCTCGGGGCGTGAGGCGGGGTACACCCTGGACTGGTTGCCAGCCAATCACAGGGCACATATAGACAAACAACCATTCACACTCACAATTTGGAGTCGCCAATTAACCTAGCATGTTTTTGGAATGTGGGAGGAAACCGGAGTTCTTCTCGCTGTGAGGTCTGTGCGCTAACCACTCGACTGCCATGCAGCCCCAAAACAGAAACATTCATTCATTTTCTACCGCTTTTTCGTCACGCGGGGGTTGCTGGAGCCTATCCCAGCTGTCTTTGGGCGGGAGGCGGGGTACACCCTGGACTGGTCGCCAGCCAATCACAGGGCACATATAGACAAACAACCATTCACACTCACCTTCATACCTATGGACAATTTGGAGTCGCCAATTAACCTTGCATGTTTTTGGAATGTGGGAGGAAACCGGAGTACCCGGAGAAAACCTACGCATGCACGGGGAGAACATGCAAACTCCACACAGAGGGTGGAGTTGAACCCTGGTCTCCTATCTGTGAGGCCTGCGCACTAACCACTCTACCGCCGTGCCGCCCAAAACAACACTGATGTAAAATGTTGTAGTAATAAAACGATGCATGTGCCTTGCTTTAGGAGTCGTACCGGCAAATAATGAAGATGAGGCCAAAAGACCTGAAGAAGCGCCTGATGGTGAAGTTCAGAGGAGAGGAGGGCCTGGACTATGGCGGTGTAGCCAGGTGACTCCCTATTTTTCATGCTGTTTATGTAATTTATATCTATTTATCACCTCGTGCAACAGTTGGAAATGACCCAGAAGATCCTTATTATGCTCTTCTGAGCATATTTATCAGTTCAACATCTGCAATGCTACATTACAAATCAAATTTTTGTGTGTTTTTCTTAACATTGTGGTTATTCTGGGTAGGGAGTGGCTGTACCTGCTGTGTCACGAAATGCTCAACCCCTATTACGGCCTGTTCCAGTACTCCACAGACAATATCTACACGCTACAAATCAACCCAGACTCCTCCATTAACCCTGTAAGCACTCACTTAAAGCACTTTGTAGTTCACCCTACTAAGGTGAAAGTATTTAACACTCACGCGCCGTCTATGTGTCGGTCCATATTTCAGGATCACCTATCATATTTCCACTTTGTGGGCCGTGTAATGGGGCTGGCAGTTTTTCACGGTCACTACATCAACGGGAGCTTCACGCTGCCCTTCTACAAACAGCTGCTGGGCAAACCCATTCATCTCAATGATCTGGAGACCACCGACCCGGAGCTGCACAAGAGTCTCGTCTGGATATTGTGAGTAGAAGCAGCGAAACGTTGATTTAATTGTGTGCTACAGACTTATTCCAAACTGGAATACAGTAATCCCTCATTTACCACTGTTAATCAGTTCTAGATCCGACTGTGATAAGTGAATTTCCAGGAAGTATTCATTGTTGGAGCATAGAAAACCTGTTTAATTAAAGCCTTTTTTATGCTTGACAATGCTTCATTTAGGCAAAAACAAATACAATTTTCTTAAATATGCCCATTTTAGGGCGGCACAGCAGTCGAGTGGTTAGCGCACAGGCCTCACAGCTAGGAGACCAGGGTTCAATTCCACCCTCGGCCATCTCTGTGTGGAGTTTGCACGTTCTCCCCGTGCATGCGTGGGTTTTCTCCGGGTACTCCGGTTTCCTCCCACATTCCAAAAACATGCTAAGTTAATTGTCGACTCCAAATTGTCCATAGGTATGAATGAGAGTGTGAATGGTTGTTTGTCTATATGTGATTGGCTGGACACCAGTCCAGGGTGTACCCCGCCTCTCGCCCCAAAGACAGTTGGGATAGGCTCCAGCACCCCTGCGACCCTCGTGAGTAAAAAGCGGTAGAAAATTAATGAATGAATGAGCGCAAAGGTGACTATAGGGATGCTATTTCAGGTCTAGAGGGCTCTAATGTTAAAAAGTCTATTTGGAAGGTCGTAAACGTTAACATGCAGGCCTCGAGGAGACTAGGAGACCCGAGTTCAATCCCACCCTCGGCCATCTCTCTGTGTGGAGTTTGCATGTTCTCCCCGTGCATGCGTGGGTTTTCCAAAATTCCAAAAACATGCTAGGTTAATTGGCGACTCCAAATTGTCCATAGGTATGAATGTGAGTGTAAATGGTTGTTTGTCTATATGTGCCCTGTGATTGGCTGGCGACCAGTCCAGGGTGTGCCCCGCCTCACGCCCTAGGACGGCTGGGATAGGCTCCAGCACCCCCCGCGACCCTTGTGAGGAAAAGTGGTAGAAACTGAATGAATGAATGAATGCCTACTTTACTACTAATAGGCCGTAATCAACCACAAAACAGCATAATTTATTAAGATATTACCGATCGTTACCCCAGTAACGCTGATTGCCATCATTACCTCGTGTGCAGAGAGAACGACATCACCTCAGTCCTGGACCACACATTCTGCGTCGAGCACAACGCCTTTGGGAAGTTCCTCCAGCATGAACTCAAACCCAATGGTCGTAACATCCCTGTGACCGAGGAGAACAAGAAGGAATACGTGAGGTAATGAAAGTGGGGACCCGCGTCTTGAGGTGCAGTAGAAAGATCCGTGTGTAGTAAAATGAATGTTTCTTATTCCCCTAATAGACTTTATGTGAACTGGAGGTTTATGCGCGGGATTGAAGCCCAGTTTCTGGCTCTCCAGAAGGGATTCAGTGAGCTGATACCCCAGCATCTCCTCAAGCCTTTCGACCACAAGGAGCTGGAGGTACATTATTTTGCCAACCTTGTTGTCGTCCTCCTTCATAGATATGAAAAATGACCTCACATATGCGCCTCTCCCTGCTCCGTGCAATCCAGTTGATCATCGGCGGATTGGGAAAGATCGACCTGGTGGACTGGAAGACCAACACGCGCCTGAAGCACTGCACGAGCGAGAGCAATGTGGTGCGGTGGTTCTGGCAGGCGGTGGAGGCCTTCAGCGAGGAGAGGAGAGGACGCCTGCTGCAGTTTGTCACAGGCTCCACCCGGGTGCCGTTACAGGGCTTCAAAGCACTGCAGGGTGGGTCATGCACTGGTTCGATGGACCACACACACACCCATCATTTTCTCATTCATTCATTCATTTTCTACCGCTTTTCCTCACGAGGGTCTAACACCCCTTTAGACACGTTTACACTCTATTATTGTTTGTTTACACCACTTTGCTAATGCCACGGATGCATAGAATGCTAGCAACCTGACTAGCTAGCCTCCAGTTTATTCTAAAATTGAGAAACGTTTTCAAACGCGGGTAAAAAATGCAAAGTAAAAAGGCAAAAAAACTACCACTTCCACACTGAATAGGATGAAAGGTTTTTTTGCTCGATCAACGTCGGACATACCATGGCTTACTGCACTTTGAAGGTATCGTGATGTAATGCCATGTTTCATCTATGCTATGGGTCCTGAAATACAATATATATAAATATTATAACATTATATTTATATATATATAAATATAATGAATGAAATATAACTTCATTCATTCATTCATTCATTTTCTACCGCTTTTCCTCACAAGGGTCGCGGGGGTGCTGGAGCCTATCCCAGCTGTCTTTGGGCGAGAGGCGGGGTACACCCTGGACTGGTCGCCAGCCAATCACAGGGCACATATAGACAAACAACCATTCACACTCACATTCATACCTGTGGATAATTTGGAGTCGCCAATTAACCTAGCATGTTTTTGGAATGTGGGAGGAAACCGGAGTACCCGGAGAAAACCCACGCATGCACGGGGAGAACATGCAAACTCCACACAGAGATGGCCGAGGGTGGAATCGAACCCTGGTCTCCTAGCTGTGAGGTCTGTGCGTGAACCACTCGCCCACCATGCCGCCCTCATTTTGTCATATAGCCAAGAAAAGATTGTCCATCTTAGGATAATATCAAGCGGTGACACATTCCAATCGGGAAATCATGTGATTTTGAAGCTTTATCGCTTTATGTGTCAGTTACGTAAACAATACACATGCCACTATGCTCATTACGATAACTTGTAACGTTGTTCCGTGCAGCAGAGTAGAGCAGTGATAACTAGAATGTATGTGTGTAAGGCTCTACAGGTTCTGCAGGACCAAGACTTTTCACCATTCATTTGATAGACGCCAACACCGACAACCTGCCCAAGGCGCACACATGGTAAGGTACACGCTCAAACGCCGCGCTCGCAGAAGGGGTCCACCTCGGTGTCGCTAACCGCTCCTTCCCTGTCGCTCCAGTTTTAACAGAATAGACATCCCCCCCTACGAGTCTTACGAGAAACTCTATGAGAAACTGCTGACGGCCGTGGAGGAGACGTGCGGCTTTGCTGTGGAGTGAAAAGATCCAACAAAAAAAAACCCAACAGAACACACAGTCCACACTTGTGCTTGCACTTGCATTCAACTCTTGACTTTTTTTTGGAGACGTACACACACTCTCATGCACAGAACGTGGAGTATGGAAGGCCCAACATAGACGGCCCGTCGCCGCACCGACTGACCCTTGGGAGTTACAAAGAGGAAGCACAGCGAGGAAGTCAAATAAGAGCGAAAAAAAAAAAAAAAGTATTTTAAAATTTTTTTCAAATGTTTTGAAGAAGCATTTTTATCGTTTGGTTTTAACAAGCTATGATGTCAACTCCTCAGAATGTCTCGAAGCCACAGCGAACTAGTCGGCAATCTTTACTGTACGGGCCCGCAAAACAGACACGGTGCAATGATGTCTGGGTGGAGAACAAGGCAAGTGGGGCTGACTGATTGACTTGTGTGTACTCCTGCGTTCACTTTTGACCACTGTCGGCGTTCCGAATGTGTCTATGTACGTGCGCATGTGAGAGCGGGTGAAAGCGTGGCATGGTTACGCTGTTTAAAAAAAAAAACAAACAACGAACAAATGAGCCTGCTCCTCTTTTTGATTGCTTTTTGTCTCTGCCGTTTTTTTTTTTTTGTACCTGCGACCACTCTGATCCATGTTTTATTATTATTATTTATTACTAAGTGATTACTGACCAAGCTGCTATATGCTCTGCAAAGAGCCCACACTAATCTGTTCAACCCCCCTCTCCCACAGTTAATAGGTCAATTCACTTCCAATTCAAGTAATCCACAAAGTGGTTTTTGATTCATTTCTTGATTTTTTTTTTTTTTTTTTACGTACATAATGATGCAAATATTCTTGTAAGCGTATGTGAACTATTTGTGTCTTGAATGCCTGCCATGTTATGTTTATTGAGGTGAAAGGGATCAACCTTGAGAAGCCCCAGATTTGTCACATTTCCCCCCCGCTACACAGAGGTCACGATTATTTTTCTACATGAGCCCAGGTGAAGGAATTTTTTTTATGTGACGCGGATAATAAAATCTCAAGCTCATGTTTCAATTTAAACTTCACTAATGCTCCCTTTTGGCAACCTCTTGTGTTTCTATGTCAATCTATTTTTTTTTTGTTTCTTTCTCCAAAGCCTGAATGGTTCCCCTTTGTGTCCAGTAAGCATTAACCTCAAAGCAGCCATGAATGAACAAACGCTCTTTACCGTTATTAGAACTCCACGGATGTGAATGAAATCGAAACACACTCTTGAATGAGAAACGTGGAAAAATAACGGGGCTTTATTTAGATTGAAGACTGTTAAGCAGTATCATTTCAATCTGCATTTTTTTAGGTTCTGAGTTTCACTGTGTAATGGATGCAAGACTATTGAAAACTTACTATGTACTAAAACATTTATGAAAAATACAGTGTAAATAAGATTATATTAAAAGAAATTAAATTGAAAATAAAAATCCTTGTCTTTGCCTGATTCATTTATTTGTTACACGTTTTTAAATTAACAGCGATGGATGTGAGACTAACTAACTTAACAGTCACGAGTTAGGGGTTGGGAAATGTGTCCCGCTTCCTCCCAGATGTGCCCTGTGATTGGCTGGTGACCAGGAAGGGGCGTATCCCACCTGTCTGATGTGTTATATTTAGAAATCATATCCCACTTTAAAAAGAAAGTATTTATATGCACTTTTTAAAAGACCTGTCATTGAAATAATGCAAACAAATCACATATATGTCTTGTTCATATATTAAATACTTATATTTAAGCCATTTTTCTTTTTGTATATTTTTAATTTATGTTTATTACTTTCATTAAATCAAACCAAGCAAATGTACTTGCCAATGTCACCTGTGGAAACAATAATACACATAATTAAATGTCCTAAGTGCATTTTAGAGGAATATATTTTGTCAGAAAAAGAAGAACAGCAACTGCATGCATACAAATAATGCACAAATTAAATAGAAACTTTTAAATTGTACTATAATAGACCACAAAATCACATATTTCACTAACAACTTCATTTTGGAAAATAGGAATTCACCAGACCGTGTTAAAAAAAACGTGAGAGGCCGCCTCAATATGGAGAACCACGTTTAAATGTGGAGAACTACATTTCCCAACAACCCATGAGCGTGACACAGGCTTTGTGGGCGTGACGTCATGAACCTGCCTGTGCGCTTGTTTTGGCAGCTTGTTTGGTTCTTCGCGGAAGCTCGTATCAGTCCACAAAGAAGACGCTTTGTGCGGGCACGCCAACAAAAAAAAGCAACGGTATTGTCAATCATCTGTCGTCTTTTTGTTCAAAAACATTAATCCCATATTAAATATGCATGGTTTTAGACACTGGCTACTAAATCAGAACTGCCCCTAACAAGTTAACCTGCTGGCTAGCTAGCTAGCTAGCCGTGCTAATCAACGTTAGCTTCGCTGCCAGCCTCGATTTTTTTTCTTTCGCTTTATATTTCCGCGGAAATTATCGATTAATTTTTAAAGTAATGTTTGAATTTAACGCCTGCTTACTATGTGCTCTGATAATACAATGTTAGCTCTACTGTCAACACTGTGGTTAACGATTTGATGTAGTACTTCAACATTTCTGGTGCTTTCGTTTGGCTTCGAACGTTATATGTGCTTTGCCATGTATATGTAATCTTACCTCTTTAGTGCTAATTTTATTCAAAAATGTAAAGTATTTAAGATCAAGGGGCACGGATAACGGAGAATTCTCTTTGGACTGCTTCGTCTTACTTTATGTTGCACAGCTGGAGTTTTAGACTAAGTGACACTAGTCTTAAAACGTCCATTGAAATTAAATGTTTGCTTTCTCTTAAGTAATCATCAGCTGTCTGTAAGCACAAGAAAATATTTTATTTAAATTGATAAGTCGTGGTGCGAATGCGTATATTAATGACTGGATTATTTTATTTTGAATTATATGTTTTACTTTGTATGTGTCTCAGATGATATCAACTAAACAGTGACCATCTAGAGAGCTGGTGAGTTGTGTATCATCATGGCGGACGGGTGCGGCGATGACGATGTTATTCTCCTGGCAAGCTTCAACGTCCACCGAAGTCAAGGTAGAGTCAAATAAAACCAACTAAGAGTGGGATTTACTTCGATATTTATATGATCGATGTGTTGTTTAGGCACCAGAGGCCGTCAGAGGGAGTTGATCACCATTTCTGATGATTCTGATGAGGAGCCTGTGTCTTTGGTTCCTATCAGCCCTGTTTTAGTGCCAGACAATGCTGCGGAAGATGAAGTCAGCATACTGGAGGTAAGAAGGACGGGTTGCCGGGGGTCGCAAAGTCCCAGCTGTCTTCGGGTGGGAGGCCGGGGTACACCCTGGACTGGTGGCCAGCCAATCACAGGGCACATATAGACAAACAACCATTCACACTCACATTCATACCTATGGACAATTTGGAGTCGCTAATTAACCTAGCATGTTTTTGGAATGTGGGAGGAAACCGGAGTACCCGGAGAAAACCCACACATGCACGGGGAGAACATGCAAACTCCACACAGAGATGGCCGAGTGTGGAATTGAACTCGGGTCTCCTCGCTGTGAGGTCTACACGTTAACGTTTATGACCTTCCAAATAGACTTTTTTAACATTAGAGCCCTCTAGACATGAAATAGCATCCCTACAGTCACCTTTGCACTCATTCATTCTTTCATTTTGTACCGCTTATCCTCACAAGGGTCGTGGGGCGGACGCTGGAGCCTATCCCAGCTGTCTTCAGGCGAGAGGCGGGGTGCACCCTGGACTGGTCGCCAACCAATCATAGTGCACATATAGACAAACAACCATTCACACTTACATTCATACCTATGGACAATTTGTAGTCCCCAATTTTTAACATTAGAGCCCTCTAGACATGAAATAGCATCCCTATAGTCACCTTTGCACTCCTATGACCAAATATAGTAACATTACTGACACCTTTACATTACCGGGAAAACCCACGCATGCACGGGGAGGAAACGTGCAAACTCCACACAGAGATGGCCGAGGGTGGAATTGAACTCGGGTCTCCTAGCTGTGAGGCCTGCACGTTAACATTTATGACCTTCCAAATAGACTTTTTAACATTAGAGCCCTCTAGACATGAAATAGCATCCCTATAGTCACCTTTGCACTCACTCATTCATTCATTCATTTTGTATTATCCTCACAAGGGTCGTGGGGGGGGGGGGTGCTGGAGCCTATCCCAGCTGTCTTCAGGCGAGAGGCGGGGTACACCCTGGACTGGTCGCCAACCAATCATAGTGCACATATAGACAAACAACCATTCACACTCACATTCATATCTATGGACAATTTGGAGTCGCCAATTTTTAACATTAGAGCCCTCTAGACATGAAATAGCATCCCTATAGTCACCTTTGCAGTCCTATGACCAAATACAGTAACATTACCGACACCTTTACATGACCGAGAAAACCCACGCATGCACGGGGGAGAACATGCAAATTGAGTTGGGTGGGATTGAACTCGGGTCTCCTAGCTGTGAGGCCTGCGCGCTAACCACTCGCCACCCGTGTTGCAAACAGTCCTTTTAAATATGAGATATTGTGGAAGTTTGAGGTGAAAACAAATGTTTTGAGGTGTGATGGTGTGGCCTTCAATTTTGTGGGCATTTCCCCACTCAACGATGTTCAATTTCACTCCACTTTTCACTTTCCTTTTCTTTGACACATTGACATCAGAAGATTAAAGAAACAGAACCAAATCTACGTATTCATCCGCCGCGTACACGTCACTAGTTGGCCTTTTCTGTGTCATAACATGAGGACCGCCTGTATGATGATATCAAGTCACGGTATTGATCATAATCCAGACGGCATACAGGAAATAAGGCACCGTACGGTGATGTACGATGACGCAATCTCCGCTTTGTCTCTCTAACAGCGAGTTCCTCCACGCCGACTCGTAATACGTCCGGCGGCAAAGTGGAGCGGGGCGTCGCGAAGCCTCATTCAAGTTGCTGGCCAACGTAGTGCAGCTTCCGCAGCACCGAAGGGAGACCCAGGCCCCGCCCCCTCTACCTCCAGAGACGCCGCCTTCCACACGGCATTCAAACCTGAGGTCCCGACGCAGCCGAACCCTGCTGAGAACTCCCAGCAACACAACAATGGGAATTCGGACGGCAGCGGTAAATCTACCTCCCGAACATCCGCCGCGTTCGGAGGACACGCACAAGCACAAGTTGAGCCCAGCACATCCGGACCTGCACTGGAGGGCTCTGCGGGACTTCCGGTGTTCGAGCCCCAGCCAAGCACTTCCAGCCAAGCAGTCGCAAAGACGCCGCCCGGCTCCTCCACGGTGGATCAAAACAGGGCTTTTACCAGCATGCAAGACAATCCTCAGGCGAGTACTTCATCTGCACAGGGTCCCACGCAGACTCAGCCCGGACCCGGAACATCTACAGAGCTCCAGCCAAGCAGGAACACGGCGTCGGTGTCGCAGGTTCAGGCGAAGAACATGAACCTCGTCATCCTCCCGCAACAACCCAGCATCCGAGCGTCCGCTTTGGTAACGCAGGCTCAGCACCAGAGCCAGCCCGTCTTGCATCACATGCAAGGCAATCTGATTCAGATTGAACCCAAACCTCTCGCCCAGGCCCCGGCCCAGACTCTAATCCAGCCCCCGCAGGGCCCTCAGATGGTAATTCACTCTGCCGTGCTAATAGCCGCCGCCCCGGAGAGACTCGGACCTCCAGTGGTAGGTCACCGCATCATGTTAGGAAGCCAGGCGCCCGGCGGGAAGGCCAGTTACAATCCGTGGCCACAAGGTGGCGCCTCCGGTGCCAACACGAACTTCAACCCTCCCGCTCTTCCGGCCCCCGCGGCGTCAGGTCCTCACAGCAGCACGGAAGGCCCAAATCCAGGAAGCGTCAACCCGGCCTCCGGTCTGGTTGCGGTCCCTCTTGTTCCGGAGGCCATTCCCGCAATAGAAGACGCAAGACCCGGTCCCTCGGTGCCACGGGAGAGGCCGGAGATGCTGCCTCTTGTCAGGACCCTCACCGCCGGTGTGGTCAGTACTAACGTGCAGTTTTTTTATTGTTTTCTTAAACCTCCATGACTGCTGTCGTTTTATGTTTTACTTTCTCTTTCTTTCTCTCTCAAGTTGGATCTCTTCCCAGACGTCCAAGAAGCCTATGTAGCAGAACTCATCCAAACTCATAATGTGAAAGATTTGAATGCGTGAGAACCGTCTTTTTTTTCTCTTAATATCATAAACATAATATATTTCATTGTGTAGCTTTGTTACACAAACAAACCATTACCATCCCAGTGTTGCAAAACAGACCAATCAGGGCTCCTAACTAACTGCACCTCCTCTGCTATATTTTGTAGTATATGTAACCTGCTGTTGGAGAACCCAGAGTACCCAAAGACGGAGGCTGCGTCAGGTTCAATAGCACCCTCCAGCATCTTACTGGAGTCTGGAGACACCAACGCAGAAGTAACTCCCCTGAAATCATATTAATAATTTTAGACAGTATTTGGTATCGGTACCTTTTTATTTCAGGTAACGGAGGACCTGTTTGATTACACTAAGCTGGGCTCCGTGGGTCCAGTGGTCACGATGCAGGCGGCAGACCTGCTCATGGCGGATTTCCGGATGATCAGCTGTCAGGACATCAAATGGGCTCTCAATGTCCTGAAGGGACATTATGCAATCACACGCAAGGTACTTAAGTTCGCTCTTTACCTCTTATATAGTTTAGCAAGTAGTGGCCATCCCTTAAATATGTTCATTCATTCATTCATTTTCTACCAGCCAATCACAGGGCACATATAGACAAACAACCATTCACACTCACATTCATACCTATGGACAATTTGGAGTCGCCAATTAACCTAGCATGCATGTTGTTGGAGTAATTTTACTTTATTTTAGTTTTATTGTGTGCGAGATTCATTGTTGTACGTCCCCGCCAAGTGCACATTCATTCATTTATTTTCTATCGCTTATCCTCATGAGGGTCATGGGTTTGCTGGAGCCTATCCCAGCTGTCTTCAGGCGAGAGGCGGGGTACACGCTGGACTGGTCGCCAGCCAATCACAGGGCACATATAGACAAACAACCATTCACACTCACATTCATACCTATGGACAATTTGGAGTCGCCAATTAACCTAAGAAACCCTGAGGAAATCGGAGTACACAGAGATGGCAGAGGATGGAATTGAACCCGGGTCTCCTAGCTGTGAGGTCTGCACGCTAACCACTCGCCCGCCGTGCAGCCACTTTAAATTTTTTTTTTTATTACCCATTTGATTTTGTTTTACTTCACACTTTGTAGTATACCGTTGTACCTAATGACCAAAAAAAGGAAGACATTACACAAGTGACCAGTCCAGGGTGTACCCCACCTCTCGCCAGAAGTCAGCTGGGATAGGCTCCAGCCTCCCCCCCGCAACCCTAATCAGGATAAGCGGCCTGCTAATTGGCTTGCTTATTGGCTTGCTTTTGCCCTATTATATAAAATTTGAGGTTTTTTTTGTTAAAAAACAAAAAAAATCAAATAAATAATTGATATCAAATTATTTAGAGGGGTTTAAGAATATTTTAGGGGGGCTTCAGAGATTTTTTGTTAAAAAACAAAATCAAAAAAAATTGTTTTTTGATCAATAAAAAATATCAAATTATTTAGGGGGTTTTAAAAACATTTAAGGGGGACTGAAGACCCCCTAAAATGCCACTGTGTAGGACAGTGATTTTTGTTTGTTTAAAAAAAATAATAAAATAAATAAATAATAAAAAATATCAAATTATTTAGGGGGGTTTAAGAACATTTTTAGGGGGGCTTCAGAGATTTTTTTTGTTAAAAAACAACATCTATTAAAAAAAAATTAAACTCAATGAAAAATATCAAATTATTTAGGGGGTTTTAAGAACATTTTAGGGGGTCTTTGGCCCCCCCTATGATGATGATACTCTGGCAAATTTGGATTCCAACATGGCTTGAAAATAAGAAAACCGAATGGCAATTTAATTGTTTTTTTTTTATTGAAATATGGTATAATTCTTTGACATATTTTCAAGAAACATAAATGAAATGCTTGTTAAAGGTCTGTCATAACCTCCCTCCCCCACCATCAGGCCTTATTTGAAGCAGTGAAGAAGTGGCAAGATTCAGGCGACCCCTCAGGAAAGAGACGACGGAAAGGATCATCATATGAGCGCTGCTTCATTGAATTCCATTTTGAACACGGTGAGAGGCTCGTTACGGCGAACGTCATGGCGAACGTCATGGCGTTATGGCGAACATAATGGCGACGACGTCGTGATATCTACCTGTGTTGCGTTTAGACCAGGGGTGGGCAAACTACGGCCCGGGGGCCACATCCGGCCCGCCAAGTGTTTGAATACGGCCCGCCCAATCTTTCCAAAGTATTTCATTTAAAGTCAACATACAACCTGGCATCATGGCCTGAGCCAACCTTTTGATGGTTTTATCGTTTTTTGACATGGTTTGTTGTTTACAAAGTGCTCCTGAAAAAAGGGACACAAGCACATAATAATAATAATAATAATTATTATTATTATTAGATTATTATTAGATTATTATTAGATTATTATAATAATTATTAGAACTATTATGATTATTATAATTATTGTATTAATGCTTATTATTATATATAATATTATTGTTATATTTGCATATTTTACATAATAATAATATAATAATTATTATTTTAATTTTATTGTCATTATATTTTATTATTTTTAAAATATTTAAATATAAATATAAAATAATAATAGCAGATTGCATGACAATTTTACAGATACAATAATACCAGGTGGACTGTTACGTGTAAAATATATAGTCTGCCCCCCCCCCCTGTAAATTTTGTCATATCAATGCGGCCCGCCAGTCAAAAAGTTTGCCCACCCCTGGTTTAGACAGTACAATTTAAGAATTGAGCTTTAATGTCATCCTCGTGCTGCGCCGCAGGCCAGGTGAAATTCGACAAGAGGATGTACTTCCTGGAGAATGACCGCCGCTACTGCAGGACGTACAGCAATCTGGAGGAGTCTTTAAAAAAGGAGGTCACGTTCTTCCAGCAGAAGGCCAAGGAATGGGCAGAGGTACAGTATGCACTCATTTGTTTGCAAGCGGGAAGCATCGAGGTCATCAAATGACGCCTTTGTCTTTGCAGCACGAGGATTTCCTTCTCGCACTGCAAGTCAATGAAGATGAATACAAGAAAGTAGGTTTATTTCACTTTTCACTTCAAAAAATTGCAGAATTCAAGCCAATTAAAAATATTATTTTACTGTCCCTGTCCAGGATGGTCAGCTGATAGAGTGCGGCTGCTGCTATGGGGAGTTTGCATTTGAGAAAATGACGCAGTGTTCAGACGGTCACCTGTTCTGTAAAGAGTGCCTCGTCAGATACGCTCAGGAGGCTGTGTTTGGCACCGGGAAGGTATTACTTTATTTTTATTATTATTATTTTTTTAAGAGTGGCTCTGCAGGCTGCACGGCGGTCGAGTGGTTAGCGCACAGACCTCACAGCTCGGAGACCAGGGTTCAATTCAACCCTCGGCCATCTCAGTGTGGAGTTTGCATGTTCTCCCCGTGCATGCGTGGGTTTTCTCCGGGTACTCCGGTTTCCTCCCACATTCCAAAAACATGCTAGGTTAATTAGCGACTGCAAATTGTCCATAGGTATGAATGTGAGTGTGAATGGTTGTTTGTCTATATGTGCCCTGTGATTGGCTGGCCACCGGTCCAGGGTGTACCCTGCCTCTCGCCCAAAGAAAGTTGGGATAGGCTCAGCACACTCCCGCGACCCTCATGAGGATAAGCGGTAGAAAATGAATGACGTACAGCAATGAATCTTACACACAATAAAACTAAAATAAAGTAAAATTATTCCAACAGTAGCTCTGCACTGAATGAACCGTACCCAAATATACACAACAAAGGGGTTTAAACCGAGGCTCGCCGGTATTGTGTCCAGACAACTTTGATGACAGCGTTCACTTCTGTTTGGACGTTTTACAGTCACAGCTGAGCTGCATGGAGGCGGGCTGCACGTGCTCCTACCCGGTGGCTGAACTGGAGAAGGTCCTGCCAGAGAACATCCTCTGCAAATATTACGAGAGGCAAGCGGAGGAGGCCATCGCGGCCACATGCGCTGACGAGCTAGTAAGGTAAGAGTTGGAAGTGGATGGTAGCCTCAAATTACGACCCTTAAAGCTAATGGTACTGGTTTAATTTCATTTGAACATGCATCAGATTACAATTGAGTGCCATCCCATAATCAGTTCACAGTTCCACATGTCCAAAAAAGGAGTAGGAAGAAGCAAAGCTTATTAAATCCTACCCCTCCATCTGGTACTTTTACAATAAGTAACTGTTACATTTGTTCACTTCCTGCTTTCCTAATATAATTTTGATTTATTTTAATTTTATTTATTTTTTTTAGCCTTAATTTTATTAATTTTTATTGTGTCACGTACCAAAGTACGAGGTGATATGACGATACAATGACATAATGGGTACATTTGTTCACTTCCTGCTTTCCATAATACAGTTTAAGGGTTTTTTTTAATAATGTACCTCCTACCAAAGTACGATATATAGAGCACATCATGACTGGTTCAAGACCCTTCATCCTTGTATTTAGCAAACATCAACTGCTTGTATTGTTTCTTGAATTGGCTCATCATTGTGCATTGTTTAAGGGTCTTACTCAATTCATCCCATAGTTTGATTCCACATACTGAAATGCTATGGCTTTTTAACATAGTCCTAGCATAGAAGTGTTTCAAATGTAGTTCTTCCCTGAGATCATATTTATCCTCTCTTGTAGAGAAGTATTGGATGACATTTTTAGCTAGTTGGTTATTTTTAGCCTCATGCATTATTTTAGCTGTTTGAAGATGAACTATATCAGCAAGTTGAAGTATTTGTGATTTTAGAAATAAGGAGTTAGTATGTTCCCTGTAGGCGGCATTATGAATTATCCTTACTGACCTTTTTTTGCAGTACATTAATTAATTTGCTAATGTCTGTATCACACATCTACACTTAAAATTTTACTGTTTTTTCATTAATAAAGCATGCTGTTTAATAAAATTAGTAAATAAACATAATTTACACAATGGAATTTAATTATTTGGAGTGCAACTGGGTGCCGTTACCCAGCAGAGTGGGTGTCCTATTTAGTTATTTTTAATATAAACATGCTTTTGAGTGCTTCTCCTAACATCCTCACACTTTCACCTCTCACCCAGATGTCCCTTTTGCAACTTCCCGGCCTTGCTGGACAAAGACATGTCTCTCTTCAGCTGCCCCAACCCTCGCTGCCGTAAGGTCAGTCCCTTGGACTTCCTTGATGTGTTTACAATAACGGAGGTCCAAATTCATCAATTTGTTGGTCCATTGTGACCGAATGGTAGCCTTACAGTAAGCGGGACCAGCAGGAATCGTGCTGGGTTCAGAGGTCAATGATGTGGGGGGGAACAAATGGCTCCTCCTGCAGAGGTCGCCACCTCTTATCACTGGGGTTCCTCCCACTGTCTGAGGAATGCTGGCAAGACAAAATGAATGAGTTGAGAAATCTCTTTTATCAGGATGAAACGATGCCAAATACACACACACACACACACACACACACAAAAAACCCCTCCCATATGTGTTCAGATGTCTCTGACACTCCTGAATTACAATGTTTGACTCAGCACTTGAACACTCCATTACTCACTAGCCTGTGGACAAAGTCCACAAGTTTCGGATGTAAAGTTTCGAAGTAGTTGCTCCGCTTATCCTCACGTGGGTTATTGGGGTTTGCTGGAGCCTATCCCAGCTGTCTTGAGGCGAGAAGCAGGGTACACCCTGGACTTGTGGCCAGCCAATCACAGGGCACATATAGACAAACAACCATTCACACTCACAATTTGGAGTCGCCAATTAACCTAGCATGTTTTTGGAATGTGGGAGGAAACCGGAGAAAACCCACACATGCAGGGGAATTGAACTCCGATCTCCTATCTGTGAGGTCTGCGCGCTAACCACTCGACCACCGTGCAGCTACCTTAAATCTTTTTGTTTATTACCCATTTGACTTTGTTTTACACTCCTGTTTTACTTCACATACTTTGTAGTATACCATTGTACCTAATTACCATAAAAAGGAACATTACACAAGTGGCCAGTCCAGGGTGTACCCCGCCTCTTGCCAGAAGTCAGCTGGGATAGGCTCCAGCCTCCCCCCCCGCAACCCTAATCAGGATAAGCGGCCTGCTTATTGGCTTGCTTATTAGCCTGCTTTTGCCCTAATATATAAAATTTGTCAGATATTTTTTTTTGTTAAAAAACAAAAAAATAAATAAATAATAAAAAAATCAAATTATTTAGGGGGATTTAAGAACATTTTAGGGGGGGCTTCAGAGATTTTTTTGTTAAAAAACAAAAAATCAATCATTTAAAAAAAAAAATAAAAAATATCAAATTATTTGGGGGGTTTAAGAACATTTTAGGGGGACTGAAGCCCCCCTAAAACGCCACTATGTAGGACAATGATGATCCTCTGGCAAAAAAAAAAGCCCCCCCACAATCCTTATGTAAATATATTTACAAGAACCCAAACACAACTCCATAAATCAAAATGTAAACAAATTGAAGTCAATTCATTCCCATGCAGTTCCACCAATGAGCCTCTAGGTGGAGCTGTCTGCGAGTCTACAGCCTGCGCCCATTCACACAGCTGCATCTTATTTCACGCTCATGCACACGCCCTAATGCGCTTGTGCACGCAACAGCTGCAAATTTCCATCAACTATTAAGACGCCATCACATAGAACTCATACATTAGTTAGGGTCTAACTATAAAAAACTATTGTGATAGTTGTATTTATGTTTTATTAAGTACTTTCCCAGTTGTTCAACTACTACATATATGACTAGGGCGGAGCCTTATTATGTAATTGACACACTTCCATAAGCCCGCCCACTTTTTTTTTATTTTTTATTTTTTTAATACCCCCTCTGATGCTGCCTTATTGGCAAGCTCTTCGCTCCACGCCCCTCACGCTGTTTGCTTATTGGCTGAAAGCACTTCCTCCTCCATTTTCAAATGTGGTTCACATCAGGCATGACCCACATTCTCCCTCCTCCTCCTGCATCCCTCACACGCTAACGTCTTCCACATGTGGTTTTCAATATGAGAACATCAGAACAAGCTTGTTCCTGGCTTGCATTATGATTCCTGCATGGCACGCCAATGGAAAGTCATCTGCGTTTTAATGTGTAACGCCGCGAATAAGCATTCAAATATAACATTATGTCGGCGGTTATTCTCGACGGGCAGCAAAAGGCAACTCCCGCATGATAACGCAACACAATGCGCCCCCCCCCCACCCCCCATGTCAGAGCCTCTGCAAAAGGGATTGTACCACCTTATAAGGGAATGTGAAGGCTGCAGCCGCGAGACAAAAGCAATGGAGGAAAAAAGGCATGCTATGAATGAAAGAACCCCGCGGGGGGTTGGGGGGGTGGCGTGTAATGACAGGTTAGCACGGGAAGGGAAGGGATGCAAGGGGGGGGGGGAGCGCAAGTTGAGGCTGGAAAGAACGGATGTGGATAGTAAAAGAAGTGTGTGTGTGTGTGTGTGTGTGTGTGTGTGTGTGTGTGTTTAGGGCATTGGTGGATGTATGTGTCATTAAGGAAGCCAAGTTACCAGCGGTGAACAGTAGGGGGCGGTAATTCACCACATACTGCTTTTTTTGTGGCATAAAGTGCCATTTCTGCACACTGTCACCTATTGTATGCTGCTGTACTTAATGTCTAACATGTCTCAAACTCTTAAAAGTGTTCTTCCTAAAGCGCTGACGAGCTAGTAAGGTAAGAGTTGAAGATTGATGGCAGCCACAGCTCTTATGGAGGCAAGTGTAGGAATTACGACCCTTAACGCTAATGGTAATGGTTTAATTTCATTTGAACATGCATCAGATTACAATTGAGTGCCATCCCATAATCAGTTCACAGTTCCACATGTCCAAAAGGAGTAGGAAGAAGCAAAGCTTATTAAATCCTACCCCTCCATCTGGTACTTTTACAATCAGTAACTGTTACATTTGTTCACTTCCTGCTTTCCATAATACAGTTTAAGGTTTTTTTGTTTTGTTTTAAATAATGTACCTTGTACCGAAGTACGAGGTGATATGATCATACAATGACATAATGGGTACCATTATATCTATATATATATATAACTCTACTATTATGGTAATGGTAATGGTTTAATTTCATTTGAACATGCATCAGATTACAATTGAGTGCCATCCCATAATCAGTTCACAGTTCCACATGCCCAAAAGGAGTAGGAAGAAGCAAAGCTTATTAAATCCTACCCCTCCATCTGGTACTTTTACAATCAGTAACTGTTCACTTCCTGCTTTCCTAATATAATTTTGATTTATTTTAATTTTATTTAATTTTTTTTAGCCTTAATTTTATTCATTTTTATTCATTTTTATTGTGTCACGTACCAAAGTACGAGGTGATATGACGATACAATGACATAATGGGTACATTTGTTCACTTCCTGCTTTCCATAATACAGTTTAAAGTGTTCTTCCTAAAAAATAAAAAAATAAAACACTCATATAATGTGTTTTCCGACCCAAAAAGGGGGCTTCTGTCGGTGAATCAGTGGACTTCCACCAGTCTCTTCTCTTTGTTTATTCTCTGTTTTCATTGTCCTCTGTCTGACCTTGTGTGAAAAACCACATGCACGCAATCCCACTGCCATGCCCGCCCCTCGCCATCTTCCTCCTCCTGGCCGATCTTCAATGTTAGATGAGTGATGACTCAAATATTGATGATGCGTCCACTTAGTTGAGGATTAACACAGGCTGCAGCATTTTTATGTGTGTGTGTGTGTGAGAGAAACGATGCTATACATGCGTTAGCCCAAGCTCACAGGATGGATTTGCAGTTTCTAGGCAACCAGGCAGCCCAGTAAAGGGCAACACGCACACACGCAGAGCCACACCTTGCTGTGTCTGCAGCGAAGGCGCGACTAACAAATTAAGATTCTAACCAAATGATTATCTTGTGCGTAGGAAAGCTGCCGGAAATGCCACGTGCAATGGAAGCTGCATGCAGGGAAGACCTGCGAGCAAGTCCTGGAGAGAGACGAGATCCGCATGAGGGTGCTCTTGTAAGTCCCATCGTGTGCACAAAAAAATATATATATATATAATCTATGTCAAGAGGATGTTGTGGTGCTCTGGTTTCCCCGGACAACCAGAGCACCTTCTTCCTGCGAGCCTGCTAGGCCAGTACTTCCTGTTTTGAGCCATTGAGCAGATCTTCCTACTTCCTGGTACTGACAGAGACAGGAAGTGGTCTGTTGGATAGATCAGTGTATTGACCTGATTTTTTTATTTTTTTTTTTTTTTCGGCAGCAGAGTCTGAATCCCAAACTTAGCTCTCCTGCTTTATAACTTTGTGTTTTGCAGCCCGTTTAGGCAGTTCCTGAATCAGTTGCACCCCCACTCCGCTGGTATAAAATGCTGTAAACCAGGGGTCTCAAACTCAGTTTACTTGGGGGGCCACTGGAGATGGGGTCTGGGCGAGACTGGGCCGCATCAGGTTTTCCCAAAAAAAAAAAACGCATTTATTAAAAACAGAAAAATTAATAAACTTTGCTTTGGTTTCGATTTTTTACAAGAAAATAGCTTACTTTTTATTTTTCTACACAAAATAAGATGAAAAATAAATAAACAAATAAAGAAAATCAATCAATCAGTAATAAATAAATAAATATAATAATAATAAAACGGCAAATAATAAAAACTTAAGAAACCACATATAGTTGGTGGGTGATTTTTTTTTCAGATTAAAATGAACAAAGCATTATTAGAGCCCTGTAGACATGACAAAACACGACTATAGTCACATTTATACTCTTTTTATTTACAACATATTGCGCAACTGCAGGGTCTTGAGACACATGCTAACTCGCAAACTAGAGAGCTAGCGACCTAAACGGTAGCCTTCAAGTTATTTCCTTTCAACTTAAATAGACAAAAACTTACCACTTCCACACAGATAGGGAGGATAACTATTAACAGTTATTTAATCTTTAACATGAACATTAATCAAACATAATATTTTTTTCTGGGTACATGATACCATACAGCATCCATATCAAACTTGCGCGGGGCCGCACTAACATTAAACTTTCATATCAAGGCGGGGGGCCTCAAACTAGTGTCAAACGCGTGTTTGAGACCCCTGCTGTAAACGTTAGCATCGCTATCAACTAACACAACCCAAAAACCAGTGAGACGACACTAAACCTTTCTCGTCCCTCAGTGAGGAGCGCATGACGGCCGCCCGTGTCAGGAAGTGCGTCAAGTGCGGCACGGGCCTGGTCAAGTCGGAGGGCTGCAACCGCATGTCGTGCCGCTGTGGCAGCTTCATGTGCTACCTCTGCCGCGAGCCCATCACCGGATACAACCACTTCTGCCAGCACGCCCGTTCACCGGGCGCCCCCTGTCGCCATTGCCGGAAGTGTTCCCTGTGGACGGATCCCACGGTACACACACACACACACACACACACACGACCTCAACTATAAACCAAAATACCTTCAGTTCGTGTCCATCGGCTCCCAGCATCTAAAATATGCTCACGACACGTTTTTGACCCCAACCATCTGGCACTGTGGAAGCCCACAGTGACCTGGCTACTGTACGTCTGGCAACCACAAGCAGCAATTAGCCCCCCCCTCCCCTCATACGGCTCCTGGACCAATAGCTTTTAACCACACTTATTATTATTATTATTATTATTAGATGCTCCACTTGATTTTATCCCATGACATAAAAGTGGCTTTTAACTCATATTTTTAAACTCTTCTTATGTTTTTATCTTTTTAGTCCTGTTTTATGCTCTTAGTCTTCAGCTTTTAACTCCAGTGTTTTGTTTTTATCTTTTTAGTCCTGTTTATTGCTCTTAGTCTTCAGCTTTTAACTCCAGTGTTTTGTTTTTATCTTTTTAGTCCTGTTTTATGCTCTTAGTCTTCAGCTTTTAACTCCAGTGTTTTGTTTTTATCTTTTTAGTCCTGTTTTATGCTCTTAGTCTTCAGCTTTTAACTCCAGTGTTTTGTTTTTATCTTTTTAGTCCTGTTTTATGCTCTTAGTCTTCAGCTTTTAACTCCAGTGTTTTGTTTTTATCTTTTTAGTCCTATTTTATGCTCTTAGTCTTCAGCTTTTAACTCCAGTGTTTTGTTTTTATCTTTTTAGTCCTCTATTTTGCTCTTAGTCTTCAACTTTTAACTCCAGTGTTTTGTTTTTATCTTTTTAGTCCTATTTTTTGCTCTTAGTCTTCAGCTTTTAACTCCAGTGTTTTGTTTTTATCTTTTTAGTCCTGTTTTATGCTCTTTGTCTTCAGCTTTTAACTCCAGTGTTATATTTTTATGTTTTTAGTCCCATTTTTTGCTCTTAGTCTTCAGCTTTTAACTCCAGTGTTATGTTTTTATCTTTTTAGTCCTATTTTATGCTCTTAGTCTTCAGCTTTTAACTCCAGTGTTTTGTTTTTATCTTTTTAGTCCTATTTTATGCTCTTTGTCTTCAGCTTTTAACTCCAGTGTTATATTTTTATGTTTTTAGTCCCATTTTTTGCTCTTAGTCTTCAGCTTTTAACTCCAGTGTTATGTTTTTATCTTTTTAGTCCTATTTTATGCTCTTAGTCTTCAGCTTTTAACTCCAGTGTTTTGTTTTTATCTTTTTAGTCCTATTTTATGCTCTTAGTCTTCAGCTTTTAACTCCAGTGTTTTGTTTTTATCTTTTTAGTCCTCTATTTTGCTCTTAGTCTTCAGCGTTTAACTCCAGTGTTTTGTTTTTATGTTTTTAGTCCTCTATTTTTTGCACTTAGTCTTCAGCTTTTAACTCCAGTGTTTTGTTTTTATCTTTTTAGTCCTCTATTTTGCTCTTAGTCTTCAGCGTTTAACTCCAGTGTTTTGTTTTTATCTTTTTAGTCCTGTTTTTTGCTCTTAGTCTTCAGCTTTTAACTCCAGTGTTATGTTTTTATGTTTTTAGTCCTGTTTTATGCTCTTAGTCTTCAGCTTTTAACTCCAGTGTTATGTTTTTATGTTTTTAGTCCTGTTTTTTGCTCTTAGTCTTCAGCTTTTAACTCCAGTGTTTTGTTTTTATCTTTTTAGTCCTATTTTATGCTCTTTGTCTTCAGCTTTTAACTCCAGTGTTATATTTTTATCTTTTTAGTCCCGTTTTATGCTCTTAGTCTTCAGCTTTTAACTTCAGTGTTATGTTTTTATATTTTTAGTCCTATTTTATGCTCTTAGTCTTCAGCTTTTAACTCCAGTGTTTTGTTTTTTTTCTTTTTAGTCCTATTTAATGTGGCTAATCTGTGTGTATTCCTGCAGCAAGATGACGAGCGCATCATTCAGGAGATCCAGAAGGAAGGAGAAGTGCAGCTGAATAAGAAGTTTGCAGGTCATTATTATTATTATTATTATTATTTTTTTCCCCATTCATTTGCATCTGGCACTTTTAGACATTGCGGCACAACTCAACTTTTCCTTTTTCACCCCCCCCTCCCCCAGATAATTTGGGTAAGAGGCTGGGCCCTCCTGTCGAGGCCCCCGTCAAAGACACCAAGCGTCCACGTGTGGGTCCGCCCCCTGAAAACCCACCTCCGCCACCCCTGGTGCCCCCTCACCCGCAAGCGGTACAGGCCCCTCTTTTTGTGCCCCCGCAAGGCCCCTTCCAAGCTCTGCCCCTGTTTATACCCCCCGCGCCTTACGTGCCGCCCCTGCCGCACATCCCGCCTCTGAACAACAACAACAACGACCAACACTACCATCCCCACCACCACCACCACCACCACCACCACCATCACAATAACAACCATCGCCACGGCAACCCTCCTCAGCCGCGGAACGTGGAGATGATGGACCTGCCCATGCACTATGGGCCCGCCCACCGCTACTACAGACGCTTCTAACACACACACACACACACACACACACACACACACACAAGGCTGTTCTTCACATCCTATGTTTTCTAATCATCTTTAGATCTTTTACCGTTCACACGAAGAAACACCCCGGCCTTCTCACACCTAACAGGTGGGTCTCCCTCTTTTCGCCCCTCTTCTCTTTTTCTTTCAAACAAAAAAAAGAGCAAATTAAGAGACAAATAAGCCGTCGCCCTTCTGTTCCGTTCAAACAATACAAGAGCAAGTTAAGAGACTTAGTACAAACAGTCGTTAGTACTGTTGTCGTCGCAGATGTTTTTCTGTACTGCTAAGAGTTGAGCATTCCCTTCTGTACGTTAATGAAACATGTGCAAAGCCATGACGTTTTCCAATAAATAAAAAAAAAAAAATTACATGTTCTCAATCTGCCTGGTAGAAGAGCTGACTCATGATAAGTGAACCCCTCCCCGATCATGTGACAGGAGAGGATGCTTTAAACCAGGGGTCTCAAACTCAATTTGGTTCCGGTTTTCCACACCAAAATATCTCATAAAACATTCCACTGTTCTCAAATATCTTAATTTGTATTTTTCTATACACAAAATAAGATAAAAAAAATAAACAAATTAAGAATAAAGACAATAAATCAATCAATCAGTAATAAATAAGCAAAAATAAGTAAAACAGCAAATAAGAAAAACGTAAGAGAAATTATTTTTTTCAGATTCAAATGTACAGTATTAACAGTTATTTAACCTTTAACATGAACATTAAGTTAGCAATTTAGCATCGTACTCAGCGTCGTAACTTTAACAACATGTTTGATGAGATGCTTTATCTTGACGTGTATTTTTATTCCAAATCATTTCCTGCATTTATTTGTACCCAGGCGTCATAAGCATTTAGCTTCATTGCTAATCCAAAGCAAAACAGGGTTAGGGTAACAATATGGGCGGGGGCAAAATCATGTTAATTGTGTCCGGTGTGTGCACACAGCTTTTAAGCTGTCATTTCAACATTAAACTTTGGTATCAAGATGGAGGGCCTCAAACTAGCATCTCGGCCCGCGGGCCGCAAGTTTGAGACCCCTGCTTTAAACCAATCACAGATTAACGACAGCCTCAGAGTGGACCGCTTTGTTCAAGTAAGTGTGCTACGAGTGTGACTAATCACTTTAGCGTCCTGTGTTTGCATGGAGACAATAAAAGGCTGCTTGTAGCCCAGGGCATCCTCATGGATTTAGTCATGGCTGCTGGAGGAGACGCTCGTTTGAGGAAAAAAAAAAAACCATTTCCTGGGTGTGCATGATGTTTCAGAAGCACGTTTTTAGAAGGGTCAAACGCCATAGAGCTCAAGTATTATTATGCTGTTAAACTGATGACATTATAAACAACTAGGCAGTTAGTACTATGTCATGTTTGTGCTTTTTTATTTTTTTTTGCATTATTCGCAATAATTTCCACACAACGCAGCCTTTGATTAATCCCATTATACCTCTTATACTAAGGATTAGCCTTAAAGTAGTATTATAAGAGCATTATCTGCTAATGAGTTACCTCGTTTAAAGCCAAAAGAATTGGCAGATAAGTCACTTTCTCCTTTAGAGCAGGGGTTTCAAACTCAATTTACCTGGGGACCACTGGAGCTCGGGTCTGGGCGAAAATGCATTAATTAAAAACAGAAAAATGAATAAACTTTGCTTTGGTTCCGATTTTCTACAAGAAAAACTCTGATAAAAAAATTCCACTGTTCTCAAATATCTTACTTTTTATTTTTCTACACAAAATAAGATGAAAAATAAATAAACAAATCAAGAATAAAGATAATCAATCAGTAATAAATAATAATAATAAAACGGCAAATAATAAAAACTTAAGAAACCACATATAGTTGGTGGGTAGACAAATTTTTTTCCAGATTAAAATGAACAAAGCATTATTAGAGCCCTGTAGACATGACAAAACACGACTATAGTCACATTTATACTCTTTTTATTTACAACATATTGCGCAACTGCAGGGTCTTGAGACACATGCTAACTCGCAAACTAGAGAGCTAGCGACCTAAGCGGTAGCCTTCAAGTTATTTCCTTTAAACTTAAATAGCCAAAAACTTACCACTTCCACACGGATAGGGAGGATAACTATTAACAGTTATTTAACCTTTAACATGAACATTAATCAAACGTAATAATTTTTTCTGGGTACATGATACCATACAGCATCCATATACCAAACTTGCGCGGGCCGCACTAACATTAAACTTTCATATCAAGGCGGGGGGCCTCAAACTAGTGTCCTGCGGGCCACATTTGGCCCACGGGCCGCATGTTTGAGACCCATTTTAGCGATTTGAGACATAACACAAACTCGAAGGTCAGCGGTGACTGCACAGTCTCCTATTCAAAAGTCTACAAACACACACACACACACACACACACACAGCGAATAAATGCATGATGATAGAAGAGTGGTGCCGTGTACAAATATACCATTTATCAAGCAGACGCGACACTTCCTGTCGCCATTCTCCGACTTCCCCTGACTTTTAACTGTACAATGTCTGGTGTGATGTGCCCTTCACACCAATCATATCAGTGAATGTGTGTGTGTGTGTGTGTGTGTGTGTCCTCAGGGACATGTGGTGTCTGGCAGCATGTGTTCCCCAGACTATTCCTGCTGTGTGTGTGTGTGTGTGTGTTATTGTTTGTGTATGTTGTAGGAGTCAATGTGTGTTTTTATAGAGTGTGTGCTTTCACAGCTGTGCCGCTCTGGACAATGTTTGTTTGTATTATTCACCCATATTATGCAATTGCTCATTTTTGGAGCCCATATAATATCTATTTATGTTATATGGACTGCAGGTTGGATTTAATTACATTTTTTTAATGAACTTAGACAGAAAAGTCTCTTCACTTGAATGACAAATTGACTTCCTGTTACTGCAAATGTGTTACAAATTAGATTTTGTTGTGTAGTTTTAGCCATCCATAAAGCAAACCATGTAATTAACTCTAAAAGCAGTAGAGTCATGTGATTTCTCCCAGCCAATCAGGAAAGAAAGCTAATACTAATAAAGCTACAATAAAAGCGAGTGAGTATTTTAATAATCGTCTTATACAAGGTTATATTAAACAATTATATATTTTTTATATTATATATTTATTATATATTACATATTAAACAATTATTAACGTAACATAACACATACTTTGCTCAAGTGCGCCCCCTACAGCTGAGAAGTGTAGTCAGCGGCTGCTGACCAACAACGAGATGGTCAGAATCTATACAGGTAAGTGCTAAAAAACGACCCTAAATGTCTGTTTTATAACACCTTATCGTAAAATAAACGTTCTCAACTTTTAGTGTGCTTTAGAAATGGGTACATGCGCTACACACAGCTCTAAACAACGTTAGCACTGACGCTAATGCTAACTTAGCACGGGAGGCGCAAGCTACCATACAAGCTAGGAGGATGTCAACTGCTATTTAAAGGTATAGTCCTCACGTATATGCCTTATAATACGTATATTTTTATAACACCTTATCATAAAATGAACATTCTCAACTTTTAGTGTGCTTTATAAATGCGTACATTCGCTATAGACAGCACTAGATATTAACGTTAGCACTGATGCTAATGCTAACTTAGCACAGGAGGCGCAAGCTACCATACAAGCTAGTAGGATGCCAACTGCTATTTAAAGGTATAGTCCTCACGTATATGCCTTAAAATACGTATATTATTATATCATAAGGGTTTTAAAGGTATAGTCCTCACGTATATGCCTTAAAATACGTATATTATGTCATAAGGGTTTGCTTTTGTTCGTTTTTTTTCTACTTTGTGCGCCGCTTAATGCTTAATTATTGGTTACACCTGTTGGCCGCCATGTTTGCTCCTTCCTCGCATTGTTAGTAATGTTTTAGTACCCATCTTTCTTGGCTCATTGTTGTGTATATGTATGTGCTGCTTCCTGTTATTCACTACCGCCAGTATTGTGAATGTGTTTTGAATTAATCTTTTTTTTTTGTTTCCCCTCCTCCACCCGTGGCCTCATCTTAGCTTTTGGCTCCATTATGGCGTGGAGCTGCTCGATAGGAGTCCACAATCCACAGACGTATATGCTGGCTAGCAACGGACTCATGACAACCCTACTGTTTACAATGTTGGTTTTATAAAAAAAAAAATAATTAAAACAGTGTAAAAGACGTTATTAACCACAAAAACTACTTCTATTAAATTTCCTGTACTTTAATGTGCCTTTTGTCGTGAATTAAAAGTGGAAGTATTGATTTGCGTCAATGACAGTAAAAACATATTCTTCTTTGGAGGGGAAATAATGCTGACATTACAGCCATTTCCTGTCTGTGAATTGAATTTCTCCTTTAAATAGGGCATTTAATTCATCGATTTGGGAATTCTGGGATTCATTCCACCCCCTGAAGAGATTAGTGGCTGACCCACTGACCCACTCACTTGCCTGCTTGCTCTGCTATTGGAAAGTAAAGCAATTTGATGTTTGATTGACTATGTAAGAAAATATATGTCACTTCACACAATATGTTCTTTTTATGTGACCGTGATGACACTCGTCTCTTGTCTTTTAGCTCCAGACGGACAACAGTCTCGAGCTGGTGTTACCATGGCGACAAGGGGGATGAGTTTGGGCGGATGGGGGCTGGTGGACATGGCGGCCATTTCGCACGCAGCCTCCCCACCCCCCTTCAATGCCGAGGGAGGGAGGGATGGAGGGTGGACGAGTCCGCTTTAGCCACAAAACCTCTGCGCTTGTTTCTGGGTCATATTTTGCTGTGAGTCATCTTTTCAGGCAAAGACAGGAGGAAGGGAGGGAGAATCTAACAAGGGGGAGGGGTTGGTGGTTAGAAAAAGCAGGCAGCCAGAAGAGGTGGTGTATGTTTGTTTTGCCATGTCGGGCGTCCCTCAGGGATCTGTGAGCTGATGGGAGGGAAATGGATTAGAGACCCGCTCTGGAGGCTGCATCATTACATTACCATCATGGCTGGTCTGTGTGTGTTGGATTCATCTTTCAACACAAAGGCTCTATTCAGAAGACGGGGAAAAAAAAAAGTAGTGCCGTCCCACATGTGTATGTTAGTGGGGAAGAACATAGCGGTCGGAACTCTTTAGTGGTGTTATTACACAAAGAATCAAACGGGAGATTGTTAATTATGTCCTTTATTTACACAAAAAAATCATCATTTTCTGGGAACCTCAAAATGGTTGCCAGCCAATCACAGGGCACATATAGACAAACAACCATTCACGCTCACATTCATACCTATGGACAATTTGGAGTCGCCAATTAACCTAGCATGTATGTTGTTGGAATAATTTTACTTTATTTTAGTTTTATTGTGTGCTAGATTCATTGTTGTACGTCCCCCCAAAGTGCACATTCATTCATTCATTTTCTATTGCTTATCCTCACAGGGGTCGTGGGCATGCTGGAGCCTATCCCAGCTGTCTTCGGGCGAGAAGACATGTTTTTGGAATGTTGGAGGAAACCGGAGTACCTGGAGAAAACCCACGCATGCAGAACATGCAAACTCCACACAGAGATGGCCGAGGGTGGAATTGAACTCTGGTCTCCGAGCTGTGAGGTCTGCGTGCTAACCACTCGACCACCGTGCCGCCATCATGTCATCAATGAAGGAGAAAGTAACAAATATCCCATTCATTCCTCTTTTATATGAATTTAGTACTGTTTTCTGCTTATCAAACTATTTTTTTATACACTTGTGACAGAAAGCTCACCTTCAGCAAGACTCAAGAAACGCCACAACTTCACCATGAAAGGGTGAGTAGGAGTTGGTCTTCATTTTATGACCTCCAACAAGGAGGTTATGTTTTTGCTGATGTTTATGTTCCAAATAAGTTAAAAATAAGTTTTAATGTTTTTGCATTAAATTTTCAGGAATAGTGGGAAATAGAATATAGAAGAACTGAGTACAATTTAGGGGTGATCCGGTCACAGTCTGGATCCAGGAATTTTTTTTCAAAGGATTCATTAACATTGCAAGATAGGACCATTTTTGGCATTTGTGATCAAAAAATGGTCAAAGCAATTAGGAAAAAATTGCAGGACTGATCCAGTTCATGGAATAATTCCGGATACTGTGATCCAGAATATGAAAAAATAAGTTACCTTCGGAATTTTCATCGTAGAAAGACAAGATCTAAACATGCACAAACACCATTACATACAGATATAGCCAAGATAATACGGAATCGGGAATGGCAACAGATTTGTTGGATCTTCAAGTGCCGGAAGATAACCACCATTACAGAAAAGGTGATTTCTGTGAATAACTACTGATCTGATATTGATATCATTATGAATCCAGTTGCTAATGGTATATTTTCATGGTCAACAAATCTAAATATGTCGATCAAATAAATGTAGGACTAATTATGGTGTAAATTATAATATGATGCCTGGTGGAGGTCTAATTATGTTGGGTATTGGGATTGTTTAGATCAGGGATATCAAACGCGATTGCTCAAGGGGCCATAACTCAGACTACCTCAGATTGTGGACTGAAGATGACATTACCCCCCCCCCCCACAAGTTTGACACATGCGATTACAATATGCAACAAAACAGACACACATTGTTCCAAATCCCAGTTTTATTGGTTGTTGGATTTCAGGTGGACCAATGGCACAAGCGAGAGAGAGAGAGAGATGAATCCACAATATCAAACAAATTATACAAAAAATTATACAAAAGGAAGTTCCAGTTATACAAAGCAAAAATGTGGATTTTAACCTTAATTTTTTTTTTTTTTAGCTCATCTATTATCTTACTGCCCAAAAAACTTAAGCGTAAGGCACAGTCATTACCACACGTTTGCCATTCCACATCCGTTTGTCGAAGCCTGGGTAGCGGTTAGCATGGAGACGGCGTCTCCATGGATAACCATTTAGTTATTTGAGATTCTCAACCTTTCTTTAAAAAAAAAAAAAAAGACCTGGCTACAATCATGTCTTATTTCATAGCACTGTCATGATTTAATGGGTGTAGGGGGGGGGGGGAGCAGGCGGACAGTCAAGACTGTACAACACAAAATGCTGATAATCATCAGGGGACCGCGTCTTATTATTGTTCCCCGGTCCTCATCTTCACTGACGAGCCAATAAAACAAATATGTCGTCATACCTTGTTTTTAAAAAGGCAGATATGACGCGTTGAACAAAAAAAAATCATAATAAGTCAAGCAGCAGCAGATTTGGTTATCGACAAGGCTCTCAAGTGCTTTTGTGAAGGATGAGATGCTTCACTGGGTTTGGCTGGACAGAAAAAAAAAAAAACCCGAATCATCAGTTGGTCCAAACACACACACACACACACACACACACACACACACACACACACACACACACACACACACTTTAGTAGCACCATGTTCCAGTTGTATCAGCTTTGTGTGAGATGACACGGTGGTTTAATCACAAGGCTTGGTCTACATCCACAATGACGACGCTTACGTTGGCTCAACTCATCCAAAAAAGCAGCTTTCGGAATTGTTTTAAAAAAAATTTCGGCTTTCCTACTTGATACTGTGCCATGATAATAATGTCTGTGCCTTGGACTTTTGACCGATATCCACACTTCCAAGCTCAAATTATTATTATTTTTTTTAATTTAACTGTGCAGGGGACAGTAGGCGGGGGAAGGTGCATCGACTTCCTATATCCCGTCTGGTCCCAAAAAAATCTCCCCACCGACCAATAGGAACACAGCAAGAGGACAACACAGGAAGCTAGTATACGTGTCATCAATATCATCATCATCATCAACAGGGCCGGAAACATACACATATCTGGTTTTCATAGACGCTTCCAGATTGGCTTCTACTTTTTTTGGGTAGAACGCCATTAGAACACCAATATACAACAGACACCAGTAGAAAGAGGAGAAGAAGTCCAGTAGGTGCTAAGGCGACGAGGGAGTGAGTGATAATAAGGGGGGGGTCGAGCAGCGAGACAGAGTGTGAGCGAGGTGGGGGTGGGTGGTGTGGAAAAGTGCACAGCCCCGTGGTAACTATGGCAACATAAAGGTTGGCAGCTGGGAAAGGGTGGGATAGGAAGGAAGGAAGGATAAGGAGGCAGAGAACGAACCATCCTCTCATGTGCAGTTCAACATGTAAAGTCATACAAGACGCCACATAAGGGAGCAGGAGGGGGGGGGTATATAGGTAGACGCGGTGATGGGTGGGCATCCCTCCCGGCCCCCAATCCCCGCCACTTCTTCTTCTTTTCCCCCCCTCAGTATTCCCACAGCGTAGCCGTCTCCAGGTCGTCGGCGTTGGCCTTCAACACGCCGGCGTGGTCGCCGCGGAGGTACTTGCCATCGGCGGCGTGGCGCACGGCCAGCTTGTTGTAGTCACAGAACTCGAAAAGGAAGTCGACGGGCGTGTCGCAGCTGCTCACCACCGCCTGCTCGTTCCCGACCATCCAGTATTTTCCAGTGGAGTCTGCAGACAAGACGACAAAGTAAACTCAACACACCAGCTTCTCCTTTAGCTCCAAATGGGACGACTCTCCATATTTAATTTTAGTAGTTAGCTTATAGGGCTGATTTTTTTTGAACCCCCACAAAACACTAAGATCTACTGTATTGTGATTTATTTTATATTTAGATATTCATTCATTCATTCATTCATTCATTCATTTTCTACCGCTTATCCTCACGAGGGTCACGGGGGATGCTGGAGCCTATCCCAGCTGTCTTCGGGCGAGAGGCGGGGTACACCCTGGACTGGTGGCCAGCCAATCACAGGGCACATATAGACAAACAACCATTCACACTCACATTCATACCTATGGACAATTTGAAGTCGCTAATCTAACCTAGCATGTTTTTGGAATGTGGGAGGAAACCGGAGTACCCGGAGAAAACCCACGCATGCACGGGGAGAACATGCAAACTCTACACAGAGATGGCCGAGGGTGGAATTGAACTCAGGTCTCCAGCAAAAGAGTTGTGTAATGTCATGAATAATGAATTATAGGAGTGTATAAGTGACTATAGGGGTGTTATTTCATGTCTAGAGAGCTCTAATAATGTTAAAAAAACACATTTAGAAGGTTCATTCATTCATTTTCTACCGCTTATCCTCATGAGTGTCGCGTGGGGGTGCTGGAGCCTATCCCAGCTGTCTTTGGGGCGAGCGGCGGGGTACACCCTGGACTGGTGGCCAGCCAATCACAGGGCACATATAGACAACCATTCACACTCACATTCATACTAGACCGCTGTGCCGCCCATATTTAGATATTGCATTGCATAAAAATATCCCACTACACTGAATTCAAGACCAACATTTTAGGGTTCTTCTTGGCCCCACGCCCTGCCTCTCTATAAGTCATTTGCATAATCCTACCAAGAAACAAACGGCAATTAAAAAAAACATATCCCTCTTTGGTGGCGATAATTAACCAAATCAAATCCTCCTTTTTAAGAGTCAAATCCATAATGAGTACCCCCCCACCGTATAACGGATGTAATCCCTTTCATGCCTGCAGCTGATCCAACGAGAGTACGGCGCGGTGAGACACACCCACCTTGCAGGCTGTAGGCGCCGTCTCGGAACTCCAGCGTGAAGTAGTCGTAGGAGGAGCGGTTGGAGTCCAGGGTCCCCGTCACCTTCCTGCAGCCGATGAAGCCGTGCTCGCCGCGCAGCACGATGATGGGGCGGTTGATCAGCTTCATGATGAACTCCTCGGACTCGCCTGCAGCGGGTAAATGAACGCTTAATTATTATTCTACACCAAAGTAAACTACAAACTCAAGATATTCATAATTATTGCGCTAATGGACTACAAATTCAAGCCCCTGCACGCGCAAAGGTATTTCAATTTAGAGAGATAAATAGATCCATGCGGCCAAAGGAAAAACTCATGGGAACGACCAGGATCTTATTGTAATAGAATCAAATAAAAATCATTGCATGAAGGAGTCGAACTGACCGGCCGAGTCGATGGTGGCTGCTAGCTGGCCGTTTTTCTTGGCGGCGACATATTTCCCGTTGGCGGCCCGCAGAGTCAGCCTCTTCCCACGCCACTCGATGTCGAAGTAGCAATTAGCTGACCTACAGAGAGACATTTTTTATTTTATTTTTTAAAGAAAAAGGACATGACAGCTCAGGAAGCATTCATGTGGCACCTGCATGAGCGGCAAGTGTAAACACACACAAGATTCTGGAGTTGAACCTGGATTCAACTCCAGAATGGTTTCATTTCCCTTCCGCTTGGCTCCATGTTGCAAGTAGCGAGTGTGGAATCCACGTACCTGAACCAACTTAACACCCGCTATGTAGGTTTTCCTCTCAGATATGGAACACGAGAGAGGAAATTGTGGTCTAGTGTGGACGGCATCGAGAGAACAAAACCTGGCAGAGAGTGCATTGATGGAATGTGGCTGCGGGGAGGCGGTCGTCTCTTTTGTCTTATCTCAACATGACGACACCTTCGAGAAGTAATGGAACCTCAAAGAAACCTCAGAAAACCTGTTCATGACCTTCGTTTTTTTTTTTACATTAGAGCCCGTAGACATTAAATAGCACCCCTATAGTCACCTTTATACTCCCATATCAGCCATCAGTCATCCATTCTCACTATGACGTTGACTTGATTGATATCCAGGACAGCCAGTCTAACAATCTGCCATACGCAGGCAATACTGCAAGCTTTGTGCAGGCTAACAGATCTGCTGTCTGCTTATCCGGGTCACAGGGGCAGCAGTCTCAGTGAGGAAGTCCAGACTTCAGGGTCTTGACCCACCTCTTTATATATATATATATATATATATATATAGTATATATTCCAATCTATATCTATATATATAAATTCCAATCATGTAATTTATTTATTTATTCTCAACTTGATAGGTGTGGAACTGAATGGGGAAGGAGGACACAGAAAAAAAAAAACATACCACTTCCACACCAAATGAGAGGAGAACCTTGCCTCTTCATCCATGGCCGACTGAATTCAGGTAATGTCCCATCAATGTAACATTACCATGTAGTGACTAGAATGCTACATCCGACGCGTCTTTCCATAATTTCATAGGCCATAGTCAACCATGAAACGGCAATCATTTATTCATTCATTTTTTTTAAAACATGAGGCAGCGAGGCGTTAGCGGCTACTTACTCATACTGCATAATTCTAAAAATGACCAACAAACTCCATGTCAGATATATAGATCCAATTTTCCAAATCAATTTCAAAACTCACCCACTCCTAACTCCTTTTTAAACTCTTAAGTGGAAGCCCCCAGAAGGCACGGGCCCAAAGGTCAAGGGTTAAGGGTTAAGAGCCAGCATTCTGGCTCCACATGAAAGAAAATCACTCCGCACAGGTTGAGCCGGTGCACAAATGCATTCGCTCTCCCGCAACATGCCAAAGCCGTGACCCCTGCAACCACGCCTGACATCGGACCCCCACCCCACAAACACAAACACACTCCAAAAGGCTCAAATGACCAGCAGTGATGGAGGTTCCCCATTATCTTCACGCTGGGGGGGAGGTTGTGACAGAGTCAAACAGGTGTGACTGCGGAGTGACAGTACGTACTTGGAGGAAGCGGTGCACTGCAGGCCTCCGTTGGCAGTCAGGGTCCAGTATTTCCCAGCGGCGGTCCTGAATGCACACTTCCTGTTCTCGCGGCAGATCTCCACTTGGAAGACTTCCTGGTCACCTTCCTCGTCCTGGTTGGCAGACAGGTCCATACCTGGGGGATACGGAGTATTAGGGGCATTTTAGAAGAGAATACAAAATGGGAGATGATCCAGACACACACAAATCATCTGGTTAGGATCAGACGTTCTAAATGAGCAACATCAGACAGTTTGGATTAGTGAAGGATTTCCACGTACACACCGCATAGACTCCAACCACCAATGTACACAACTCCTGACCTCATTAACATCACATCAGTCCCACAAAGAGCTACACAGAAGTAAACAATGTCAATTGACAGAACCATACACAACTGTACACACACACATATACACACAGTTCATAGAGCACAATGCATGCTATTGTGTGTGATGAGGTCATAGTCGAGCGTTAGCCTGCAGGGCCTGATTGAGAGCGCGAAACGTGGACAGTGTTGTGTAAATGAGTGTAGAAAGAAATGTGTGTTTCCGAGTACAAGCCAATGTAATCATGCGCTCACTTCTCCTCGCTCCCATTTTCATGCATGACACCCGCCTGCGAGCTCCAAGCTTGTTTCCCCCCCCCCCAAATTCTCCTCTACAAGTCATCCCCTGGCTTTCAGGTCATGCTGAATGCATTAGAATGAAATGTCACACACAAGAAAATGAGAATGTTATGCCGGAACCGCAGATGTCCAGGAACCGCATTTCAAACCTAAAACGCTCACTTGGGCTCATTTCTATGAGTTTAATCTAAACTAATGATTAGTTTCTTTTGTCAATTAATATGAAGCCTTGTTTTTAATTAATTAATCAAGTAATCGGTTAGGCCCTTGATGGACCGAATCAGTATGTTAGTGGTTTGGTCAGGGGACAGTGATGGGAATAACGCCGTTTAAAATACTTTTACTGGTAACTAGTTACTTTTGTAGTGGAGTAACTATAACAAATTACTTTTTTAAAGTAACATGCCCAACACTGGTGAGGGAGTGGTTTGTTTTTCCTAAACACAAACATAATAGGCCTGCTTTCATGGACGGCTAAAGAAATGGGAAAAAAAAAAATATTCCCATTTGACCGGCTGAAATTAGAGCAGTGGTTCTCAACTGGTGTCACCCCTCAATGACAAGCGCCGACCCAAAGTGCTGAATTTTTTTTCAACTCAAACCTCTCAAAATGGCTGAATGGATGAGTGGTTAGCGTGCAAACCTCACAGCTAGGAGACATGAGTTCAATCCCACCCTCGGCCATCATTGTGTGGAGTTTGCATGTTCTCCCCGTGCATGCGTGCGTTTTCTCCGGTTTCCTCCCACATTCCAAAAACATGCTAGGTTAATTGGCGACTCCAAATTGTCCATAGGTATGAATGTGAGTGTGAATGGTTGTTTGTCTATATGTGCCCTGTGATTGGCTGGCCACCAGTCCAGGGTGTACCCCGCCTCTCGCCCCAAGACAGCTGGGATAGGCTCCAGCACATGAATGAACCTCTCAAAATATCTCCTATTCAAAAAGGCACTTTTTGCAACACAGCGGCGAGATGTCTTCCTCTCTATGCTGTTTTCTTCTCCAGCAGATATCTACAGCTGTGTGTTGTACGACAGTAAATCCGCACTCCTGCTTTTAAGCTTGACAATCTTATTTTTTAAAAATGAGCTGCAGGCCACAAGCGGTGGTGATTTGAACAAAGCGTTAAAGGAAGTTGGGCCACTGACCATGCACTGGTGTACCATCTATCTTTATCTTAAGGCAGAGAAAGTACAGAGATAGATATATATTGCTTAAATCTAACATTTTATACAGCCCCGCCTAATGAAAAACTGCTTGAAGCACACAATGCAAAAGGCACCAGGCAGGCATCTGCTGAGTTATGTAAGGTAGAATGAAGAATTACTGCTCATTTTGCTTTTAGAAGAAAGAAAAAAAAAAAAAAAGAAAAACGAAGCGTGACACATTACTCCTAGTTGGTCGGACACACACTAAAATCAACTCCAAAACTTGAGACCTCTGGCCTCTGCCAACATATTGAGTTTCTGCAGATATGTGGGAATGCATGCGCGTACACACACACACACACGGATGATTGAGGGGGGAAAACATAAGGGAGCTTAATGGAAACCACATGCTCAGAGAAAAGATGAGAACTAGCAACAACAGACAAAGAGGGCTTGGAGCAGGGAAGAGAGGAAGAATGAGGGTTAAAAAACACAAAAATTCTACCATCCTCCACCTTTTCAATTCAAGACACGACTCTCTAATCCTCACCGTTTCCTGCTAGGGCCGACGCAGTCAGCACAGTAGCAAAAGAGACCTCATATATTAGCACAAGGAGTGTGTTTAGAGCATCCGTCAGTGCAGCAAAGCACAAGATTTGTGACTCGTGTACAACTTGAGAGGGTTTAATCCATAAAGCCGAGGTAAAAAAAAAAAAAAAAGCGGTGTTTCAAACATGCAAGGACAGCTAGATGGGATGAGGAGCAAGGCTGTTAACCCTTTTTGGCTCTTAAAGTGACACACACACCAAAACAGTCCATCTAATTAAAGTGACATATCAAAATATTTAATTTATATATTATTAATAATATATTTATATAATAATAATATATTATTTGTATTATTAATATAATATTTAATAATATTATTGATATAATTAATATATTAATATTTATAATTTCCAAAACCCAGTCTTCACTATAGGTCAATAATTGATTTGAATGCATTATCATTTTTGGATCAGATTCCCCCCCCCCCAACCTTAAATGTGATTATACTGGGAGTCACTGAGCCCTAAATCGGCCCCTAGGGTGAAGAGTAGTACATATATTCTATCCACCAAATGAGCCGAGTGCACACATTTCGGTCCAAGGTTAAGTTGCTCCAAATTCAAGGAACTGAATTGAATTCTCAGACAGAATCTTCAAACTAAAAACACAATTAGAAACAAATATACAAATTAATTCATATGCAAAGCACACACTGTCCAATTTGCTGTGATTCCCAAGTCAAGTTAGCACATTTTTCCTAAAAACACACTTCACGCTAAATTCAACTGCGGCCTAAGCAGAAGTCGAATGATGTGTTTGGGGTGTGGGAAAATTGTCGCTTTTCCAAACACACACACACACAAAAAAAGAAGCCTTGAACAAGGTTATATCACAAGAAAAATACACACTGAAATATACAACACTGACACAGACAAAACATAAGAGTGACGCCAGTGGAAACAAAGCCATGACCCCATGAGGTCCATGGCTGCAGATATGAGTAAAACACAGATACAGTACGTGTACACTGATCACAAGTACACACTGAAGGAAGCAGGAACAGATCTGCACACCACACCAAAAGTGACCACACATGCAGAAACCTCCCAAATCCCCCCCCCCACACACACACACAGAAAACACCCTCTTGTCCACCCCACCCAACCCATCCCAGATTGTTGCCAACAGTTTCATGCAAGCCAGCACCATTGGACCCAGTTCCTTCGCCAGTGTGTGTCTGCTATTGTTCTGCCGGCCTGACTGAGGAGGCGGACAGCTGGGGCACAATCAGGGAGACACCAGATCATCGGCCATTGTTTAAAAAAAAAAAAAAAAAGCTGAAGGAAGCATGTTTGCCAGCCAAAAGAGTCAGAGTAGAAATTGATTTTCATGCATGCTGAGTGTGAAGGACATTTCTGCTTACACAGTTGAAAACACCACCCATCTTTTCTGGGCATGGACATAGCTTATTGTCCAATGTGTGTCATTTCCTGCCAGCGGGAGGTGGCGACAGATACAGAAGTGTCAAGGCTCTTTTGGCAAAACCGCACCCTGATCCACATCTGCCCATTTGCCTCCTCACAACACACAGCAAAGCAAACCTGACTTGGGTGGGGTGTGTGCTGCGGACGATATATCTAATATTACTGTTAACCACACCAGAGAGACTAAATGCAAAAAAAAGTATGATGCTGTACAGTTCTACATCACAACAACCCCCCCCCAATTATAAATGTATTGTACTGTTAAATCAATAACAGTCTCAGTCCCAATTCATTCTCTCGCTCCCTTTTGGCATTTTACATGTAGACTGGATGCATCGACCTCCGAGTCTACACGACTACATGTTCCAAACCAAACAAAGAACCAGCCCACCCATTATAGCCAGTTAGCAAATATCGCCCCCAAGCAAATCTTCCTTTTGTTTGTTAGCCAGAAGGCAACCATTGACATGGTTTTAAATATGCTTCACCAGTAGACACTGTGCAAATATACACTGTAACGTCAGCTTAGTCTCACAGGTGACAATGCATATTAGTGCAATATCTAATAATATATGTCAATAATACATGGTATTTTACAGATAGTCGCCCCTAGCTGTACCACAGTTTCAATATCGTGTTTACATTTTTTTTAATATATGATTGCTGTTTTGTGGTTTACTATGATATGACCTATTAGTCAAAAATATTGAAAGACAACTTATATGTAGTATTCTATGCACAAGGCATCACAAGAGCCGAAGAGAGGGAACGAGTGACAAAAAGGTTTTCCCTCATTCAATGTGGAAGCGGTAAGTTTTTGTCTTTGTTCATCGGAGAGGCTAACTAGTTAGCTTGCTATGGTAGCGTCACCCGTCTGTTGCAGTATGTTCCTGCACTGATCCCACAGCCTGCGCAATGTGATAAAGGATAATGGTAGTGTAAAGGTGACTATAGGGGTGTTATTTCATGTCTACAGGGCTCTAAGGTTAAAAACCCATACAGGGTTTCTCTGCTCCAACTAAGAAAATATTATGGTAGTGGAACTTTAATAATGCACTGCAATGCAACCAAATATATATGGCCAGATTACTGTACACCCGACTAATGCTGGTGTGGAGCCTGAGACCATCAAGACCAGTCAGCGGTCACACAACGCAGACGCACAGGAAAGGATGACCTCTTAAAAGATGCTCTCGGCCTTCCATGTTGGCTCTCTCTGAAAAGCCACTGAACTGCAGGCTAACGGACTCTAATCACAACATCCCAGCCCATAAACGGCCTCTCTGGGAATTTGGGACCATCTCCATAGCAGGGATGGATGGGACACGAGCACTAATGACAGGAAACGGCTGGTAAGTAATACATAGTATAGTGAAATACTGTCTGTGACATTATACCTACGTATATACTGTACATACACAAGTACACAGATGTTCATCCCTTATTCCTGCTCACCGAGGCCCCTTTTTATGTTTCAGGGTCCATACAGGAATGAATGAAATCTGCGCAGTACCACGACCTCAACCCCATCACACACATTTGGGATGGACTACAAAGATGGTGAGCCAGCAGCCCTGCCAGTGACCTTAACAAAAAAAACACAAAACACCAACATCTACCGTGTTTATATGGTGTATTTTAGTCCATTGTCTTAAGAGAGTGACCCATAAAAGTGCCACTCTAGTTTCAAAGTATATGAAAGGATACAAAGGGCCAGTATATACAGTATTTCAAGGAAAAAAGCTGTGTGATAGTTACACTGTACATAGGTGAAAATGCCTATGAACTTCAGTTTATGATCAGTTTTTAGTTGCCAGGCCACACTTTGGACACCCCTGCTTTACTATTGCAACACTGCTGATAGAAGGGGGGAGCAAATTGTGCTTTAGATGATGTAAATTTAAATAAATAATGTAAAAGGATGGATATAAGAAAGCAGCATCAGAGTTGCATAATATCCATTAAAAATGTAGACATATTTAAATATTAAGCACAATGAACTATGTAAGAGAAAATGAATCAAAGCTCAGCAAAGACCAGCATTCACACTTGGGCATTTATGGCACGCTTAACAAATTGAGGCTCAACTGGATTTTCTGCCTTTTTAAAAAAAAAAAAAAAAAAGGGTGTGAACTTGATCAGCAGCACAAAAATCAACAGTTGTGATAGCACCGAGCAGCTTTTGGACCAACATCAAAACCACCAGCTTTGGTTAAAGGAAGCCAGAGGCCACTTCCACCGCCATCTTGGCTCTGGTCCACTATGAGCAGCTGTCTGAAAACATTTTTTTTTATTAATGGAAAAAGTCCCCTATGATGTAAAATGTGGGGCTCCTTAGAGCTCGTTTATGAGCAACCAAAAATCCATCATCGCCATCACTGGTTTGCGCCACTTTTTAGTGAAGAAAGTCGCCGTTTTTTTATAACCTTGTGAAGGAAAGACCTCCTTCCCCTGAAGCCATCCAGTGTTTATGAGCACAACTTCAAGGGGGACCAGCTTTGTTTTAAAGCAGGCTTCACTACACATCTTAAAATAAAGCCTACCAACTATAAGTCTGATCATGGGTGGATTCCCCCCAGCAAACTGGCTTACATAGCAGTATAACCTATTAAAATACGGCTAATGTCAGCAACAGTATGCGAGGGCGTTTATATATGTAACATTTTTGTGGCTGACATTTTCTCTGGCTTTCAGAGAAACTGCTGATGCGGGTTTAAAAAAAAAGCGGATAAATAAAAGATCCATTGACAAGTAAACACAACAGGGCTTAGAGTGTCAAGGGGAGATAGGAACTGAAAATAAAAAAGGGGGGGTCGTCGCTTCAGAAGAAGAAAAGCCATACCACAAGAGCACGACTGTATCCTCTAACGATCATGTGACCACATACTAAATATAGATTTTATAGCGCTATTAAGTTAATTGTTTTGGAGCTGATTTAAGTAGGGATTTGGTAACCACTTGCTAATGACGTTTAACCCACAGCACACAGACCTGATGGGGGAGGGACAAACGAGTGGAAATTATGCAAGAGGTGTGATGGAGAAGGGAGCTAGGAGCTTTTGTCTGATGCTAACAGTCACACGCGTCTAACCTGGGTCAGGTGTGTTCCCATAAGTAACGTTGATTTATTTGCATGTTTTTTTTTTGTTGTGTGTGCGAGTTCGGACCCAAAAGACATAATCCAGAAAGATCTTCCTTCATTGTGGTGTTAACGATATAATAATCAAAGAGTGGGCTTCTTACTTAAAGGCTGCTTTACATGTGAATGAGGGCACATGCAGGCCTAAAGGCTCCTTTTGTTGGACCCTTTCCACTGCAGTCATCCAGAAAATTGGGGAACTATACATCCTCCTCTGCACAGAATATGGACTCTTGCTATGCTAGCTTAGCGGAGCTTATGGTGCACAATAAGGGTGTTTTGCATTGTTTTGTATGCGTGCCCTCCAAGTGATGAGGCAATGTGTTGCAGCACATGCCATCACATTTAAGATACCAGCACGGTCTCACCCACAAAACACGCACCCACCTTGCCGGGTGGAGACGTTCCTCTCGTTGGCAGCGGTGAGGACCACTTGCGGGTGGCTCTGCTCCAGCTGGAAGAGCTCGTCCTTGCCCACGCGGGAGCTCTTGCCGGACTTCATGGTGCCGGAGGGCCCGGACGGCGCCAGGTACTTGCCGCCGCAGTCCCTGAACGCCACCTTCCCGGACCTGAACTCCAGCGTGTAGCCGGTGCTCTTGTCCGTGGTGGCCACCAGGGCGCCGTCGTTCCTCAGGAAGCGGTTGTCGGACGTCTGCAGGTGGTAGCGCTGCTCTCGGAACACCAGCGTGATCATGGAGTCCACGCCCCACGGCACGTCCCTGTCGATGGCGATCTCGTCCACCTTGGAGCTCAGGTGCGCGTAACGCTTGCGCGTCAGGCTGAAGATGTTCACCTGCGGGTGCATGGCGATGTGGACGCTCCATTTCTCCGCCACAGACGCCGTCTGGGCGAAGCAAATGATCCGGTCCTCGGTGCCGCCCAGGTAGCGGCCGAAGGGTTCGGACTGCAGGGACCAGCGGCCGTCGTCGTGCGCCGTGATGATGAAGCGGCACTCCGGGCCCGGAGTCTCGCTGTCCCCGGTCACGTTGCCGTCCTTGTCCGTGGCGATGTAGCGACCCAGATGTGACTTGAGAAGGAACACGTTCCCGCTGGCGTCGTCGCCGCTCTGCTCCAGGGTCCAGATCTGCTTCTTCTTCATGCTGGTGGCAGAGGCGTTGATTTTGAAGCCGAACATCTCGGCCGTGAGGTATTTGTTCCCGCAGTTGATGAGGCCGAACTGGATCTGCAGCATGTCGCTGGTTCCGTTGGTGGCACCGTTACTTGTCATGGTTGGATCTGCGTGCGAGCGGGCCTCGGACCGGTTCCGTGTGTGAGAGAAGGGGGGGGCTTAGAGGTTTTGGGCCGGGGTGGGCGGTTCTAGAAAGGACGTGGACGTGAAAAGGGTGGGATGCTCCGATACCAAGCGTGCTTCTCTTTGTTTGGGGAGCGCGCGCCGCCGGTCCTCTGCCTGCCTCATCAGCGCGATCCCGCCGCCACAGCTGCAGCCTATATAAGCATCAGTGACGTCACAGTGGACACGCCCCCTGTGGTTGCTGGAGAACTGCAGCTGAACTGTCAATGGGAGTTTAACTCTCACCTTCAGCATTTGTACTTTTCATGAAAGTGTCCTGTTGCTTAAAACAAAATGATAGCGCCAGATCACAAGGGATCACAGATCCCTCAGGGATCTGGGGACCATATTGGGCCATGCATTGCCATTTGACAAAGGCATGATAGTCATGAATCAGGCGTGCAAACAATATACTTAAATCTGCAGTGTCAAATGTACAATCACCTTTAAGGACACCGCCCCAGCGACCAGCCACCCCGAGTGGGTGTACCCCACATAGCTGCAAGACGCATGTAAAGGATTGATTTCCAACTTCTAATAAGAATAATATCATCTTCACTCGCTGGTCAGATTGAACTCTGGGGCCATGAGGAAGCGGTGCATGTGCGCGCACACAAAAAGCTCTATTCATGGCGTTCGGCACGCACATCAGAGATCTGGCTCTGTAAAAACAAAGAGGCCAAACAGATCACCGCGGGCATCTTCTCAATGCATGAACGTGCAATGGAACGCCCGTGCAAAAGTGCGTCCAAATATGCTGTATGCACAGTATTGATATCCTTGCTGCTATATGCATCATAGCTAATTTACACCATGATGACCAATCAGGATAAACACAAACATGAATTCCATATCAACACTCAATCGTTTCCTTTTAAGGTGCTGTAATGCTATTTTTTTCGGTTAAACCTCCTTTTATTGAATCTGGAACTGGACTCCAGTAGAATATGGGCCAAGAAAGAACCCATAAATGACTCCCCCCCTCTCATCCGGAGGATTACACGCAAACCAAGAGGAAATTCCGATGAAGACCGCTGTCCCGTTCCAAAATGACTCATATAAATCAAACTATGTATGGGTAAAAAGTATTAGGACAGCTGGTCTTTACGGTTAAAGGGAGCAAAAGGGAAGACTTTGGCCAAGAGATTGGAGATCGGGACACAAAATCATCCCAGCATGCCTTTACAAACCTTGCTTGGGTTGGAAGCGGATGAATATTTAAGATTCGGGGTGTGTCTTTTGTCCTTGTGTGTTTCAAACCCCAGCACAGGCTCCATTGCTAGTTCTTTGGAAAGGCTTTTTTTGTATATCTGCTAGTTTAGTGCATTGCTATACAGACAAGAAATGCCGCACCCCCCCAAAAACCGGGCAGCACAAAACCATTAGTGGACTTGCAGTGCTCACAACACCCATAGAGGGCGCAACACTGCAGCAGAGCAAGAAAGCTGAGCTGAGGAATCAATCCTTTTTCCTCACACACACACACATACCACTGATCCTGCACCGGTTTAACCATCGTGTCTTACAGTGTCTGCCAATGCAGATGATGGGCTTTTAGGATCATTTATAATAACCATATGGAAAATGTAGCACAATATCTGAGATGGGAATAACGATTTCAGAGTTTTTCCAAGTAATCCCTGATCACAGTTGGTGTTTCTATTGATCAAATCGATTCATTTCATGGCACCGCTTGGCCCCCGTCGCCTCGCCCTCATGTCGGGATGCTCATGTTTCCGCAAAAGCGAGAAGATTGAGAGACATTCTTGAAGATAAAAATCAATCCGGGCAGCCGTCAGACCGTTTTTAAATAGGATCAGACATTTTATGACCGGGAGCGACTAACTAGGGGCACCAGTTCTATGTCAGACCATGACCAAGTTGGCAGCTGTCTGGTTCACTGCCTGTCAACGGTGAAATAGGCCATTTAACAAAAAAGTATACACTAAAGACCTGAATATAAGACAATATTTTTGCACTTTTTTTGCCAGAATGGATGTGAAATGGGTCTTAACTTCATTCATTCATTCATTCATTTTCTACGGCTTATCCTCCCAGCTGTTTTTGGGCGAGAGGCGGGGTACACCCTGGACTGGTGGCCAGCCAATCACAGGGCACATATAGACAAACAACCATTCACACTCACATTCATACCTATGGACAATTTGGAGTCACCAATTAACCTAGCATGCATGTTTGTGGAATACTTTTACTTCATTTTAGTTTTATTGTGTATGTGAGAGAGATGTGGGAGGAAACCGGAGTGCCCAGAGAAAACCCACGCATGCACGGCAACATGCAAACTCCACACAGAGATAGCTGAGGGTGGAATTGAACTCGGGTCTCCTAGCTGCGAGGCCTGCTCGCCAACCACTCTACTACTGTGCAGCCTGGGTCTTATATTGTATCTTTAAAAAGTGTTTAAAAGTATTACATTTGAGTGAGTCCCAGCTTTTCTTTCTGGCACTCACACAGTTGCTAAGGCTTAAAAAAAACACACACACACACAGAAAAGGATTGTTGCTGTACAAATTCCGCCTGGCAACAAGTGTCAGGGCAAATGTGCGACGTACCAAATATGTACCAGTTTACTGTATATAATTTTATTGCATTTAATTTAAGTACTTTAAATCCCAAATCGGGCGGCACGGCGGTCTAGTGGTTAGCGCGCAGACCTCACAGCTAGGAGACCAGGGTTCAATTCCACCCTCGGCCATCTCTGTGTGGAGTTTGCATGCATGAGTGGGTTTTCTCCGGGTACTCCGGTTTCCTCCCACATTCCAAAAACATGCTAGGTTAATTAGCGACTCCAAATTGTCCATAGATATGAATGTGAGTGTGAATGGTTGTTTGTTTATATGTGCCCTGTGATTGGATGGCCACCAGTCCAGGGTGTACCCCGCCTCACGCCGAAGACAGCTGGATAGGCTCCAGCAACCCCCGCGACCCGCGTGAGGGAAAGCAGTAGAAAATGAATGAAATCCCAAATTCCCACTTTTTCCATTAGTGAGCAGGATTAGACCAAAAATAACTGAATCAATGAGCACAAAACCGTGGAGATTTGGGCCTAGAGGGTTCTTAAATGATTTGATTTAATTCAGGTGCAGATCCACATGAGGTTTTTCCCCCATGCACCTAACAATAACATTTATTTTTCAGACTTATGAATGTAATTTCTGCATAATGGTGATTCCATTGCTTATAATGCTCTTTTTGCAGTCATTAATCCAGCCTAGTAATTCTAGACAATATAATTTGATGCTGGTCTTTAACTACTAAGGCCTGCAATATCTGCTTTGTTTGCTATTATATGAGCATTTCACTTATTTGCCCTACCTTTCAACTGAGAAATGTGGTAAATAGTCCTCATAAAAACTTGGTTAAAGTTGTGGTGGTCGTAGTGCAATCACAAAAGAATGTGCGTTTGCTGGAAGCCCCAGCAACTGGGTTACCCTAAACACAGTCAGGTCAAAGTTCACATTGTAGCTATGCATGCCCGTGCGTGTGCATGTGCATGTGACCCCAGCTTTTGGCTTATTGCCATGGCAACAAGCAAGGCCCCTCTGTTTAACACATTATGAAGTGCATGTGCACGGCCGCCGTGGCCTGCAGCTGACAGCGAGATGTAGGTCAGCCACCAGAGATGTGAGGCATGAGTCGGACACGAGGGCGTGCATGATCATAAGTGTGTGTGTGTGCATTTTGCATGCATCATGTGTTTGTCATGTGGCGGACAAACACTTGTTTTTATGCGCACCAGTGAGCATCATGCAGGTTGAAACGCGATACCGCTTTTCCTCTGAAGGTCCCAAAGGCAAACAAAACGTTTTCTACTTCTGAAACATGATCAGGATGCCTGCTAAAAATACCTTACTTCCTGCTTGTGACATCACATCCTCTCCACATGAACGCACACGGCGGGGCTCGGCATGAATATTCCAGCTTCCTTCCCCGTTTCCTTGCTCGCCTTACACATCCTGTCGATGCTTCCTTGCTGGATTTGGAAAAGCATATTCAGTGTTTTATGTCATTTGATGTGTATTCTGCTTTTACAAATGACACATTTTATTATTTATTATATTATTATATATACTGCAACTTAATATGAATATTGGTGGACACCAGGGGTTCTGAGGACAGGAGGGGCTTAGCCCCCTGGAGATGCACAAAATATGAATGAATGTAGTAGACATTCAAAAAAATCCAAAAAACAAATCACGAACAAGAATCGGACAGATTTAGTAGAGATACTCAATTGTTTTAGGCCACCATTAAATGTACACAATGTGCACAGTGATCAATTATATAATAATCATTATTAGATTATTAATTAGCCTATTACTATTACTATCATCATTATTCTTCTTCTGTTTATTACTGCTACTAGTAGTAGTAGTAGTAGTAGGCGAGTATTAGCCTGCTTATTGGCTTGCTTGTTAGCCTAATTTTGTCCTATTATATGAAATTTGTCAGAATTTTTTAGTTAAAAAAAATAAAATAAATAATAAAATAAAAATACAATTAAATAAACAAATTAATAAATAAATAAATAATTTATAAAATAATAAAAAATCAGGGGTTGCATGGCGGTGAAGTGGTTAGCGCGCAGACCTCACAGCTAGGAGACCAGGGTTCAATTCCACATCTCTGTGTGGAGTCTGCATGGTCTCCCCGTGCATGCGTGGGTTTTCTCTGGGTATTCCGGTTTCCTCCCGCATTCCAAAAACATGCTAGGTTAATTAGCGACTCCAAATTGTCCATAGGTTTGAATGTGAGTGTGAATGGTTGTTTGTCTATATGTGCCCTGTGATTGGCTGGCCACCAGTCCAGGGTGTACCCCAAGACAGCTGGAATAGGCTCCAGCACCCCTTGCGACCCTTGTGAGGAAAAGCGTTAGAAAATGAATGAATGAATGAAAAAAAAAAATCAATTAAAAAAAATCTAAATATTTAGGGGGGCTTAAGAACAGCCCCCCTTAAAGTAGGCCAAATGACGCCACTGGTGGACACATACAGGTGATGAAGCCTCACCTTTCATTCAATGACTTGCATGCTTTTTTTCCTTTCTCTTCCATGCAGCCTCAGGGAGCTCCAGCGTGCCACCTACTGGCCACAACTGCCAACTGCACCACTTCCAGCATCTGTGTGAAGAATGGGATTTCACGCCACATCTGTGAGTATAGACAAACACCGGCAGGTGTTGGTGAAGGTCATTGCCACTTTGGAATGGACACTCATCCTCTCTTTGCCTCTATATTTTATTCATCTCATCCGCGGGTAATAAAGATGCTAATTGTGCGCCCTTGTGCGACAAAAGGAGCTCCCCTTCAAGAGCCTCAGCAGCAGCTGGGGGGCTGTGCCAGCGTCTTATTACAAAGCCCCCTTTTTGGAGCCCCCTCGGTGACTTGATGGGAGACATGCATGTATACAGTACATGCAGTAAGCTAATTTAAACACATATGCAGCAGTTTTGTTGTTTAGGTTTCAAGTGAATTGATTTGACTGTGTTTTTTTTTTTGTTTTCATGGTGTGAATAATTGATGACTGTGAACCTTTTAATGGAAAAGAGCATGTGTGTGACGGACACACACCATCTGCCCACACACACACACACACACACACACACACACACGTAGTATTGGATGTGCAGTCTCATTTAGAGGGGAAAGTGGCAGCTTTGTAACTACAGTAAAAATAGACATTTCAGCAAAAAATGAACGATAGCTACTTCACAGTGTCACCCTTAATAAACCGCAGCTCACCACTGTCAGCAGCACTCGACCCTTCTCACCTATTTAGACAATAATGACTGCTCTTAAGTTTCATTCATTCATTCATTCATTAATTTTCTACCGCTTTTTTCCTCACGAGGGTCGCGAGGGTGCTGGAGCCTAACCCAGCTGTCTTCTGGCGAGAGGCGGGGTACACACTGGACTGGTGGCCAGCCAATCACAGGGCACATATAGACAAACAACCATTCACACTCAATGACAATGAATTCATTCATTCATTTTTTTTGCTTATAATTCTTTTCCTCACGAGGGTAGCGGGGGGTGCTGGAGCCTATCCCAGCTGTCTTCGGGGCCAGCCAATCACAGGGCACATATAGACAAACAACCATTCACACTCACATTCATACCTATGGACAATTTGGAGTCTCCAATTAACCGAGCATGTTTTTGGAATGTGGGAGGAAACCGGAGTAACCGGAGAAAACCCACGCATGCACGGGGAGAACATGCAAACTCCACACAGAGCTGGCCGAGGGTGGAATTGAACTCTGGTCTACTAGCTGTGAGGTCTGCGCGCTAACCACTGGACCGCCATGCCGCCTCTTAAGTTTCATTTCTAATTTCATTACTATGTCTGTTATATTGTGTAATATGAGTGTATGAGGTGACTATAGGGGTGTTATTTCATGTCTGTAGGGCTCTAACAATGGTCGGGCCTGGAACCATTCATTCATTCATTCATTTTCTACCGCTTATCTTCACAAGGGTCGTGGCGGGTGCTGGAGCCTATCCCAGCTGTCTTCAGGCGAGAGGCGGGGGTACACCCTGGACTGGTCGCCAGCCAATCACCGCACACATATGGCCTGGAACCAATTACGAGGGATTACTGTATGTATAACAGCATTTATAGTTGCTTATAAATGAAAACTCATGTCGCGCCCACTTCCTGTTACAAGAAAAATGAAGTATAACTTTGAATAATTCATAAAAAAAACAACCTCATTTCCACCGCTTTGCCAACTTATAATTAAATAGCCCGGCTTATGTGCGGCATTTCAACTTGAATAATTCATCACGATCCTGTGATCAGAGTCGATAAAAGTGGCTTTTTAATGAACAATTCCCGTGTACATGAAACCCTGGCACCCGCTCAACTTTTACATGCAAAAAACATTGACTGACCCACTTTTACTTTTGTTACCAAAGAAACGGGCGGGAAAACAAGACAGGAAAAAAAAAAAGTGAGCCGTATGGTGACACATACGAGCACGCAATATGTCTCCTCATCCTTATATAACTAGCTAGCAAGCTTGGTATGTTCCAGGTTATCAGCTTACAATCAGATAAGCCAAGAAAGGCGGGCCTTCAATTTCTCTCTTTTGTCCCCCCCCCCTCCTATTGTCCTAATAGCCCTTTTTATGAGAGAAGAGTGTGTAAAAAAAACAGCAGGGGGGTTGCAAGCGAATAAAAATAAGCAGAGTAAATTAAAGGAATGTAAAAAAAAAAAAAAAAAAAAAAAAGGAAGAGGAGGAGCTACACGGAAGGAGGGATTTGGTAGTGTACCTGTCCTTACAAGGTAAACCAGACCAGGTGATTACCTGCACTCCTCAGCCAATCACTGCACATTTTACCACCACACCATATACTGGAGATTAGCGAGAGCTACACAATTGTATGTATGTATGATTACGTAACAAGGGAAGCACTGTGCCTCTTGACCTACATTTTGGGGCCCTCTCCCGTGTCCGGCCGCTCGGGGAGGGGGGCAAAATTCCACATAATTAGCCCTAACACTCATGGAAGCCTGCACAAATAAAGAGAAAATAATGTGATGTTTTTTAAAAAAAAAAAAAAAAACAAGACTTTCCACTTTAATCTCAACTCAAGAGGAAGTGAATACCACAGCTTGTGCAAAAAACCACCTTGTCAGTTGTCGGGAACTATGCAGAGGCTGAAGCGAAGGTCTTGATACCGAAAGGAGGAAGGAGGGAGTGGTGCTTTGTTTGGTTTTTGCATACTTGTGAGCCGGTTTTGACATAAATACACACAGATGGAACGTTCAATTAACATGAGAAGCTACGCAAACATCACATATATGTTAGGCTATATCTAAGCAGTTTGCTTTAAAAAAAAAAAAAAAAAAAAAGCAGTATGAGTCAAAGGCCTTGCCTAAAACTTCCTTCCTCATGACAAACCCGTTTGCTGACGCTGCAGCACATACAACAGAAGATAAAAACCCCAGTTTGCCCGCATCCATCCCGCACCTACGTGGATGCAGCTAAGCCATAAAGTCTTTACCTGCGCACGTTCACCTTATATGGTGCTTCATCTTGAAGGAAGTGCCTCTTCTGCTTTGTAAAAAAAATGCTATAACCTCAGGGTTGATCCATACAGTGGAATGCAGGTGGCGGTATAGAGATGCAAACGCCCGTGGGGGGAAGGAGGGTTTTTTTTTCCACCTTAACTTTGAACCTGTTTATATGTAGAACAGCGTCACGACTCATATAGACAGATAGCATAAGGGAAATATTGTCAAAAATTAACCTATTAATCTTTGCTCCTGAATGATTCATTTCATTACGAAACAATAAACCTTCTGCACTTCCCAACGAGGGAAACAGAAGTGAAAGCTTTTAAGCTGTGAATTTCCATGTACCGTAATCACACACACATATAAGAAGGTGCATGAACACAAAGCATAGTTTACGGAGTTTACAAGACAAACACATCATTTTTATATCCCTGGGGGGGGGGGGACTACAGATTGCATCCCATGTGACCAAGACTTGCATTCCTCAGATTGTTGCCATGTGACAAACCTAAAGATCTCCTTTTATGGATGTGAGATTTAACAAAAACGGGTGTGGCCTCTGTCATACACACGCAGGTCAACAAAGACACACACACACACAAGAATGAAAAAGATTCCGCACAACTTTGTTAATTCAAAGCCAGATATAAAACACAATACGGTGTGACGGATGAAGGGGGAGTTACATCATACTGATAACCGTGTGGCCTGTCAGCATTTGTCCAGTTGGCATCTAAAAGGAACACCAAGTTAGTTTTGATTCAACATTTAAAAAAAAAAAACACACAAGATAGCATGAATATTATCCATTGCTGGAATTCTATTATGGTACATCTTCCTTGACTTTGTTGCAAAAAGCTCTGTTTCATGGTGACAACACAGTCATGTCTAACTGATATTGATGTCAAATGCAGTTTTTTTCCCCTGCTAGCTCTAGATTATTAGTTATTATTATCACTTGTGCTCATATTACTCTCCAGTTGACAAATATCACACATCACGTTCTACTGCTCCCACCCTCAATTGTTAAACATGGCTAATATGTGCACTTCACGAAGCTAAACGATTTTTTAACAAACATATTTACGGCTACACACCACTTTAGACCATAAATCAAGTGTAGTGACAACGTATTAGGCGTGACGGGACGGGAGGTTGGTGAAGAATATGCTATGATATTTCACCGAGCCGGTTCCACACTTCCGCATTGCGCCACTTCCTGCCTCGGCTGCCAGTCGCTGTCCCCTCTCCTTATATGGCAGGCAGCAACAGCCAATCAGAACACAGATACGTGCCCGCCGGGCAGCCAATCAGAAGCGAACATCCTGTTCATTCAAAGAGAAACAAGGAGCACAGCTTTTGTACGATAATAAAAACGAAGTTAAATTTACCTCGGAAATGGGGAATGTCCCTTGTTGTTCACACGTCAATTATTTCTAAATAGCAGTAATGTGGTTACATTGTCTTTGAAATGAAAGCATTCGTGCTTTTATGTACATTTTGTGTGTATTTGTAAAAGTACACTTTCCTTCAATGGAGTGCATAGCCCTTTTCGGACGATCCCTAAACGCATCATAATCATAAAAAAATAAAAGCACAACAAAACAAAGCGCGAAATAAAAACTTTGACACAGTTTGTGTTGTCACATAAATAAAAGATAGAAACAAGGGGGCGGAATGAAAGAGATGAAAGATGTGTCTTTAATGTTAAAAGCCCTTTTATGTGTACCTCACACTGAGGTATAAATTGCCCTTGGCTAGACGACTTTGCTTTTCACTCGGGTTTTGATTTTGCAGACGATCCAGCATCTCCAGCATCTTTCTCTTGCTTACTCAGCGCTTCTAGCAAGCCACTTAAAAGGTAGGATGACTTTTATCATGCATGTCATTGTTGTATGGAAGGATCAATAAATGTACTGCTATTTTGTGCTTATTTGGTGTGAGAATGAATATAAGAAATACAGTAGGAGTTAAAGTGTTTAAAGACAGTCCAAACAGCAAGTATGGGGGGGGGGGGGGGGTCAAAGTGTATGGGTGTAGGTGTAGCTGCATTCTGATGACTTGTGCTGAAACTGAGGATGTTAGCATATGTGATCTCCATCTTAGAAGAATCTAGTATCATGTGAAGTGTTGAAGTGTCTTCCCATCAGACAGATGGCAGAGAATAGATAAGCCTCCGGTTCACCCACCATACTGGGGGTGAAAAGGGGGGGCTGTGTGTGTGTCCATCAAAAAGAATTGCTTTAAATTATTTGCTTAGATGTTGTATTGTTCTGAAATGCCTTTTATTTCCCTGTGATATAAGCTATTTAATCAAATTGAACTACTTTGGCACGTGGTTTATTATTAAGTAAGTTACATGAGCCTTAAAAGGCATGTAGCTTTGTGAACCAAGAGGAAGTGAAGCTGTTGCTGAGGGAGGACAGGGACCCTGTTGTCAGTTGAGGGAAAATGATTAAAGACAGGGCCTGAAGCCCTGCATGTGTTTATTACATCAGCTTGGTCATTAAAGGGAGACTGGGTTCCCTTGTCCAACTTATCAAAAGTGGGTCATAGACTAGTGAGCATGTGATCATTAGGTCATAGTCGCATTATTTTATTTTTCCAGTGTAGTTTTGGATTATTGAAAACTATCTGCTCTTATATGGCTTTAATGATAAATGATGTCATCGTGTTGGTCAGGCTACTTTTGTGGCCTGTTGGGACTGGAGGTGAAGGATCCATTTGGGGCTTTATAAATGGGAAGCTAATCCAATCGGAGCACATACAACTAGCCAGCTGGCAGACACACACACACACACACACACACAGACACACACACAAAACACATGCACAGCTGGTAACTGGTCCGTGCCTTGGAGTAAGACCATCACCGTGGTGACCCGCAGATCAATGACGCTGCAGACGAGCAATCTATTGGCCGTATGATGAAAGCAAAGGGGAGGGAGGGAGGCTGAATGGTGTTTCCCTGTGACCAGCCACAGATGGCAAACAATAGGTCAGTCTGCTTTGTAACAGGCTGCAGGACATATAAATAGTTCTAATTGTAATAAGCTGTGTCTAATGTTATTATATAAGATGTCTAATGTTAATTTGCACCTCTTAAGCAACAGGTCCTTTGCATGAATCCTGCATAGATGCAAATGCCCTCATGATTGTAAACGTAGCTTGTGGTGTCGTAATCCATTGTGTCGCAAAACGAGTCGACACAATAGGTGCGATGCGGTGGGGTTCTACGCCACCTGACGTGTTTCGTAAGACAGAACACTGAGTGACTAAAAAGGAACAGGAAGTTAGGATGAAGTAAAGCAGGGAGTGGCAACGCCGCGCTTGCTTCATCGCGGTGCATCTCGGCTACCGGGCTGGTTGGGTTAACTTGGCTTTTTCTTGAGATGACCTCACTCACGTGTGTGTGTCGCAGCACTTTCAATTCACCAGTAAACGTTGTTTTGTAGGTGTGTGTGTGTGTATGTGTGTGTGTCACTGGTCAGCACAACGCGGGGGCTGTGTTTTTTGCTCTCAGAATGCAAGCACACATGCATTGTCATCAAAACGGGCTGGTGCTTATTATTGGCTGTTGCCCTTTGAAATGCACACTCATATAGACCCATGTGCTTCATCGCTTGGTTACTCATTGACTTACTATGTGCTGATAATGACACATTTAGGTGATCATATATGCATTAGTATTAATAAAGTAAATTGAAATTGCGTACCTTTATACCTATTTGTATGTAAAGTATATTTACAGTCATTGTAGGCAGGGGTCATTGAACACAAACTAACCCATGTGGCGTTCAAGTTGTAAACACACACACATGCTGTTATGATATGTGAGAAAAGCCCACTCCAGACCCTCTACTATGCCCGCCCACCGCTTGAAATTCCGTTAAGAAGGTGTTGACAACACGGCATGCGGGCCCTTGCTTGAACACGATATAACAATGTATAAGAAATATGGCCGCATAGTGTCATTAACCCGCGGCGCCTTCTCATATCCCTGGAAACCTTTGGGGCGCTCCCTCCTGGCTGGTTAAACATTTCCCAGCCAATCCTTGTTACGCCAACACGGAGGAGGAATCCTCTTACCGTGTTTCTGTTATTTGCACAACTTTTATCACTAATAACATCCACAAGGGAGTTTTTTTTTTTTTGACTATTCAGGTGGGGGATTTGTTTTGTGAGTTGGAAGACCTGTAAATGAATAAGTCGTGACAGTAGACCTTTGGCCATCGCTTTTTTTTATTGCGCTTGTGTAGACTCTAGTTGTGATATTTGTGCTTAAGTTGCTCCATTCTTAAGAATTTGGGGCCTGGGTGTGTTTTGTGTCTGTGTGGTATTATTGGCAAATGCCCTATGCTGATTTAAGGGGAAATCTTCTGAGTCATACAGGGACAAGTATGATAATAAATCAGCTCACAAACGAGGCAGACATGACCGACTTGTAAATGAATTAAGAGGAAGTATTAAAGGAGGAAGATGTTTTGTGTGCCACCTGTGTTAAGTTAAATGTTGGTGATCAGAATGGCTAAACTTGGCCATTTTAGTTACTGTATGCTAAAAAGGACACACCTTTGTTAAACTACTGCAACCAACAAATCATGTGATCACTTTTTAAAGAGTATTGGGGACATGGGGAAATGGATACCACGTAAATAAGTTGTCATTCCCCTATAAGTCTTGTGTGTGTGTCATGTGAGTGACCCCCATCAGCATTACCTAATATAACGTTTAATATGAACGGGGCGGCGTCCATAAACACGTGTCCCCTCGTGTAAAGAAGCTAATTGTCATTGTTTTGACCTAAAGTGTAAAGTAGTGTACAAAAAAGGGAACAATCTCGCCATGTTCTCCACATGAAATCCATTCCCCACTTGATTCTTTCAATCCTTTTCGCAATGGTCGCCTCCCTCGCTCTCCTCTCGCCCTCGCCTCGCGAGAGCTTGGTGCAGTCGCAGCGTGCGGCGACGTGCCCGTTACATGACGCCGGACCAATCAGAAGGCGCGATTTCCAAAGTTTACCTTATATGGCTCGAGCCGGGCCACTAAGGCGATATAAAAGCCACGCGCCCTCAGTTAGCTGATTCACTCTGAGCGCCGTCACACGCAGCTCGTGCGGGATATCATTTGCCTGAAACCAGTTTCCCCTTAAAGCGAAAAGCCCCTCCCCACCTTAAGGTAAGGCGACGATTTAATGCATCGTATTAACACCATTTTGGATGTACATTGTCTTATTTTGTTAACGAACTGTGAAGGAACGTAATGAATGGCGACATAATGGCGTCTGCAATGCTCTTTGTCTTAAAGTTACACTGTTGTTCCCGCTATTGAACATTCAAATCAAGCTTTATTTAGAATTGTGCCGTTTACAACGCTTTTCAAGGACGGTTCGAAGAGAACCTGGCAACCCACTCATGTCTGTAACCGGCTTATGGCAACCTTTCGAGCGCTTAAAAGTAGCTTATAGTGTGTCTGACGTTGCAGCACCGCAAGACTGTGTGGCTTAGTGGTGCTTATGAAGAAGGGCCATTTTTTTTTAATTAAAGGGGGTTTCAGTGTCTGGGCCAGCGGGTGCTCCCTTTGTGCGCGCTGCGACGGGGTGTGACCTATTTAGCATGTTAGCTTTAGCCACATCGTGCCGCCACCGCCCTTACGTCTGGCACTAAATGTCAAAGTCTATACCGCGAGTTCATTACAGTTCACATAAATATCCAATTTTGTTCATTTGTAATAGCTTTCTTTAATGTTATTATATAACTTGGATGCACAGTTAAGCAAAATTAAACGTTTAGAGGAAAAATGCACAGCTTTGATGGATATTTCCTCAAAAGGCGTGGCTTTCAGGAAATGGCGTCGCTCACTAAATCAATGAAACAAGTCTGTGTCGTAACCCGTAATCATGGCGTCAAGTTTTTAAAATATGCTTCTCGAATGTTCTTAAGTGACGTGGTTGGGAGCAGGCTACAGTAAAAAAAAAACGGGGACGATGCAGCCCGGAACAATAAGTCTAGAGGGAGTGGTCGTCGTCGTAGCACCGGTTGCCTTTCTCTCAGTACTCTGCCGCCCTGGCTGAGCGCCATGGCAGCCGGTAGCTGTAAAGCTGCTCAAAACCCAACATGCCCTTATATGGTAACAAGTGCACACAGCGCCACTTCCTTTTGTCTGGCCACAAAAGAATTTGTACTCGTGCGCTCCCCCTAGCGGCGGCTGGGTGACTTGCTGTTATCTCAAAGCAGGAAGTGAAAGCCTCATGCGGACTTGAATGTCAAGTTAAAGCTTTTTTTTTATCTTTTCAGTTCAGCCATGGAAGATGAAATCGCCGCACTGGTTGTTGACAACGGATCCGGAATGTGCAAAGCCGGATTCGCTGGAGATGACGCCCCTCGTGCTGTCTTCCCATCCATTGTTGGCCGCCCCAGGCATCAGGTAATCAATTTTAAGTCAAGTGCGTTTTTAATTAATTTTAACGTTAATGCTAATAACTTTTTATGGTTTCTAGGGAGTCATGGTCGGCATGGGCCAGAAGGACAGCTACGTCGGTGACGAGGCCCAGAGCAAGAGGGGTATCCTCACCCTGAAGTACCCCATCGAGCACGGTATTGTGACCAACTGGGATGACATGGAGAAGATCTGGCATCACACCTTTTACAACGAGCTGAGAGTTGCCCCCGAGGAGCACCCCGTCCTGCTCACAGAGGCCCCCCTGAACCCCAAAGCCAACAGGGAGAAGATGACCCAGGTGTGCATACAAATACACAAACTCTCGTCGTATATTCTTTTCCATTCTCACACTCTACTTCCTCCCCCTCTCCAGGATCTCTCTTCTATGAGATCTTTCATCAACAGGTCTCTAGACTTTGTGTGGACCCCCTTTTTTGACAATTAGTTAAGAAATGACAGCACAAGTGTGAAGGAATGTTGGATTTCTGCACCTTGTTTATACTAACTGACCCCCACGCTAATGCATGCGACATGCAGTGGTCACAAAGAATAAAAATGCCGGTGTTTAATTCCGATTCTGTCTTCTACAGATCATGTTCGAGACCTTCAACACGCCCGCCATGTACGTTGCCATCCAGGCCGTGCTGTCCCTGTACGCCTCCGGTCGTACCACCGGTATCGTCATGGACTCCGGTGATGGTGTGACCCACACGGTGCCCATCTACGAGGGTTACGCCCTGCCCCACGCCATCCTGCGTCTGGACCTGGCCGGCCGCGACCTCACAGACTACCTCATGAAGATCCTGACAGAGCGCGGCTACTCCTTCACCACCACGGCCGAGAGGGAAATCGTGCGCGACATCAAGGAGAAGCTGTGCTACGTCGCCCTGGACTTCGAGCAGGAGATGAGCACCGCCGCCTCTTCCTCCTCCCTGGAGAAGAGCTACGAGCTGCCCGACGGACAGGTCATCACCATCGGCAACGAGAGGTTCCGTTGCCCCGAGGCCCTCTTCCAGCCTTCCTTCCTGGGTACGTTCTCTCATCCGCAGCCTCAAATGGGTCGCTAGTGTTGTCACCTGCTAACTAACGCTTCTTCTCCCAGGTATGGAGTCCTGCGGAATCCACGAGACCACTTACAACAGCATCATGAAGTGTGACGTCGACATCCGTAAGGATCTGTATGCCAACACTGTGCTGTCTGGCGGTACCACCATGTACCCCGGCATCGCCGACAGGATGCAGAAGGAGATCACAGCCCTGGCCCCATCCACCATGAAGATCAAGGTGAGCAGAAGCAAACACGGCAAACGAAGATGAGGTCAATTAATTATGTGTGCTGATAATAATGGCGGTTGTCTCCTGCTGCAGATCATCGCCCCACCCGAGCGTAAATACTCTGTCTGGATCGGAGGCTCCATCCTGGCCTCCCTGTCCACCTTCCAGCAGATGTGGATCAGCAAGCAAGAATACGACGAGTCCGGCCCCTCCATCGTCCACCGCAAATGCTTCTAAACAGACTGTTCCTCCTCCCCTTCCCCAACCAAATGCCCGACATTTTCAGCTCTGTGCAAAACGACCACACATTCTCATACATACTCGAGCGCAGAGCCTATGCCCGGTTCATTGGCATGGCTTCGTTTAGTTTTTTTGGCGCTTGACTCAGGATTTAAAAGAATTAAAACTGGAACGATGGCGGCAGTAATGTTTTTGGCAAGGTTAATAAAGCACCCCAGGGTTCTGCAGTTGCATCTGGGGACTTAAAAAATGTACATTTTTCTTTTTCTTTGAGTCATTCCAAATGTTGAAACTGCATCCAACACGATTCCAAATGTTAACTGCATTGTTCAGACACGTATTTGCCTCTGTGAAGGCTGCCCAGTGGTTGGTGCATACTTAACATGGTGGTAGTATCGCTTGTATGTAAATTATGTCTGGGTTTTTTGTACTTTCAGCCTTAAAAAAATATCTTGGTCCTGTTTTTTTTTTCGTTTTGTTTTATGCAAAACCCAGTTGTGACCTGTTCTTCCCCCTGTTGGCAGTTTCATCCCCAGGGTGGTGGGGCAAGGGGTCTCGAGGTGATGGGGTAACGTGGGGTACCAGACAAGTACACTGACTATCCCAATAAAGTGCACATGTGTTCAGACCAGAACTTCGTTGTCCAGTACTTCTTTTAGGTGGGTTGCCTTTTGTAATTTATGCAAATGAGTTTTTTAAAGAAATTACACAAATGTACTACAGTAGCCATTATCCAGTGTAATGTTCTTGAGTAAGTGCGGCATGAAATTCCCAATGCACTTAAAGCGTACTGTTGGCCACAACTGGCCCCCGTGCTCCATTTTGGACACCACCGGCTTAAAGCATTTTGAGTGTGCTGTTCACAATCGGGCCCCGTGCTCCACTTTGGACACAACTGGCTTAAAGCATATTGAGTGTGCTGTTGTCCACAACTGGCCCCCGTGCTCCACTTTGGACACCACTGGCTTAAAGCATTTTGAGTGTGCTGTTGTCCACAACTGGCCCCCGTGCTCCACTTTGGACACCACTGGCTTATAGCATTTTGAGTGTGCTGTTGTCCACAACTGGCCCCCGTGCTCCACTTTGGACACCACTGGCTTATAGCATTTTGAGTGTGCTGTTGTCCACAACTGGCCCCCGTGCTCCACTTTGGACACCACTGGCTTAAAGCATTTTGAGTGTGCCTGTGTTTTATTACTGGAATAAATTCGGCATGAAATTCCCAAATGGCCACTCCCAAGCTAAGTTGGAAGTCTCCATTGTCCACCAGAGGGGGGGAGATTGACCAGATTAATTTGTGCTGTTACACTTTACCACCAGAAGATGGCAGTGAAGACCATTAATGTATTTCTGTGCCATTTTCTGTCAACACTTTAAAAGATAATGCAAATCCTCCACTAGAAGTGGCATAAAAACATTTACCCACGATAAAGTAGACAAATGCCCCCCCCCCCCCTCGTGTGTTGTACATCTACCATACCGTATGACCCCACAGATCCAACAGCGGCCCATTAATCAGACTGTCCCACTTTTATGAAGTACACTGTGGGCAGCATGTTGGAAACCCGGTGATGTATGATGGTCCCAGGGGCCTCTTTTGAGGAAACATAACAGCCTTGCATTTATTGCGCCAGATGCATACACGCAAGAGCTTATGAATTTATGCATGCGGCTATAAAGTCAAAACGCATTTACGTAGACACAGCGTATTGGAAATGTATTTTATTCCACTGCAGCCTCTCCGCCTCCCAATGTGATTCTGCTGAGACTGCTTCTCCTCTTGATATCCTTTTACTGCCGTGCCAGCAAAAACCCTCACAAACAGGGAAGCGTTGCTTGCAGACCATGTGGTATATAGACTGGCTTTTGTGTGTATGCATGTGTCAGCATCTATTTTGGTTTTTTTGTATTTTTTTTAATGCTAAATTATTCCAATAGTGCTGTTTGTCCACATGCAGTTCTTAATTTTACCACCAGATGGAACCAATGATTCTATAGGTAATCTATTGCAGTTGTGAATGTATTTATTATACGTGCTAGTGTGTCTCTGGACCTGCAGTTTTATTATTTACCACTAGATGGGGTTAATTATTCCAATAGGTAATCTATTGCAGTTGTGAATGTATTTATTATACGTGCTAGTGTGTCTCTGGACCTGCAGTTTTAATATTTACCACTAGATGGGGTTAATTATTCCAATAGGTAATCTACTGCAGTTGTGAACGTATTTATTATACGTGCTAGTGTGTCTCTGGACCTGCAGTTTTATTATTTACCACTAGATGGCGTTAAATCACCATACCCTGGTATGTCATTACATGGAACGGCATAGCAAATAGAAGAAGGCCTTAAGGGAATAATATATCACATTTTTAAACATTAGCTCATCTTTTTATAACCCTGAGAGCAATATAAACCTGACTGAATGCTACACTGCTGCAAAATATCATTAGTTTGATTGATTGCAAGCAGAGGTTGCTTATATTGATTGACTGGATGGACATGGAAGGTGCAAGATGACGTGAACATTGATCTTGAATTCTAAGTATATATATATATATACATGGACATAGTAGCCGCTACTGTAAAATACAGAAACATATGTTGACCTTTATTGGTATGTATTATATTTCACATAAATATATGCCCACTTTACAACAATATGATGAACTCAACCAAGGAAGACTATTATTATTCATTTGCATGCGTATGATACAAATGTGCCGAGTCATCCATCAGTCTATCAACACTGAAGAAGTTCCTTATGGGCAGTTAATGAATTCCCCCCATCAGGTTTCTTGATTGCTGCAATTGTCAACTGTGGTAACTGTGATATCTATCTATCTATCCATCTACGTGTTGCCTTGGCAACGCCAATAAGGGAGCCATGGAGGCAGCATTTGGAAGATAATTAAGAGTACAGGAATTGAGGCAACAGCAGCAACTCTAAAGGGAAATTCCAAAGGAATTAAATAAAAATGGATGTCTAGAATGCATTGTTGAGGTTCCTCAATCCACCCCCCCCCAAAAAAAATCAATAATTTGAGTGTATATGGCCTAGTATTAATCCCTTCACCCAATACTAGCACCACACCCACCTCGTAAACCCTGCAAGGCACCATCTGCTGATTGACAGGTACCCCATGAGTCCTGTATATATATATTTTTATGTATAAAGATGCTATGTGTACGTGAGTGTGTGTGTGTGTGGGGGGGGGGTCGGTGTGAGTCAGCCATGTTTATTACATGTGTGTGTTGTTGTCGTTTCTCACACAAACCCTGCAATTAAACCCCGCTCTGGATTAGCCGTGCTGCAATGCAGTGGTACTTGCTGCTGGTGAGAAGCAGGAGATGGTGAATTTGTCCTCTCAGGATGGGCGGGGGGGGGGGGGTAGTATTTGGGGAGGGGGGGGTCACTGTAAAGATCTGTTATTCATTGCTATGGAAAATGAGTGTGAATGTGTCTCTTCTGGCTTTATTATGAACTAAGGTGTGTGTGTGTTTATTTATTTATATGCCCTTTCCAGGGAGTAGTGACCCCCCCCCACACACACACACATCTACCCACACACACTCCCCCCCTCCTCCCAACTGAATTAATCAATGCTGTCTTCTGTGTCTTGTCCCTTGTGGGTTCATGCATCCTGTCGCAGACTCCAATTGTTTATCCAATAAAAAGGGAATTAAGCAGCAATATAATCCACTGTGATGATCACGTGATGTGATTTTGTAACTGCAGCGTGGGTATGCCCATAAATCAGAGCCCAAACAGGATTTATAGATGAATATAAGTATGTTTTTTCCATGAATTGGCAGGGGGGTAGAAGTACCACTTCATTTTTGACATTAAAATTACTGTAAATCATATTTTTAGGTCTTTTTATGGTGCATGGACCCCCACACCACCCCCCACCCCCCATCCCCAATTATTTGACAAGAAGATGAAACCTGCCTCCTGCTCTCGGCGTGAAAAGACAGCAACAATGGCACGCTAATCTGCACCCATTGTTTGAAATTCCCAGTTGCAAAGAAGGAGAACAAAGGTCCCCTCAACGCGGGACATCGCACTCATCGGATCCCAGCCTCGGCGCTCCCTCCCCGGGCTCCATCGGAGAGCTGAGCCGCTGTGAGGCTTGTGGATGATCGACTTCTTCTTCTTCTTCATCCGGGGGTATGACGTCCCTTTTTGGGGGGGATCATGGTTGGTTTCTTTTGGGATTTTTTTTTTAATCCCGCCGTTTATGGATGAACCAGGAGGTGGTTCTTCTACCTTCTAGGACTCGCAGCCTCCTGCTTTACTCCGGGTGGGAGGGTCGATACAAATATCGATAGTGATGATACCAAGTGTGAACATGTTTACATTTTTTTTGTTGTGTTGTGACTTATTGTTAATATATTTATTTTGATGTGGTTCACAACATCCGGAAATTTGTTTGACAATATGAAAAAAATATATATTTTATATTTGTAATGTTTATTTTGCTGTACTTTTCACATTTTGATTTTTTATATTTTAATAAACATTTTAATATACATTTTATATACATTTTAATACTGTACTTTTCACATTTAGATGTTTTATATTTTATTTATATTTTAATATAATTTTTTATAAACATTTTAATATACTTTTTATATACATTTCAACATACATTTTTATATAAATTTAAATGTAGTAAAAGTATAAATATTAAATATCAATAAAAGATTCACCATCGACTTGATATCAGATCGATGTCGATATTTTCAGTATCGCCCACCCCTACTTTACGCTACCGAAGGATCCCCTTGAAACCGACCCCAACCAGGGAGAGGAGGGGTTGGAGGAATCGAGAAGGAGGGGCAACTTGAAACCGTGCCCGATTTTTAATCAACATTAGCTGGGAACGATGTGTATATATGTAACACACAGCAGTGGAAGGGTGGGGAGTACATTAGTGGGTTTCCAAGTTTCGAAGCTCCATCCTCCCTTTCAGTTTGGTCCTTTTGCATAAACACAAAACAACATTTTCTACACCCCCTCTTCTTCTCTTTTGATGCAAATGTGAGTGTCCAGAGGAACGTTGCTGTTTTAGGGATATTTGCATCTCGAAGGCTGTTAGATGATAACGGAGAGGCGGTCGTGAAGGGCTTTTTTTGGATGAAGATGAGAAATGGGTGTTGCTATTTCTACGAGGACATGATGACACAGTAAAAATCAGTGATTGTGTGGGAATTTGCATGGGATTAGCAGCGTCACGGTTGAAGTAAATTACACACATAATATTTTTAAGACGTGTGTTTTCATTTTGTGAACACTTTCTAAAGGGGGGGGTCGTCTTGCAACTCCAACAGCCACCTGATTTTTTTTTAAATAAAAAAAAAGAAAAAGCAGCGCTGAAGAGACCTTGCCTCTCTCGCTCCATAATTGGTTTTATAGTACCTGGTGACTCAGCCAGAGTTTGGAATTTGATTGACACACAGTTTGACCAATCACTGACGCGCTATCCGCAACATAATGGCAAAGGCTATAAGAAGTGGGTGGTGCCAATATGGGGGGCGTGGCTTGTAAAACAATGCTGTGTTTCATTGCTGAGAAGTAAACGTACCAGACAGGGGTTCTCTCTCTCTATCCCCCCCCCCCGTTATTATTATTATTATTCCCCACTCTCAGATCACCTTGGAGTGTGCATGGAATGGACTCCACCAGTTCTCCCAGCAACTTGGACGGACTCTGCGAGACTCCTTTTTAACTCTTTTCCTACCAACACCCCCCCCATCTCAAGTAAGAGCTTCGACGTTGTTTTCGTACTTTTTTCCCCTCCTCTTGCAGATAAAGTGTCGACATTTCTCCCTTATTTCACTTTGTTTGACTTGCACCAAAATGGCGCGGAGGTTATTATTGTTCCTGTTTTTTTTTTAAGTTTGGTTATGAACGGCGTGGGAAGATTATTCCGTCAAAGTTTAGCCGTTAACGGAATGCTAGCAAACTTTGAAACGTGGCTCTTATGTCGTGTTTCTCCGCCACCGAAGCACACACATTGCAGCACAAAATAACGTCTAACTCCGCACAAGCTCTATTTAATAATAATAATAATACATAGTGCGTTAAAGGTGTGTTTGTGGTTCTTTTTTTTATCAGATTTTTTAGCTCCCGCCCGCCTCTATGTCACTTATTCATTGCTCTAAATGTTTGCTAGCGAGCCATTTTTAAGGTTAAATCCACTTTCGCTGTTGTTTCCCCCCTTTTTTAAACACACCAAGATAACCCACGTTTATATTAAAGTGCGAGTTTGCGTTTAGTTTAGATTATGCAACATGTATTTTAACCCCAACCAAAAAGTCCCGTTTAAAGTTAAACTACACATCTTAAAATACAGCATAACGTATTTAAAATAGAGCATGAGCTGTTTTATCTAAATTTGTATTAGGACAGAATCGCTATTAAATCATAATTCGACGACGTCCTTTCATGTCGATGATGATATTTCAATGTGTCTTCGAACGTTAAGTGGAATATTGCGTTCCTTGGACAGCACCCATGCCTCATTGCGGATCTCCGGGCTGAAATAGTTCGCAACAAAACGCCATAAATATCGCTGCAATATCAGCTGTTTTTTTTTAAAAGATGTAAATATATACGCAGTGTTAAATTATAGTTAAATACTGAAGCTATCGAACGGGGGAATGTTGTAAAATGTGACGCTATGTGTAATCGTAAAGTATGTTTATATCCGAGAGGAGCGACTGACCGGTGCTTCTCGGTCGTCCTTCCCCGGCAAGCGAAGCCCCGAAGCGGATGAGTGTTCGCTGTTGCACCGTGGGGGTTGGAAGAGCGCTTCATGTATGCTAAACATGGTATCATAATGTTGTCGATGTATCTATAACACGCATTAAAAGCTATACTTTTGGGTTAAAGTCGCAAAATCGTAATATCAATGAAAGCTGAACGGTGAATTTTGAGCAGTTTTTCCAAACTGCGTCATTGTACATAAGGGGGGGTGCTTGGTCGCTGAAAGTGTAAAAATACATAAATGTCATTATTTTACTATTTCTAATCGACAGTTTTTCACGTTTTTGCTTCGCAGGTCAGCATGATGGCTGAAAATGAGGCCGAATCTCCCGGAGAAGTAAATACATTATTATTATTATAGCCAAAATTGGCTTTTTTTTTCGGAATAGTTCTCCCATCCGAAAGGACTATTTCTTTCCCCAACTTCCCCCTTGTGGATAATGGATGGCAGAGACTTTGGAGCTTCCCGATCCGTCCACGTACCACCCCCGTTGTTGGCGGGACTCGCCGTGGAGCCTCACCGACTCGGGGCTGCAGCAGCAGCCGGGAGGATCCCTCCCTCATCCGGCCACTTGGCCGCAACCCACCCGCCGCCTCTCCACTCTGGAAAATTCTTGCCATCGGCCATTAACCTGCATGCACACCACAGTGAGTATATAATCCAACTATATTTGCCATAAAATACACTTTAAGATTACATATTAACTTAAAAAATGTGTCTTTTTGCATGCTTGTTTATTATTACTGCATGATGTTATGTGGAGAAAAACGACACCAGATGTAGACTTTATGAAGAGGAGTGGTTGTAAAAAAAAACAACTAGTTTTTAGATATAACAGCATTGTGTGAATGATTCCCACGGTTTCAGTGGGCAAGACATGAGTGGAAAAGTACTTGGCCCAAACAGGAGCACAGCAGTGGATCAGGCCAGAGTGCACTGCTCTTGGATTGCATGTGGACCATTAAACCGCCATTCATGTTCCCAATGTTGCTTGTGTGTGTTTGTGAGAGGCCGAGGGGTGGGTGTTAAACTTGTGATCTTCCTGCAATGTGACGGACGGGGCGGTGGTGGTGGTGGTTGTTGGAAGCGAGTGCAGTGTTTATGACAGTGAGAATGCATGTGCACAGAAGGAACATTCTGCTGGTATTCCGTGTCACATCCTCGTAGGAATCTGCCTGGAGAGGGCCGGGGTGAATGATTTTATGTGTTAGCTGAATAAAGCCACTTTGCTGTAAACCATTAAACCTCCCCGCCGCGTGTGTTTCTCCTAGCTGATTTAGTGTCTTTGAATTACCTGACCAGTCAGTAGATCAACGCAGTGTTTGTTATTCCCCCTGCTGAGCGTGTAATGTCCAATCCCGCTATTAGTAATGGAAGTTTTGCATGTACGCATGTTGTCTTGTGGCCAACCAGATGGAAAGCCAAAAGAAGCCTTTAGGTTGTGTGTAGGTTCTGGGTGTTTTTTTTTTTTTTTTGTGGAAAATGGAAAGTCTGACAAATACTGTCATCGTGTTACACCCCCCTGAAGTCATGTCGCCGCACATGCATATATAGTTACAGTTTCTCTGGTTTCTGTTCAGCGGTAAACCCCCAAGAGATGGTAGAGTTTCAGATGAGCACCGTTCCTCGTTGTCGTTGTCGTTGTTGTTGTTGTTGTCGTCGTCCAAAGCAGTTTCAATGAAGTATATGTCAGGCGGGGTTCGAGCTAAAATAACCAAAACGACATGGAAGGTGATGTCAGAGTTTGTAGCTTCCAATGAATGTTGAAGAAAAACACTGAAGCACAGCGTTCATACAAGTTTTGTGAGGTTTTTCGAGGTTCTAATATGAATTCTTACAACCTCAGAGGCATTTTGACTTTGGATGTTTCAAAACGTATTGCACAGGACTCGCCATTGAAGCGTTCGTTTATTAGAGCCCACACACTCCCCCCCCAACCCCCTCCACTCAGCCATGCGGTAAGATGTCAGAGATGAAGGCAAGATAGAAGATTGAGCGTGCTGCGGATCTGTAGATTTTCTTAAAAGTAACACAGGGGTATTTTTTCAAGCAAAGCGTATGTTTTCAACCCCCCCCCCAATTCAGTGGCTGTGAAACAGACCTAAAACACGCCATTGTGTGCACCCATGACGAGGTGTATCCGCAGGGAGGCTTGTGAAGTAAAATTGACCCAACCGCCGCCGCCGCCGCCGTCACAGTCCAGGCTGGCAGTTTAAAGCTCTCCTTTTCAAACGGGGATGCGAATGTTTCTGCCCACGCACATCGACCCTCTCTCACTTTCTGACTCCCCACCCCTCCGCACGCTCACCAGCCTACACACACCGCCGTAAGAAACAGGTCGTTTGGCTTTATGGCCGCTCTTCAATATCAAATCCCTACAGATTACACCGGCCAAACAGGATCCGAGGTATCGGTCCCGTGCTTGCAATAATAAAACACCGCATCACTGTTATTTTGTAATTTGCAAATGATTGCAATGTCGCACTTCTAATTACCATAAAGGGCTCGATTCCCGAACTTGATGAACCCATGAAAACCAGACTGTTTCTGTTTTAAGTAGTGTGAGTCAGCATATTTGGTCGTCATTTTTTTATTTTGCCTTAAATTTCCACCGGACTCAATTGTGCCTCCCTAATTTGCATGTCACATGACACGAATGTCAATGTTAGCAACTGTGCCCGTTACGCAACACAATTTATCCCTGCTAATAGCTCAAGTTAGCAAACGGGACATTCTGTGCAACACTCATCCCATGTATATTCTCTCAAAAATGATATGATCCTTGTCATTTTTTTTTTTAATTTTTTTTGGTGGCTGTACATTTTTCTCTACTGGAAGTCTGCTGAAGCCTCCGTTGCCAGATTGAGGCCATCTGTCCTGTTGCCTCCCCCGTGCACGGAGAGCAGCAGATGTAGGACTTAGACGAATTTGACTGCGCTGATGAATGAGACGAGGCTAGAAATGATCTCTCTTTGCTGTGACGCTTAAAGCTGGAAGGCACTCGCTGACTGTTTTATAAAGCGTGTAGACAGTCAAAGACAGTCAAGACAGTGTTTTCTTGCACAATACACTGAAAAAAAAAGCCCCCCCCCACTCTCTTCTGCCCTACTTGAGCAACATTTTTAGTCCTAAGTGCTCAATTGTAGTGCATTTCCCAGAAAGTGTGTGATGTCTACCACCCCCCCACCCAAACAGCTGCTGGAGACATAATGCACATCGCCTCATGTGAGGGTATAAATTGCAGATGAAGGCACAAACTGACAAAAAAGTGAGTGGCGGTTGACTTGCTGTTGCATGAAAGCAATTGTCCATTGCAGCTTTCAATGTTCAGGAGTAGCTTTTGGAACAAATCCATACTTAGCCACTGAAGACTGGAGTGAGTGGGGGTGGTGGGGAAGAGGTGGGGGTTTGGAACGGGGCGACCAAACCGAGTGAGAAGACTCAATTGTGCAAAACCAAGGTGGGATGCATTGTTTTTGTTTTTCAGGGGATAAGAGCTGATGTTTGTTTGTGTGCGAGGAGATGCTGGGATGACAGGATTGTAGTCTTGTGTGTGTGTGTGTGTGTGGGAATAGGAGCATGTGATTGTGCTTAGTGCTGCTCGGGCCGGGGGGTTTCCCTCTGGGACTTGCAGCAGAGAGATTTATCCTGACCACAACACACTCCAACACAGTTAGATGAATGTGGTAGCCCTTCAAATGTTCTCTCTTTCTGACTCACACACACACACACACACGCTAAGTATAATTCATGCAGCTTGCAGGGCAGGACCGTGTTGTCTCAGCCAATACCAATTTATCTTCCACGGTGCTTGGATAGTGTCTGTTTACGTTAATATTAATGTAGTGAGTGTGTGTTTATATGTGACGAGGCACAGTTTTTCTCTGTGTGTGTGTGTGTGTGTGTGTGTGCAAGAAAACGGAGGACACATCCCCACCTAGATAAATTGAATCTTTCAGGAAAGAAAACCGGCTCTTTAAGAGAAAGCGCAAGGCACTGCTGCCCTGCCACAATAAACCTGTCAGAAAGTAGACAAACGGCACACAAGCGTACCTTGCACGCACAGCTGTCAAACACCAGAATGATAGACCTCTGTGTGTGTGTGTGTGTGCGTGCGTGTGTGTGCGCGTGCACCCGAGAAAACGAGCGTGCTGTGGCATGTTGAAATACCCAGTGCATTAGCCGACTTGTCCGCTCTGCCAAATTCAAACACACAAAGGTCACACGATGTGTGATGTCTTGTCTTTTCGCCGGCCTGTTGAGTCTCTTGCACGCTTTGCTTTTACAAAAGGTTACATATTTGCAATAAAACATGAGAATTACTCTTGCCGTGTATAGTGTTGTGAAAGCAAGCTGAGCTGTCCTCCACACACACACACACACACACACACACACATATCACCGTCTTAGCATTCCTCGCCGTCTTTGGTGCACATAAACTCCCAAGCTTGTTCCGTGGGTGTCTGTTTGTTGTCACTCCGATATACGGTTTGAGGCGAGGTGGATCATTATTACGTCCTCGGAGAGGTTGCGTGTTGATGACATTTTTCTGGTTTGTTAACAGAATTACAGTTGCTGCTTCGGGGACCAGAAGTTTCGAATCAGCTTGTAGAATCTTCTTGAAAATATACGCAAACCGATTTACACACAAGTTTGTCGAGGACTTATTGGGCCAAGCAGTGCAGCCAACAGTCATGGGGCAGTCTATTTGCATCGGGAACTACTGCCACCTACAGCACTGGAGTGGAACAGTATCACATTTAAGCTACGTTCACCTATGTTGAGCTCCGTGACCCAGGCGTCATTTGTATAGGAGTTACTGTAGTCTAAATGGGGAGCCGTCAACGAAAGGCATGTTTTGTTGTGCGAAACTCTGATAAAGGTACTCACCGATGCGGGTAAAAGTTATTCTTGCTATCCCCATCCGGCAATTACTTAAGAAAAAGTGTCAGTGAAGTGGCTCGGGTCAATGTCCAATGACATCCACCCACACGTCTCTCAGAACAGACGTCGAAGCAAGTTGTCTATGGAACTACTTTAGCCAAAACTCTTGCTCGCTTTCTTAATGTAAAATGTTGACTTTTTTCCCTTTTAATATGTTTAGCTTCCTGTTTTTTTTAGTGATTTATTGAATAAAATGTCCGTTAACTGAATGGAAAAATTGTTACATTCATTCATTTTCTACCCCTTTTCCTCACGGGGGTCGCGGGGGGTGCTGGAGCCTATCCCAGCTGTCTTCGGGCGAGAAGCAGGGGTACACCCTGGACTGGTGGCCAGCCAATCACAGGGCACATATAGACAAACAACCATTCACACTCACATTCATACCTATGGACAATTTGGAGTCGCCAATTAACCTAGCATGCATGTTGTTGGAATAATTTTACTTTATTTTAGTTTTATTGTGTGCGCGATTCACTGTTGTACCTCCCCCCCCAAGTGCACATTCATTCATTCATTTATTTTCTACCGCTTATCCTCACGAAGGTCATGGGTATGCTGGAGCCTATCCCAGTTGTCTATGGGTGAGAGGCGGGGTACACCCTGGACTGGTCGCCAGCCAATCACAGGGCACATATAGACAAACAACCATTCACACTCACATTCATACCTATGGACAATTTGGAGTCGCCAATTAACCTAGCATGTTTTTGGAATGTGGGAGGAAAACCGGAGTACCCGGAGAAAACTTAGGAAGATGTAGTCATGGACGCAATTCCAATTGTATGTACAGTATTGTCGCTATTCCAGATACCGAATTGGTCTAATTTATGAAATATGCCGCCTCTCGTAAAGCATGAGAATCTGTGGGATGGGGGCATGGGGGGGGGTGGGTTGCAGCCTGAAGTAATCTAAAGCAGATCAGCCCCATGCTTGGTTTGCTGACAACACGCTGCCTGTTTTTCAGATATGTGAATATCTGTTATAAGTTTGAATCCGTGACTCATTAGTGGGACAGCAGCCTTTATGGAAAGAAACGTTTCTTTGTACTGTTACCAGCGACAGCGTGCGGGTAAGAGATGCTAAGCAGACCAGAGTGTTGCACTTTGTATGTTTTTTTTTTTTTTTAGTGGAATAAAAACCAGAAATCAATTGATGCCCCCACACACCCACCCACTCCCCCAAGTCTCCCTCCTACTACTGATGGATAACAGATGGTGTGTGTTCGTGCGTGGAGGGCATTTTTTAGATAAGAGTTTTCGCTTGCTTTTTGAACTTGTTCCCATATATATTTTCATGATTGGATTGTGTTGTTTCATCTTTCATCGACTCGCGTCCATGATTCTTGTCCTCCCTCAGTTCACTTCACCTATCCCAAGTCCTGCCAAGGCAGCATCTTTTCCCAAATTGATTTCTAACAAGCCTTCGGTTTCGCTTTTATCGAGGATCTGAATATGGAGGCTTAGAACATATTTGGAGTCGGAGCATGTTTCCTGGCAACTCACTCATCCCAATATGGCAAAGTAACCATCTTGTGAAGTGGCAGCCAAGTATGTGTGTGTAGTGTGCGTGTAGTGTGTGTGTGTGTGTGTGGATATGGCATTGTGAAGGGTTCGAGATGAAGGAAGGAAAAGGGCAGGGAGAAAAAGCGACAAAGGTAACGAGACTAATTCCCCAAACATTTAAAGCTACAGTTCCCTTTAAGCTACCATTTGAATGTTGTTTCTGGAACGAGGAGAACAAATGTTTTCTCTTGTATTTAGCCCGCCCCTCTTTTTTTCCCTCCCCATCGACCGCGCAGGAAGGCAAAAAAAAAGGGAATTCGGATTTGGAGAACAAAGTATACGTGTGTGTCGGTGCACACATGGAGCCTGCTGGGCCTGTAGGCAGCTGCGATGCCTGGGACTGATCTGTGCTCTACTGGGGCAACTGTGCTGCTCAGCGGGTGTGTTTTTTTTTTTTTTTTTACACAGAACCTGGTCTTTAGCCTGAAGGAATGTGATCTGCTGTGGGGGACGGACTTAACCCACCCCCCCCCTTCATCCTTGGCAGGTGGTCATTGGATACATTGTATGTATGGTACTGGGTGTGTGGTGCGTACACACCAGGTAACAATTAGGAACTCCAATGTATTGTTGACTTAAACTCTTAAACTCAGGACTGAAACGTAGTGCTATAAAGGATATAATCAACATGTTTTCATGTAAGACTACTATATTATAGAATGAATGTTGAAATCTATTATTCAGCTAAGGATCGACAGGCTGGGAGATAACCACTCTGACCCTGAGCCGTGCCACTGTGTACGAAACAAGCAGAATGTTACTTGTAATGTAAAATCAAGGATTGAACCAGCAATCTTTGAGTTCGGAACTAATAAAAAATATAAATAAAAAATCTGAATTTCAACTGTTGTGCGTGTCAAAGCAGAAAACGATTGTTTGAAATGTATTAAATATGTTCAGATTGCACATGGGCTGAGGATAGAACCAGCAGCCACCGGGTTCAGACACAAAAAAAATGACAGAATTTGAAATTTTGGAATCTAAAACCGGAAAATGATTGCTGAATTGAGTGATATGTTGAGCGATTACACGAGGACGAAGAATCGAACCAAGACCTTTTAGGGTCCACTTGAGCCACCCCCCCATAAGAAGTGGAATGTTGCCATAATGGTACATGTAACAGGATTTTTCACCAGTGGTGGTGGTGGGGGGGGGGGCATCATTTAATTTGTCCATTTCTTTTTAGCGGACTTATAACGTCAGAATTTGAAATGTTGGAAAAGTAAAAATCAAAATAAATAATCCAAAATAAATAATATATAATAATAATAATAAGGATTACAGCAGGGCAGATAAACAAGCTAGTGGAATAATAGTGTTGAATTTCATCCTGCTGTTCAACGGCAAAGGAAACACTGTACTCTACAATACTCACTCTGCATAGTGTCATAGTGGCTCAGGTTCCTGCCCCTCAAATTATTCAATCTTCTGCTTTATTTACTGTACTCTCTCAGCCTGCTGCTGCTGCTGCTCAGCCGACAGCCGTAATGGAAATAAATGAACAAGAAGACGGTACAGTGGTCTGTGAAAAAGAAAGGCTCGTCGCCAAGAGCGAAACCCGCTCCTCATCAACAAGCGACTTCACACAATACTGCAGTCAGACTGTTGCTGTTGTGGCTCGTGGTACAAAGATAATAATAATAATAATAATAATACAATAATTGACGGGCCAGCCTGGCTTGAATTAAACAATTTGAGTTTGTTTACTTGTTCCAGACAATGATGCAACGCCGGTTACGGTTCAGATGTGTAGCAAGCGTTTCCCACAGTAAACACGCAAATCCGTTCACCATCACTAAAATAACATGGATTATAATTTAAAGAAGTAAAAAAAAGCCTACATAAAATCAGGACCTAGTCGACTTTAATGTCCCGTCTTTGTTAAATAGTAGTGACAACGCTTTTTTAAAATTGTGTCTTGATGCAGTGCAGATATGGGGGCGGGGGTGGGGGTGGTGGGGGTGGGATGGCTTTCCAGCAGAGTTAACTGACTGAGACAATGTGAAGGTTAATCACACTTTGTGCATCTGTGTGTTTACATCCGAAACGTGTGCTTGTATCGCCGTCGGAGAGCAAAACCGCACAGAACTGTTGAACATGCTGAACGTGACTAAAGCTGTAAAACCTGCGTGTGTGTGTGTGTGTGTGTGTGTGTGTGTGTAACGGGACAGTGCCTGGATGGATCTCAACTTGCATTTGTTATTGATTTTCACATCTGCGCATGTGCGCGCCGGCGTGCTGCTGTTTTAATGTAGAGATTTAAACGCAAGAAAGAAATTCTCCACGGCGTGTGTCTTGGGTCCCACAGGACTAATGCACACCCCCCACCCCCTCTCTGTAGATGAGGCAAAAGCACCCTTTCCCCTACACACATGGTTAGTTTTATCAGGGTAATGGCTGTGCGCTGCTTTCGGTTAATGGGCAGGGCGGGGGGCGGGGAGGGAGATGGTGGTGGTGGGACACCTCGGCCAAACACGAAGCCTTTTTTTTTTTTCTCCAGCTCTCGAGGTGTGCGATTGCAAGCGGGGGCAATAATAGTTGAACAGTTCAAAGTTTACTAATGGTCCGATAGCGCTGGAAGGAGCCTACTCTTAAAAGCAGTCTGATAAAAAAGAAAGTACCCGTGCTGAGTCAGGTCTTAAGGTTGTTGGATTTGCCGGTGCAACCTGTCTATAATGCGGTTAGCGTAAATTAAATAGATGCAGTGGACATCATCATGGTGCAACCGAGGTCTGTTTATTGTAATAATCACATTAGGAATGACGGCTGCTGAATCTGAAATAAATCTAATAGAATCTAATCATATTGAGCCCTTAAGGGAACACAGTGGTACCTCGGTTGTCATCATTAATTCATCCAAAAAGGTCAGATGAAAACCAAAACGTATGAAATCCAAGGCAGTTTTTCCCCATAGGAAATAATGTAAATCCATTCATTCATTTTCTACCGCTTGTCCTCACGAGGGTCGCATGGGTGCTGGAGCCTATCCCAGCTGTCTTCAGGCGAGAGGTGGGGTACACCCTGGACTGGTGGCCAGCCAATCACAGGGCACATATAGACAAACAACCATTCACACTCACATTCATACCTATGGACAATTTGGAGTCGCCGATTAACCTAGCATGTTTTTGGAATGTGGGAGGAAACCGGAGTACCCGGAGAAAACCCACGCATGCACTGGAATTGAACCCAGGTCTCCTAGCTGTGAGGTCTGCGCGCTAACCACACGACCACCGTGCAGGCCAATGTAAATCCAGACACCCAAATATATCAGCAAAAAATACATTTTTTTAGAGAATAATACAGTGGAATCTTGATTAGTGTTTTTTGATAAATGGAAAAAATGTACGCCAACTTTTTGCCGTGTTTTGTGTACATTTTCAGTTGTCTTGATGTGTTTTTAATACAACCGAGTCCAGCCACGCTCTTAATGCATTTGCATCACCAAACGTCCTTGAACCACAAGTCAGCTCCGTCATCTGTCTATGATGTCATCAGCAGTTGACTCTGTAACTCCTTATGAACTAACACTACAAAAAACTGCTAAGAAAAAAGACTCCGGGCTTTCAGATTAATTGGATTTACCTGATTTTTTTAAACTTATTTGGTTAGAGTACGTTTCGGTTGGTTCGCTAACCAAGGCACCACTGTAGTTATAGTTTTGGTTAGCGAACCAACGCACCACTGTAGTTATAGTTTTACATTATTACATTACATTTACAATTATAGTTTTATTGGCACTTGCAACTTTCTTTGGCCCCGTGGCGGCTTATTAAGCAGTCACAACAGAACCAGACAGTCAGCAACGCGTGGGGGTTCTTTGTTTGAGCACTCTATTTCACGGAACTGACTGGTTTTTTTTTTTTAACCAGAAATTGTAACCAGAAACCGGTTTTTCCTGTGCTGTTGGTCCACTTCCGATTTGTGTGTTTGGAATCATTTTCTCCATACCGATCATATCTGTCCAAGTGTAAAAATTAGTCAATTGGACCAGTGCATTTAGAGAGATGGAGACGATATGGAGGTGGGGAAGATACGTACATATTTTGCATGTGAATCACTTCACATAAAGACTAAGTCAGCGTTCTTTGTCTTTTTATTATTAATGTTGACTTAGAGATACTTGTACCATAGTTCCATAGGTTCCATAGGCTGATATGTGGTCATCTTTTATTGCCATCACCTGTGGTTGCTGGTAGTGCAACAAAATAATAGCATAATTGTTGGGCATGATCCACTGAAAAACTTGAAATAAATAATATTTAGCTTTATAGGACGTTTCATTAGAACCTGCAATCGCCCTGACAATGAAACACGTCGAGACTTGAAAATGCCCGCCATGCACTTAAACCTGTCGTTGAAATGCAAATCCATGCGGCATAGTTTGGCTCAGCTCAACACAAGGTGCCCTTGGGGAGAAAAAAAATATTATTATTAGGTTGAGTTCTCCCGCAAAGCCGACAAAAATGGCGTCTGTAAGTTGCATTTCTGAACTCCCTCTCCGCTGCTTTTCCTTCCCTCGCAGAGCCAAAGTCCACCTGTTGTTTGTGGTTGTGGTTAAAAAGGTCGGGAGTGCGTGGCGGTTGAGTAATAATGTAATTACACTTAATTAAAGCAGACTTCTCCTGCATGGAAACATTGGCAGGCATTGATTATAAACACACAAGGCTACAGGGTAAAGTCAGCATGTATTGATTACCTTTTGTTTCTGATTACTTCGATAGTTATGGTTACTATGGAGACTAACAGTCTTTGTTCATTTTCCCAGGTGATGCCTTCCCGACTGGATCCAATCCCTTCATGGCGGGTTATCCGAGCCCCTCCCCCTTGACCTCTGAGCCTGCGTACAGATCAGCCAATCCGAGCGGTTTGCAAATGGCGCCGCTCTGGGCATCGCACGCTCACGAAGGTAAATACATACATAGCACTTCATCAATCAACCACCATAAAAGACACGAGTGACGTTTTGGTTGTCAGGAGTACGCCGACACCCCGCTTCAGCCTTCTGCTAGTGGAGGTCTGTTCTTGTTCTCGAACTCATCACTTTTTCCAGTGGGATCCTTTTTTTTTTTTCATTTATGTCTCCGGCTTCGGCTCCTGTCCTAAATGTGTCTCCCTTCCTATGTCCTCCAGTCAGCCAGTCTCGCTTTCACCTGCCACGTCTTGCTGTGTAGCGATATACGGCGCTTGTTCTTTTTTTACGCCCTCCTGCCCAACATGTGCTTCACCTCCTTCTCCTGCCCCAGTTTTTCAACATTTCTCTCTCTCCTGACCTAGCTTTTCAACACCACATGCATGTACTACGTATGGCTGTCTCCTCCTGGGACGTCTTTGTCCTCTGTCCTCTCCTTCTTAACTTCATGAAGTGATTGAACGTGTGTGTGCGCGTGCCCTCTTTACGCGTCCCTCCCATTTATGTCTATAGTGGTATAAAGTCATTTAGAAAGATCTTGGGAACAGAGGTGTCCAAACATTCTACCATTGAGGATCGCATAGTATGTGTATAATACATGTCACTATGATATTCTTTACATTTTTATTTATATGTCATTGTATGGTCATATAACCTCGTACTTTGGCACACAACACACAAAAAAATGAATAAAAATTAATAAAATTAAGTTTTTAAAAAATTACATAAAACTAAAATAAATCCAAATTATATTAGGAAAGCAGGAAGTAAACAAATGTAACAGTTACTGATTGTAAAAGCACCAGATAGAGGGGTAGGATTTAAAAAGCTTTGCTTCTTCCTACTCCTTTTGGACATGTGGAACTGTGAACTGATTATGGGATGCATTCAATTGTAATCTGATGCATGTTCAAATTAAATTAAACCATTACCGTTAGCATTATTCATTAAACACTTTAAATCAAGTCAAAGTGGGTCAATATATGCTAAGCTATTCAGGAAAAAACAGTCTACATCTCAGCTTTGTGGTATACGTATATATTCCTCATACTTATTATTGATTGTATCTTTGGTATAGTGTGTAACATTTTGCGTAACCGTGGCAATAAAAACACACACATATATATTTGATAACATTCTGCATAAACACGGGGCCATAATTGATTGCCAAATTTGATAACGGCCACAGCAACCTGCAAGGATACAACGGCAGGCCAGGGGTAAGCAACAGGCGAGCCATCACAACATTTATAGTGTTAAAGATATTCCTATTATTATTTGATTGTGGCTATTTTTATCTGTAGAATATGTTGCCACCGAAAATGAGCCATGGGCCACACTTTGGACACCCCTACTCTAGAAGGAGAAATACAGTAGATTCCAATTGGGATTTAAGTCCAATACTGATTACATGGTGTGTGGATGATGCAGATCCACACCCTGTGGATCTGTGGATTACTACACAATGAGCATTTGTAGCTCACAGAATATAGAATGATACACCATGACTGACTTCATATTCAGGAGGCCATGATACTTTTCACTTAAAATTTAGCCCGTATTTCACGGCACTGTAATCTTAGCTTAAAACCCCGAGCACCGTGGACCGAAGAAGTCATGGACTCTGATATGAATAGAATCCTTCACGGCTTCCTAATGCCCGATGTCTGCCTTGTAAGAGCAGCAGAGGTTAGAAAAAAAAAACTGGAAGCTTTTCCGGGCAGTAGATTTTTGATCTACTCAGGACACACCAACGCTTCACAGGAGCTCTGTATGAAAGCTGTGTGAGATCAGTGGGTCGCTGTTTGCTGTGTTTTAAATGAAGCTACACCACACTCACCCCCCCTCTGTGCAACACTCCCTAATATATTTCTACCTTTCGTGCTTTTCACCATGCACTGACACCCCCACTGCTCTCCTCTCAATTTCCTCCTCTTACACCATAGACAGATTTATTCGTCGGTTCTGCTCCTCAGCTTTTCACGCTGGAATGACTGCAGCGTGTTTTGGAGATGCCTCGGCGCGGTTGTTCCTAGGCCGTGTGGGAATATCTGGTGACACCAGTCAGCACAGGCGATACAAAGCACACACAAAAAAAAAAATAAATAAAAGGCAGAGCTTCAATTCTATATTAAGATCTAGTCTCTGAGAGCAACAGCTGGCTGTCAGGCAGACTTGCGCCCACTGCTGACCCCCGTGAATGCAGCGACGTGAGGTGGAGGTGATGCTCGGAAAACATTTCAAAGAAAAGAGCTCGCAAAGCCTGACATGGGATTTGCCTGATCTTGTCATGCTTAAATAGTCGGCTTAGATAAACATTCAGACTATGACCTCATTTTCAGTCTTTTTCTTCTCGTGCTGCACAACAACTTCAGTGAATGTGAAACCAAATCATCCAGATGGGAATTTAGAAAAAAAAAATCACATTAATATTTCCAGTCCCACACATGAACTGATACAATTATTTTGAACTCATGAGGAGATGTATGTGATGCAGGCTATCATTAGACTCGGATCATTAGTGAAAACATCTTGCTGCTCTAATAGCGTACATTGCATTAACTCATGTGCTGTATGTTGGGTCGGTTTATGGAAGTAGCAATTACATAGATTCATTTCAAGTGTGTTGCTTTTGCTCAGATAGATGTAATGCTCTGTAATTACTTAAAATGGTAAAATGACTAAGAGGAGCTGCAGCCCGTTTTTCCCGTTCCTGAAGAATTCTCATCGGAGCACTCGGATATAAAATACTCGGAAGTTTATTAAGTGTATATATTGTAGCTGGCCAGTCGTGACACGTTAAGTGTTTGTGTTTGTAATTTGACTTCACTGATGATAATAAAAGCCATTTACTTGTGTACTGGATTAAAACAGTGCTTCACAAATAGTTGGGCGGGCCCCCTGCGGGGGGGCGGCTGTAACTAAAATACTAATATAAGGCATTCAGAAGATGTGATGATACACAAGCAACAGACTTGATAATAAACGAGACACAATAAACCCTTACTAAAATCCCAAATGACAACACAGGCTAATGTTTCAACTCAACTCTGTACCCCTGATATCACTTCCTGTCCGCCGGCCACTCAACTCCCCTAACATTGCAACACATTTACGCCCAAGTAGCAGTCTTATTTGTGTTTTAAGTAGCTTATTTGAGCTTATTATGTCTACTATATTGGGTAATATGAGAGTAAAGGTGGTTATAGGGGTGTTATTTTATGTCTATAGGGCTCTAATAATGTTAAAAAATGTATTTAGAAGGTTGTAAGCAGGTTTTTTATGCTCTATGAAAAGATTCCATTTATTAATAAGGAGTCCTACTTTACAAAAATTCATTTATCATGGTCGAGTGTGGAACCAATTATCCATGATAAATGAGAGATACGGTATTAGCAAGTATTTTTGCATTAACCCTTAAAAGATTAAAATATGTTTTCTGTTATAAATGTCATAATTCAACTACAGTGTGTTGTGTTTGTGTCTCAAGGCTACCCTCTTCACGGCAGCTTGTACGCCAACCCCTACCTGTCATTGGGACACTTGGACCCTCCCTCGATCTCCCAAAACCACCTCTACGACTCCCATAAAGGTCAGTCGCTACCTTTTTGCCTCCCCTAATCAAAATATAGCTTTTGTCTTCAATGTTTATTTTTCTTCATGACCTAATTGTGTACTTATGGATGTTTGTGTGTTTCTAGAGAGCTTTTTCCTGCCAGCTGCTATTAGTCAGTCATCCCTCCACCCTCCATCTGCTCCCCCGAGGACACTATCCAGCTCCACGCCGCCCCAAAAGGCATCACGAGACGGAGGCAGAGACCGGTCCTACCGGGTAGAGAGGGACAGAGACAGAGAGCGGTCCAGAGAGGAGCTGCGACCGCATAGCGTGGTGGACCTCACTGTTGATGGCAGGAGTGAGGAAGACCGCCGGGCGCGGGGTGGGGAGCGGGAGAGGGAAAGGGACACAGAGAGAGATGCTTGGCATCCTCACCACCATCAACAGAAATCCCACTCTCAACCCTCTACAGTGGAGCCCAGGTCCAGGCCATCACCTACGCTGTCCTCCTTCCCTCCAGGTGGGGGCGGAAGCACACCCCGACTCCTTGGACAAGAATCGGACAGAGGGGGCCGGGAGGCGGAGTTCGGCTCGAGAGCCCACCATCTCTCGCATAACGGAAACTCTAATAACTCAAACTTGCTGACAGCCTCTCACTCGGAGCGACAAAGGAGGAGCGACTCGGCATCAGCGGGGACGCTGCCCTTCTCTTACACACTTCCCCCCGCACTACAGCCCTCCATTACTGCTTTGCCCCACCCCCACACGCCCAGAGAGTCTATAAGAGAGCAAAGAGTCAGCGCGCCGACATATGTGCCTTCTGTGGAGGTTTATGATGAGCGGGTTGGGCCCATCCAAATCGCTTCGCAGGCCCGCGACAACAAGCACGGTGACAAACATCGAGATCGAGAGCGAGAGAGTGACAAAGAGCTCGAAAGGGAAAGCTACAGATTTTCCGAGAGGAGCTCGATTGAACATCCTCGGCTGTCCCAGTCTGGCGATTCAAGCAATCATCGAGAGGAAGGTTCTGTAATCTGTTCCAACGGTTCCGTCGGCAAACGAGGCCAGGACTCCTCTCACTCGTCCAATCAATCAAGGTTTAGCCCAGAGGCTCGGGACATGTCCAAGCACTCGAGTCGTCTGGGCTTCGAGCGGACTGGGGGAGAGCGAAATTGGAATTCCATCAGTCCGTTGGCCAACTATGCTACCAGTCACATGGCGGCTCTCGCCGCCCAACACGGACACACGCTCAATTCCCCACACAGCCAGACAACACACGCACAAGTTTCCCATTCCCCGCACACAAGCAACCGGCCCGCCAGTAACTCTCACGCACACAGACATTCCCCACAAACACACCCCGCCGAACACGGACAGAGCCGCACGGGCGAGGAAGGAACCCAGAGACTCTACCTGGACCCGTCAGGCCTCTACCGACCTGGTGGGGGGGAGCGAGCAGGTGGGGCGACTTCTGGCCCCGCAGAGGTCTCAGCCATGCAGAGTCTCATTAAATACAGCGGGAATTTTGCCGCCGAGGGCCCCGCCTCCTCTTCCTCATCGAGACACACAGCAGACACACGAGGGCCCTTCGGAGGTTTGGCCAGCATCGGGATGGAGGAACGCGAAAGAGAACGAGAGAGGTCAGCCGTAGTGTCAAGCGGTACCGGATCTTTGAGGGTGCCGCCGCAGCTGAAAAGAGAGCAGGAGCGCCCCGACAGCGCCCGCTCCTTTGGTAGGGAGGCGGAGGGAGAGGTGCGCCACCCTCCGGTTGGCATCGCTGTCGCCGTAGCGCGGCAGAGAGACAGCAGCAGCAGTAAACAGACCAGCGGATCCTCGGACCCTCAGAGGCCCCTGATGCCGACGGCTATTAAAGGTAATTTGGCTCTAAGTATTTATGTATATGTCCTCTCGAGACTGAAAATCAAACCCAGAACTTCCCCTCACACACACCCTGGACTGGTGGCCATCCAATCACAGGGCACATATAGACAAACAACCATTCACACTCACATTCATACCTATGGACAATTAACCAATTAGCCAATTAACCTAGCATGTTTTTTGGAATGTGGGAGGAAACCGGAGTACCCGGAGAAAACCCACGCATGCACGGGGAGAACATGCAAACTCCACACAGAGATGGCCGAGGGTGGAATTGAACCCTGGTCTGCGCGCTAACCACTTGACCGCCATGCCGCCCCCACTTCAGAACATCCCAAGTTGATTTATATATGAAAGTGTCCGGCAGGGATAAAGTATGTATCTTACCAATATTCCCGAATAAACTTCCTTTCACCTTTTTAGCTTTCAAATCACATGCTTGACCGCAACCCCCCCCTCCCCCCTCCTCCCGGTGATACTTCAGGGGACTCAGATCTGCTCCGTTAAACGAACCAAGAACAAATCACGCCTCAGTTTGATTTCTATGAATTATGAATGATTCATTTTACTTTGGCTCCAAGTCAGCTCTGTTTGACTTGAAGGCATTCATGCATATAACGTGATTGGAATGGTTTTCGCCCAGATTACAAATTTTGTCATGTGATGTGTGTTTCTTGTTGGTCTCTTTTTCGCCGCAGCTCCTTCTTCTCCCATCTTTTTATCTTCTTCTGCTTCCATCCAACTTGTCTCTTTTTTTTTTGTCTCTGTCACAGGTCCAAGTTGTTTTTGTCCTCTGCTCTCTCTCTTTTCATTTCCTTCAATGTCTCTCCTTCTGAGGGGTGTTTTGGCAAAGCGCTCCCTCCTCGTCCCACCTCGGGGGCCCCCTTTTTTTCGCTCTTTTCTGCAGCTCGTAGGCTCTCTCTCCAGTTCCCAACTTCACCTCCACCCACTCTGCATTAAACATGGCATTACAGAGCGCGGCTAAAAGCTACAAATAATCCTTGAATGACAATAAGACCATTGGTTTGTTGCTAAGCAATGACGAGCCGAGAGAGTGACGGACTTTGTTAATGTGTATGTGAAAGACTGAGTTTTTTTTTTTTTGTGAGGTACCATAGATGACTCATTGAGTGTTTTATTAGCATTTAATTGTGCATGCACGTCCATCCCTTGGAAGGGAGCTTTATTCTACTCCTTACCGGGTCGGACTGATTGCTGTGCTGGAACAGCCAGTCTAAAAGAAGCTCTTAACAAACAGCTGAGGATTTACTCTGAAAATACAAACAGAAGGAGGCGTGCATGCAGGGATGAAGAGAGAAGGAGGGTTAAGAGGGAGAGCTATCGGAGAGGTGGGCACATGAACAGGGATCAATACGTTGATAGATGGGAAGAGAGAGTTGTGTGTGAAGAAGTGCACAGCATTAGGGAGGTGGGTGGGGGGGTGCATAGGAGAGGAAAGGTGGTGGCTAATCGTTGGCTTTGTGATGCACACAGGAGGATAACGTGTGGGCCAGGCTCCTAGTAACCTTGGTAACAGTTGAAATCTTTGCCGCGGAGTATGTCAGGGTTGGTTTAAGTTCCTCGTCCCTTGACAGGCTCCACACACACACACACACACACACACACACTCTTCTACTGCACACTACTAAAGAGTTCAGTACAGTTGTGTAGAACCTTTCTCTCCATCTTTGGGCTTCGGGGACCGCCAGTCGGTGGAGCCTGGTTGAAAGGGTGGTGGGTTTGGGGGGGGGGGGGGGGGGGGGAGTGCAAGGAGATCCTCATGTTTATTCTTTGCTTGCTTAACAGCGTGAGGGGCATTGCCCGTTGGATTACTGTAGCTTTAGCAGCTGGAGTTTAAAGTTCAGTGTGCACACAGGCAGCCAACAGTCTACTATGACACTGCGCTAATTAGCCAAAAAAAGAATGTGTTAGCAAGGATGTTTGTGCACTGTATAAGTATACCACAGTTGGAACCCCAAAACTGCATCAAATACGAAATGAGCCCTGAGTGCTGTGCAGGATCAGTGTGATAAATGGAGCGCTGTAGCAGAGACGGCAGGAAGCTAGCTACAAGATGACAAACACTGTGCGGGCTGTCAGGTCAACAACGTGACGTCTGTAATGGTCGGTCAGATTCAGGTCAGCAAACTGACCCGCGCTTGATGAGCCTCTTGTGCACATTACCTTGTGTTCGCTCAGGGAGCCATGTTTTGGTGTACTATTATTAAGCACACTGCAAAGTCATGCATTAGCAATCCATGTTTTGTGTCCAGTCATCTTTTTACCATGACTAATTTGTCTTTTCTCTGTCGTCAACACAGATGAAGAACGAAGTGAAGAACGTGCTCGTCATCACGAGGACAGGATTCTCGGAGGCAGATTGGAACGCGACGATAAAGTGATCAGGTATGGAAGACATACAGACGCTAGACGTTTACGCCGGCGTTTTCAGCTCCAACACATAAAATGACTGTCCTTGCAGAGACCCCAAAGATCTGCCAGACTTCGCCCAGTTGCACCCTCCCCTGCTGTCTAGCGGCTTGACGCCCAGTATGATGACAACCAGCCTCATGACTCCCAACCTTATGGTGACCGGCGGGACAGGGCGATGGCATCCCGACCCTTCGACTCTGACCTCTCACCCCTGGCTGCCGCGCCCTGGAGCCCCTCCAGTATGGCTCTCCAGCTCACCATACAGTATGTGGAAAAAAACGGACGCACGTGACATTGAAAAACATTACCAGTGATCGTTGTGTGGAGTTTTAGGATACACTTCTACCTTATTTACACTCGAAGGCCACACGGCCAGATGTGAACAGGTGCAAGTCGGTGTGTTAAATGGAGCGCCGCTGCCCTTTTCCGATGGCATCTTTGCCTCGCTCTTTGACATCTGAGTTATTCAACTTGGTGCTAAAGACGGCCTAAGTCGCTTTAACACGTACGGTATGCTCAGTCATCTTCGATTGGTGTAGTAAGCGAGGGGGGGGGTGGGTTTTGGCTTTCCCTCAAGTGATTGGTGCGCCAGCAGCAGCAGCATCAAGAGGGTCAAGTGCCGCAGACATTCCTGAACTTTGCAGGCCGTTCCAGACCTACGCCTCCTCATTCCTGGTCTCAAAATAACCGTGTCAGCAATCTGGGATTGCACATTAACTGTACACACACATGAACAGATCCCTGAGGGCCAGCTCCCCCCGTCTAGACACTCGGGGAAGAAAACAAAACCAAATCCTCTAAAAAAAGCAGCTAAATTCAGTGTGAGCCCCCTGATAAAACGGCCATTATACCGTCAAAAGAGGGTATAAATACTGGATGAAACAACATGTTTGAGCTTTGTAAAGGAAATGTTTCTCACTGGCTTTCCCTTTACCGCCCTTCTTCTTCCACCTCCATACCTCCTTCTCCTTCTCAGGCTTGAGCTCTTCCTCCCTTCACCAGACGCTTCCCCCAGGCTACCCACCATCCCTGGGAGGCTCCATACCTCCTCCCTACCAGTTTGTCAGGGACTCCCAAACTGGAAAGCTTATAGTCATCCCAACAGAACATCTGCCACACTATGGTATTAAAGCCTCTCTTTTTCTGTGTGCGTTTGAGCCTTATGAGGACAAATAGACACAATTCTGTACGTAAAACAGACCACTTTTCAACTGCCCTTTCATTGTGTGCAGGAGGTGATGCGCTGGAGCGCGGGGCCCCTGTGTGGCCCGGGGTGTACGGCGCAGGTACCTCCTTGCAGCACGCAGCCCAGCTCCAGCTTCTCTCCCAGCAGCAGATGCTCCGGCAACAGGAACTGCTCATGATCCAGCAGCACACGGCGCAGGTTCTGGAGCTGCAAAGGAATGCACAGCTAGTCGTAAGTGCTTGATAAATAATCAATCCTTTGTATGTGAGAAAGACTTAATGGTAATGGTAATGGTAATGGTAATGGTTTAATTTCATTTGAACATGCATCAGATTACAATTGAGTGCCATCCCATAATCAGTTCACAGTTCCACATGTCCAAAAGGAGTAGGAAGAAGCAAAGCTTATTAAATCCTACCCCTCCATCTGGTACTTTTACAATCAGTAACTGTTACATTTGTTCACTTCCTGCTTTCATAATATAATTTAAGGTTTTTTTTTTTTTTTTAAATAATGTACCTCGTACCGAAGTACAAGGTGATATGACCATACAATGACATAATGTGTACCATAGTAAGTGTCAATATAGTGATATATATAACACATCATGACTGGTTCAAGACTCTTCATCCTTGTATTTAGCAAACATCAACTGCTTGTATTGTTTCTTGAATTGGCTTATCGTTGTGCATTGTTTGAATTCCTTACTCAATCCATTCCATAGTTTGATTCCACATACTGAAATGCTATGGCTTCTTAACGTAGTCCCTGCATATGCGTTTCAAATTTAGTTCTTCCCTGAGATCATATTTCAAGTATTGGATGACATTTTTAGGTCATTGGTTATTTTTAGCCTTATGCATTATTTTAGCTGTTTGAAGATTAACTATTATCAGCAAATTGAAGTATTTGTGATTTTAGAAATAAGGAGTTGGTATGTTCTCTGTAGGCGGCATTATGAATTATCCTTACTGGCCTTTTTTGCATTACATTTAGCGAGTGAAGATTGCTTTTGTAGTTATTACCCATATTTCCACACAATGGTTGACAAGAGGGAGACACTGTGGTGTGGACGAAACAACAAAGAAATTGACGGGCCATTAAAGGTTTCAAAGTCCGCCCACCATGTCAGTATTGAAGTAGTATTACAAACACAAAGTGTGTTATTGAAGTTCTGTGTACCATGCACGTTTCAGGAGCATTTAAAGGCCAGTGAGCATCGTCCAGACACGGACGACAAACCAGACAAGAGGAACTCTGACTCCAAACACCGCCCATCGTCTAGGTCCTCGCCGTCTCGCTCACCCGTCCCGCAGCCTCGCAAAACTCGCCCTCCATCTCGCTCGCCGACGCCGTCCACGTCCTCCGTTACACCGCTGCTGCCCTCGCCCGTGACCAACCTCAAGTCAGAGGAAGGGAGGCAGAGAGTATTATCGTCTCACCCGCCCGCACCCGTGTCTCACGCACCCTCCCCGCGGTCGGCCTCGCCGCATCCGTCATCACCGCGGCGGCCAAAACATGCTGAGTCTGCCGAGGACGGACAGGCGGAAAGGCGGGAGCGCAGAGACGGACATAAGCCGGCTTTTCAAGGCATCTACTCAGGTGAGTCAGGTTCTAAGGTTCTAAGGTGAAAAGCATTCCTGGATATTTATCTACCCATTTTTTTCTCTCTTGCAGACCTCCCACCGGGTTACCCTTACCAGTCCATTACTGCTCCCTTCGGCGCACCGTTCCCTGCATATCACACCACAGCAAACGCTGAAGTGCTCCCCCACCGCCACGCTCATTCTCTGGATTTGAGCGCCTCCCTGCCGTCGAGCCACCTCCATTCAAGGCTGTTAGACGCAGACATCAAACCACAAAAGCTGACGACCAAGAACGAGTCATTCCTGAAGCAGGAGCATGTTGTGGAAAAGCATCAACTGGACTTAACGGAACCGCTGCGTCCTCGACTGCGCACGTGTAGCCCGGTTGGAGCCCGGCAAGATCGAGGCTGCGAAGGGGACTCGTTGAAGCTTCAGTTGATACCTCATCAGGTTCCCGGTCCTCCGCTTCGACACAATAAACGCTCGGATGACGTCAGGACAGAAGAAAAAGAAGGACAAATCAAAACAGAAGCGCTGCCGTATTTATGCCAGGAAGCGTATTCTTCTCCACTTATCGGAGCTGAGCCCGAAGCAGTGGCGCACAAGCATCTGGATGGAATACCATACCCATCATGCATCACGGCCGATCTGGACCGCCAAGAACCCGCCAAGCCAAGCACAAGTGCCGTGCTTGAATCCCAACAACCAGCCGCTCCAAAGATCTTGCAATGCCCTCCAAATCAAAAGGAGAATGTCACAGAAACCCTTGACACGTCCGGTTCCTCACTCCCACTGGTGCTTGCTTGTGAAGATCCAATGGCAGGCATGCTTGCCCTGCTCACGGCCAGTGAGATGGCTCAGGAAAACCTCATCCCGAGGACGGAAATCTCTGCCGACTGTAGCGCTGCCGCTTCTCTGGAGATGGTGGCGCTAGAGGGCATGGCATTGCTCAGCCAAATGGCTCAGAAGGAGATGGAGAACATCAGCAAGGAGCAGGGTGAGGAGAATGTTAGAAAACCGATGCGATCATTGCGGATCCTTACTTATCTTTTGCTTTGTCCCATTCAGATACGGCAATCGAGGGTCTGGACTATCTTCTCGAGGCGAGCAGACAAATTCTCCTGGAAGCCATAGAGAAACAATCCCACATTGATCTGCCCCGAACTCTGGATCCCAACAAGAAGTACAGCTGGAGGCAGAGGAAGGAGGAACCGGTGAGAGGAGGAGAAAAAAGCATGTTTTACGACGTACAGTAAGTTCTCAACTTGCCTTTGTCTCCTTTCCATGCAGCTTTACAGCAAAATGTCTTTGGACGTGTTGGACGCCGTGGAGGTGGAATACCGCTTCCGCTTGGCTGAGTTGCAGAAAACGTACAAGGAGAAGCAGCGAGAGATGAGCAAGCTGCAGAGACGCAGAGACAAGCAGTGGGTGCACATTACACACACACACAATCTCCACACAGACTTTTTCACTCTCCTGTTATGTCAGTGAGCGACAGGAGGATGAGAGGCGGAGTCTAACCAGGCGAGGCAGAGGGCGACCCAGGAAGAGAAAACACTTGGCCACACCCCCCAAACTGGACACCAGACCCGGAAAGTAAGTGTGTCCCACTTTTGACGTCAATCTATAAATCCCAATTTTGCAGTTTTCAGCACCCGTGTTCCGTTTGTCGCAGGGTGGGTAGGACAGTGCAATACTCGGAGGACTCCGAAACCGGCGAAGGACACAGAAAGAAGTTTCGGGTGTCCAGAGAAGACGAGGAAACGGAGACGGGAAGTTCAGGTTTGAAGGTGAAAAAGAAGAAAAAGAAGAAGAGCTGGAGCGACCAGGATCCATCCGGCGTCCACGCTCTGGAGGTAAGACCCACTTTGGAAGTGTCCCGTTTACGTTCGCTCCCTTGCTCTTTATTAATACGTCACGGTCGTGCCGTTCTTAGGGTCTGAAGCTGAAACGCGGCCGTGTCTGCGAGCAGGAGCAGCTGGCCTCGGACCTCAACAGAGCGCTCTCGCTCTCGCAGCTCGACTCTCTCGCCACGTCCCGCAAACTTCCGTCCAGCTACAAAGGGGAGCGACCCAGGGGCAAGTCCACAGACGGTCAGGCCAAGGAGCGACCAGTCCACTCATTGTCGTCCAAAGGCAAACACAAGGCGGCCATGAAGGCCTCGGAGGCCATACGGAAGGTGAAAGGTCACAAGAAGAGCGCTTTGTTCTCCCCTGTGAGATCAGAGATCAGCAGCTGCTCTAACAGTGAGTAATCTACTTTATATATGCTGTATTTATTTTTAGACGGTGAAAGAATTATATTTATATAGTACAGTGTGTCTCAGGCTACAGCTAGCTTAATTTTATTATCCTTTTTTATAGCATCGACTCATCGTAAAACAGTAACTCGGAGGAGATAGCAGGATTATGCAACAAAAGCAAAAGTGCCCCAATCAAAGTGGCATTATGTGCCTGCTAGTCGACCTCCGTGAACCAGGAAGTCCCGAAAAAGTAGACACATTTCAGGGCTTGACAATAACGATGTTGAGACCCCCGCCTTGATATGAAAGTTTAATGTTAGTGCGGCCCGCGCAAGTTTGATATGGATGCTGTATGGTATCATGTACCCAGAAAAAAATTATTACGTTTGATTAATGTTCATGTTAAAGGTTAAATAACTGTTAATAGTTATCCTCCCTATCCGTGTGGAAGTGGTACGTTTTTGGCTATTTAAGTTTAAAGGAAATAACTTGAAGGCTACTGTTTAGGTCGCTAGCTCTCTAGTTTGCGAGTTAGCGTGTGTCAAGAGCCCGCAGTTGCGCAATATGTTGTAAATAAAAAGAGTATAAATGTGACTATAGTCGTGTTTTGTCATGTCTACAGGGCTCTAATAATAAAACTATACAAACAATACAAACAATAATAAAACAAATAATTTGTCTACCCACCAACTATATGTGGTTTCTTAAGTTTTTATTATTTGCCGTTTTATTATTATTATATTTATTTATTTATTACTGATTGATTGATTTTTCTTTATTCTTGATTTATTCATTTATTTTTCATCTTATTTTGTGTAGAGAACAGTAGAATGTTTTATCAGAGCTTTTCTTGTAGAAAATCGAAACCAAAGCAAAGTTTATTCATTTTTACTGTTTTTAATAAATGTTGGAAAACCTGATGCGGCCCAGTCCCGCCCAGACCCTAGCTCCAGTGGCCCCCCAAGTAAATTGAGTTTGAGAACCCTGGGTTATGGTCTACCGTTGGAGATTCTTCCTCCCGGTTTTGTTTAATGTGAAGTCCTCTTGTTAAGTGTAAATCCTCTTGAAAAATCATTAACTTTACTTTCCTTACACCAGACTCTGACTCAGAGGGTCACAATTCCGCAAGAGGGGGCTGGCCCTCTCTGTCAGGGCCGCGTTCCCACGGCAACCTGACCCGAAAAAGACGCGCTGCCTTGTCGCCGACTTCCGTGCTGTCCAGTGCCAAGACCCAGAAGAAGAAGAAGAAGAAGCAAAAGAAACACAAGCACTTATCCCTGCTGCTGGAAGAAGCGGGCCTCAGCTCGTCGGACGACTCGTTCGATCAAGGTTACTGACCCTGTCTTAGAACACACCGCGCCGTCGTGTCACACGATAAGTCGTCTTTTGAGCCTTGTCACACGCTTGTGTCTTTGCCTTTTTTGCTAAGGCGGCCATTTTTCCTTGACCATCTCTACCTCTCCTCTCTTGCTGCTGGCTTCTCTGCAGAGTTGCATTTGCTTTGTTTTCTTTAAAAAAAAAAGTTTTTTAAATTGCCTGGATTTGTAGAGTTTGTACATTTGAATGTGAATTGTGAGATTTTTCTTTTTTTCCATAAAGTTGTATTGCAGTTTGGTACCTATAAAGCTTTATTAAAGGTTTGGAATTGATTAGTACAGAAAGCAAAACTGTGGTCCTTGTGTCAGCTTCATCTGTCTTGTCTGTCTCTTGTCCAGCTGCAACCCTCATGTCCTTTTTTAGAGCTTTCTCTTTTGTCCGATATCCCTCTGCATGCAACGTTTGGAGATATTGCTCAGTTTCCGCTTCAAGGTTGATGTCGATTAGACTCCCGATTTGGGGATATTTGGACAAAAAGAGCTCTTCTGTGTCTACTAAACCTTCCAATAACACTTTCTGCTGTTGACTTTGCTTTGTGGGCGACCTTCCCGACACCCTTCACCCCTGGCCCAACTTGTCCTACCCATGAGTGTCTCTTTGCCTGTTTCATGTGCTTGTGCTGCTGCTGCTGCTGCTGCGACATTACAGAAGCTTGGCCAAGGACTTGCTCAACCTTAAGCCAGTAACGCTAGTCTAAAGCGTTGCTTAAGGTAGACTGTTCTAAGGCCCGGCTGCGCTATGGCTAGGCTTCACTCTCGCCGCCACCCTGCCCTGCCCTGCCCCGCCCTGCCTGAGGCCACACCCCTGTCACCTTCTCTGTAAGTAGGAAGCGCCCCTCTATTTTTTTCCCGCTAACTATGGACTATGCTGAAATTGAAATCCATTCACAAGTTAATTTTATTTCTATTTTTACTTTGACTTTTTTTTTTCTTTGAGAGCCATAGTTACACCTTTTATACCAATTTTTTTTTTTTTACTTGGTGTTGCCATGGTTACTCAAACGTCTTATGAAAATGAATGCAAGGGGTCTCACAGGGCTGTCCTCTCATGCCTACCTCGTCCTCTTCTCTTGCCTTGCTGTCGTTAACACACACAGTGGACTCACAGTACAGCGAACGCACCACGTTAACCTCCTAAAATGACTAATGCAGAAACTATTCAAAAGCCTGTCCATGTTTTTTTTCCATCTTGTTACAGCCAACTTTATTATAATTGGTGCTCTTTGTACTGTGCCTCCACCCTCAATGTTAACACGCTAACCCCCCCCCCCCTGAGGAGACCCTCCTCCTATTCATCTGTTGAACCTAACTGCTAACAGCACAGCGCCACACCGCTAACCAGCAGTATGCTTCAATGTTTATATGTATGTGTGCTTCATGTTGTTTGCTGCTGTTGAAGGAAAGACGTGGGTTGCAGGTTTTTATTTTATTTATTTATTTAAATGATGTAATGAGGCTTTTTAAGTAAGTCAGGTCACATGGTCTATCAGCTGTGTGAGTGGAACCGTATAGTGTGCTGCATGCATGTGTGCTGTAGGACATAAGAGAGGCGTTTGGATGGTGTTTCTCTCTTTGCAGTACGGGTTCCGTCAGCCAGTTTGTGTGTTTGTGTGTGTGTGTGTGTGTGTGTTCAGTCCAGGCTGCTGTGTCATTCCACACAAGGGTTCCAAACTCAGCTTTCGTACAAGCAGTGTTATGTTTAAGCAATAAGAAGTCACTTGACCTTTTGTCACATCATGTAACTTAGCTAACCTTTTTTTTTTGTCAACAGAAACATCAGAGGATGACTACGATGATAACGAGGATTCCGATTCGGAAGACGGTGGCTGCGAGGAGAGCGGCCTGGGTCTGTTGGCCAGGTTTGCGGCCAGCGCGCTCCCCGTCAGCTCCGCCCCTTTGACGCTTCTCCCTGATGGCAAACACCGCAGCCGGCAAAGCACTCTGGGTAAAACACAACATGCACATCGGCAAAGTAGAATTCCTTATTTAATTCCTTATTTATTTAACAAGCTCTCTTCGGGCGAGAGGCTAGTCGCCAGCCAATCACAGGGCACATATAGACAAACAACCATTCACACTCACATTCATACCTATGGACAATTTGAGTCGCTAGCATGTTTTTGGAATGTGGGAGGAAACCGGAGTACCCGGAGAAAACCCACGCATGCACGGGGAGAACATGCAAACTCCACACAGAGATGGCCGAGGGTGGAATTGAACCCTGGTCTCCTAACTGTGAGGTCTGCGCGCTAACCACTCGACCACCGTGCCGCCCCAATTCCTTATTTATGAATGAGATATTTTATTTACTTTCTAAATACATTCTGGAATATTATTAGAGCCCTCTGGACGGAAACTAACACCCCTATGGTCACATTTACTGTCATATTACCCAATATAGTACACATAAGAAAAAAATAAGCCATGTAAGATTCATGTGTGTTGCTGTACATGTGCACCAGTGCTATGTGGGTGGACAGGAAGTGATGTCGGGGGGTTCAGAGTTGAGTTTTAGCTTGGCTGCAAGCTTTTGTGTCTCTGCAAACATGACAGCAACATTACTGACACCTAGTGACCAGTGTAGGATATTACATATATCACAAGGTCTTTGAATACATCTTCCAAATGCCTTATATTTGCATTTTAGTTCATTTAGCATTTTTTCTGCTTGAATATGTTTAATTTAGACAAATGTTACATGCATATTTTTGACTAATCGGCTGTGTTCAGCCACAAAACTGCATGATTTATAAATGAATATATTCATAAAATACAGTGAGAGTGGTGAGGGATTACTTTATATCTTTCTGATGACCCAACCAAAACGAGAAGGACTCCTTATTATGTCAACAAATTGCCTGATGGTTCCTCTGATTGTGCTCTTTTGTGGTTGAGCAGGTTCTTCTGCCCGAGTGTGTTTTTTTTTTTCATTACTGTGGTTTGGAAGTGTTGTTAAATATTCATTCATTTCTAATTGTTACATTGTGGTGAATGGAATTATTGGCTTTTGAATTATGTATAGAACAGATGTAATCAATAATCCTATTCATAGTTATTGCAACGCACATATGTGACTGATCACGAGAGCCGATAATGTTCAGACAATGCATCTTAAGTAGAGGTGTGTACAGTAGTAATTAATAGTAATAATTTTATTATTTATAGTAATAATTTATAATATTATAATAATAAATAATATGTAATATAATAAATTATGATAATATAGTAATAATATAAATAAAAAATATAGTAATAATGTAATAATATAATAATGTAAAATTATATATACTATATAATATAATAATATAAAAATATATATAATAATAATACTATTATAAATTATAATAATATAGTAATAATATAAATAAAAAATATAGTAATGATGTAATAATTTAATATCAATTATATATATATATATATATATATATATAGATATGTATATATAATATAATATATATTAATATAATATAAAATATATATATAATATAAAAATATATATAATAATATAATATCATATATAATAATAATAATATAATAAATTTTAATAATATAGTAATAATATAAATAAAAAATATAGTAATAATGTAATATAATAATATAAATTATATATATATATAATAATATATAATATAAAAAAACACATATATATAATATATAATAATAATAATATAATAAATTATAATAATATAGTAATAATATAAATTAAAAATATAGTAATAATGTAATAATATAATATAATATTATAATATAATAATAATATAATAATATAATATATATATATATATATATATATATAGTAATAATTAAAAGTAGTAATTTGTAAGCGTGCACAGGCTGTATTTTGAATAATGTCTTCCTCCATCAGGTTCGTCCGAGTGCGAGTGGTCCGACTCCGGCTCCGACTTGCGCCTAAGAAAGTTCCCCTCCCTGCTTCACGGCAAACGCTCTGCACCAGAACTCCCCCTGTTGCCCCCGGCAACCCGCCGCATTGACCAGACCAGCCCGACCAAGCGTGACGACACGTTGCCTGTCAAGCGCAAGCATCTTCCCGCCAAGCCGCGTCCCACGCCCCAGTCGCCGCGGCGCTTCAGCTTCGACTTGGCGACGGCTTCCGGCTTCGGGGGCTTCAGCGAGGACGAAGCCTGGAACCGGAGACGCAGCGAGAGGATCTTTCTCCACGACGCCACCGCCTCGTTGAACTCGGCTTCCACCAGTCAGAACTCAGCCCCGCCTCTCCCCTCCAAGCCCGCCTCCAGACCTAAGCAGTCTCTTCCCAGCAGAGAGGGGAAAGATGCAGTGAAAGTAAATATCCTCTCTTTCTCTTCCATCATGCACTTGTTGCCCTTTTTGCACTTTCACTGTGTTCAAGTCCATGTTGTCTTCATCGCGGTAACCATGTTTATTCTGACTTGTATCAAGCAGAAAAAGAAGCCCAAGGAGTCTTCCTCCTCCTCCTCTCTGCCTGTGAGCCCGGCCTCTTTGGGCAGTCCAATGAGAGACGGCACCGTGGCTCTGAGCCTCAGCCCGGCGCGGAAGAGCCAACCAAAAGCCAAGACCAAAGCCCGGGAGGTCAGTTGATCAGTCAGCATGACTGATTAGCATTAGCGGCGTAAACTAATTGCTAAAACAAACCCAGACATTATGTTGTACAATTTCATTCATTTTCTACCGCTTTTCCTCACGAGGATCGCGGGGGTGCTGGAGCCTATCCCAGCTGTCTTCGGGGCGAGAGGCGGGGTACACCCTGGACTGGTGGCCAGCCAATCACAGGGCACATATAGACAAACAACCATTCACACTCACATTCATACCTATGGACAATTTGGAGTCGCCAGTTAACCTAGCATGCATGTTGTTGGAATAATTTTACTTTATTTTAGTTTTATTGTGTGCGAGATTCATTGTTGTACGCCCCCCCCCAAGTGCACATTCATTCATTCATTTTCTACCACTTATCCTCACAAGGGTCATGGGTATGCTGGAGCCTATCCCAGCTGTCTTCAGGCACACAGGGCACATATAGACAAACAACCATTCACACTCACATTCATACCTATGGACAATTTGGAGTCGCCAATTAACCTAGCATGTTTTTGGAATGTGGGAGGAAACCGGAGTACCCGGAGAAAACCCACGCATGCACGGGGAAAACATGCAAACTCCACACAAAGATGGCAGAGGGTGGAATTGAACCCTGGTCCTCCTAGCTGTGAGGTCTGCGCGCTAACCACTCGTCCGCCACGCCGCCCTGTTGTACAATACCGTACAGTAAAATACGTGCATACGAGCATATCGTCCACACTGCCCACTGAAACTCACCAGCACAGTCTCGGTGTAGCAAGTGCTCGCTTTTGCTGTGTCGTCTCGTCCATCTGTGGAACTGTGTAAAATGTTAAAGGCCTCCAAAGTGTTAGTGGGATGGTGTGGAGGAAAAGCATAAGAATTTTCTGCAAAGTTAATGTCGCTAGCCACAGCATCAGTACTTGAGTTGTATAGCAAATTCCGCCTTTGCATGGATAATTGTTTGGAAGACAGAGACTTGTTTGGAAGACAAAATGTTATTCTAAAGCAGCGGCGTCTAAACTTAAGGATGTGGGAATGGCTTTTACATTTTTTTTAAACTACATTTTTGGGCCGTAAATGGCCCTCAGAGTGTGCTTTGGACACCACTGATATGATCTCAGGGAAGATGCATGCACGGGGAGAACATGCAAACTCCACACAGAGATGGCCAAGGGTGGAATTGAACCCTGGTCTCCTAGCTGTGAGGTCTGCGCGCTAACCACTAGACCGCCGTGCCGCCCATTAATAAAATTAAGTTAAAAAAAAATTAAATAAAATTAAAATAAATAAAAATTATATTAGGAAAGCAGGAAGTGAACAAATGTAACAGTTACTGATTGTAAAAGTACCAGATGGAGGGGTAGGATTTAATAAGCTTTGCTTCTTCCTACTCCTTTTGGACATGTGGAACTGGGAACTGATTATGGGATGCACTCAATTGTAATCTGATGCATGTTCAAATGAAATAAAACCATAACGCCCATTCCTGTCTTTTGCAGCCATCCAGGGGCGCCGTGAGCCGACTGATGGAGAGCATGGCTGCAGACGAAGACTTTGAGCCCAACCAAGACAGCAGCTTCAGCGAAGACGAGCTCCTCCCGCAGCGCGCTAACGGCGTGTCAGAGAGGTCCTCCACGCCTGGTCAGTGTTGACACATATGGGCCCCGTCATGCTTCACGAGAACCTTCACACACGTGTGTGTGTTCATGTACTGTGTGTGTTGGTTTACATGTCCAGCTCCAGTGCAGTGTGTGTTGGACAAGGACTCACTGGTGGATGGACTCAGGGTTCTGATCCCGATGGACGACCAACTTTTATACGCAGGACATGTCAACACTGTGCACTCACCTGATATGTGAGTATATATTATTATATTATTATTATTATTATACACTCGTCCATCACTTATCACGGTTAATTGGTTCCAGACCCGGTTGCGATAAGTGAGAAAGTAATTAATAAATTGAATATTTTAGCATAGTTAGCGCATAGAAAATTGCATTAAAAAATTATTATTATTTTTTTTTAAACCCATAGACCATATTAAACCATGAAACAGCGATCATTTATTCATTATTTTTTGGAAAACTGCAATAATTTAAGTGGCATGTGTTATGTTTTTATATTCTTCATGTTGTGAGATAATAAAAAAAAATATTATGATTATTTTTTAAACCCATAGACCATATTAAACCACGAAACAGCGATCATTTATTCATTAATTTTTGGAAAACTGCAATAGTTTAAGTGGCGTATGTTATGTTTTTTTTATTCTCCATGTTGTGAGATAATTTTAAAAAGATATATATATTTTTTTTTTTTAAACCCGTAGACCATATTAAACCATGAAAAAATATATTATTTTTTTAAACCCATAGACCATATTAAACCATGAAACAGCGATCATTTATTCATTATTTTTTTGGAAAACTGCAATAATTTAAGTGGAGTGTGTTATGTTTTTTTATTCTCCAGGTTGTTAGATAATTAAAAAAAATTATTATTATTATTATTATTATTTTAAACCCATAGACCATATTAAACCACGAAACAGCGATAAATTTTTGGAAAACTGCAATAATTAGATTACTTTTGAAATTTTAACTCAAATACCCACTGTATTAAAGAGAGGGGGGGGGGGGGGGGGGGGGGGGGGACAAGCCTCCATAGTTGTTTCCTCTTTGTCTTCATCTGCCAAAAATGTGCCTCAGGATGCGGGCGTAATGCATATTAAACGTCTAAATAACTGCAAGCAAGTCAATGCGAATATTTGACAAACTCTGAAAGGGAGAGAAAACATCACGTACGTACGTTGATGCTGCTCGCATCCACTGGGGGCTGAATTCAAAGCAAACTCGAAACTATCTAAGCTCCTTTAAGGCTGGATTAATATTCTTGTGAGCGCTTGTTTGCAATCATTTGCAAAAAGATCTAAAATGAGATATTTATTCTAGCTTTTTGTGATAAGCGATGCATGTGATTGTTGGGAGAGGGGTACAATTTGCGTCAGTTGGTCGTTATTGTGTTTTTTCTTTTAATTCAATTGGGGTTGGGGAGAGGGGGGGGTTGGTCTTTGCTGAAGATGAGCTACAGTTAAAAAGAAAATGATGCAAGTTTGCGTCTGGGAAAGAAATCAGGAGTGGGGGAAAAAAAAAAAAAAAAAAAGTGTTGACCGTCCCATGATTCCTTGCTGCAGATACAGCGTGGTGGTGGAGGGCGAGAGAGGGAACAGGCCGCACATCTACTGCTTGGAACAACTGCTGCAGGAGGCTGTGAGTACAACGCCTTGCCTGTCACCACTGGGTTAAATGTGCCACGTCGATCCCTCCTATTTCTGGGGACACTAGAGAGAGGGGGGGGGGGGTGCTTGGAGCTGAAAGTGAAACATGAAACATGCATGAAACAAAGTAGGTCATACATCATGTGACGGACGCATGCACAAAGCCTCCCTGGGCTCCCTTTTGCGGTCTTGAGATGAAGAAACAGATCATTTTTAATAATCTGACCACGCCCATTTTATAAAAGACTTTACGTTAAAAGTACTTTTTTTTTATTTTTATTTCTGTATATTCAGATCATCGACGTGAAGCCTCCGTCGGTGCGCTATCTCCCCGAGGGCACCCGCATCGCTGCCTACTGGAGTCAGCAGTACCGCTGCCTTTATCCTGGCACGGTTGTCAACGGTACAAAAACACACACACACACACACACGGAGCTTAGACGCCATGAGTCATAATCAGTTTACACTTTAATTGTAGCTGGCAGCACAAACAAACGTAAAACGTCTCACTCCTGCCTCTTCACACAAACACAGTATGGTTTTCAGACAAGCTTAAAACTATACCTGATATTATTAGAAATGTCAATATAATTGTATTAGTACTATAATATACACTGACAATATTATACATACGGATCTAATAAGAACTGGCCATTCTCCAATCCAGTCATCGAGGGAATCCTGCACTTTTTAAAAAAAAATTTTGCTCATCATCCTCATCATCATTTGTCTGTTCTAAAAAGAGGAAAAAACGGTTAGCATGAACCGGCTAACAATGCACAAGAAATTTTGTCAATAAAGCCCTCTCAAAAAACTTCCAAATGTTCCATTTACATAACCAAGCTGCAGAGACATTTTTATTGTAGCACTAGTGCCACATGCTACTAGCGCTAACATGCTAAAACATCTGGTTCAGGGGAGTAAAAGTAAAGTTTTACTGCTAAATACTTGAAGTATTACATGTTATCGTGAATGTTTCCTATTACTATATGGCCATAGCGTGTATATGAAATGATATAACTTGGTAATGGTTCAATTTAATTAATGGTAATGGTTTTATTTCATTTAAACATGCATCAGATTACAATTGAGTGCATCCTATAATAAGTTCACAGTACCACATGTCCAAAAAGGAGTAGGAAGAAGCAAAGCTTATTAAATCTTACCCCTCCATCTGGTACTTTTACAATCAGTAACTGTTACATTTGTTCACTTCCTGCTTTCCTAATGAAATTTTAATTTATTTTAATTTTATTGAATTTTATTGAATTTTATTGAATTTTATTGAATTTTATTGAATTTTATTTTATTTTTTATTTAATGTTATAATTTTTTATTATTTTTTTAAATTTTTTAAATTTTTAGTTTTTTGTCACGTACCGAAGTACGAGGTGATATGACCATACAATGACATAATGGGTACCATAGTAAGTGTCAATATAGTGATATATATAGCACATCATGACTGGTTCAAGACTCTTGTGATTTTAGACATAAGGAGTTAGTATGTTCTCTGCAGGCGGCATTATGAATTATCCTTACTGACCTTTTTTTGCTGTACATTTAGCGAGTGAAGATTGCTTTTATAGTTATTAGCCCATATTTCCACACAATAAGTAAGATATGGTAGAACCAGAGAGCAATAAATAAATAAAGAGTGTGGAATGATTTCTGATTGAAAACAAATTTTGCTTTGTTCAATACTGAAATATTTCTGGCCACCAGTTTGATTCCACATACTGAAATGCTATGGCGTTGTCCTAGCATATATGTGTTTCGAATTGAGTTCTTCTAAGCTGTAGCAATGCAGAAGCTTGAAAAGAGGGTTGTGAATTCAGCCTTGGGTCAAGTGTATGAGTGCCTCTGAGCAAACCACATCAAAGTGTCTCAACAGATGTCAACAACATATTTGCAATTTCACAAACAGGAAGTTCGGACATGGACGAGAACGACGATCTCATCACGGTGGAGTTTGACGATGGCGACACAGGCCGCATCCCGCTCTCGCACATCCGACTTCTGCCTCCGGATTACAAGATCCACTGTGAGTACATATACACACACACACACACACTAAACACACACACACAAACAATGTGGACAAAGCCTTAACCTAACAAGGATCCAAGCTTGATTTTTGTGTATATTTGCAGACTTAGGGAAACTGGGACTTTGTATTTAAGGGATGCTAATCTGCTGGATGAGAATTGTTGGCGTGCTCTTGAGCAAACTGTTCAAGGGTCTGTGGAGTGGATTTGATATGTGTGGAACATAAATAACTGACTGGAAATTCCCGGCTGCGGATTACAGGGTCTATGCGGGTCCTTCAAAAGTCTTAAATAGATGTTTTGGTTGTCAGGGCCTAAATAAAAACATGAAATCATCTGGAATGTTCTGTATCCTGAATGTCACAAAACACAACATCAGTTTGCGTCTTTAAATTTCTGCTTGAAAAAGATGTATAGTTTTGAGACGTTTTCTCCTGCAATAACATGCTAACATGTCTCCAAACATTTGAATGGTCGCATAAATACAAAATAAATGAAACATAACAATAATCAGAAGCATAACTTTTGCAAAGGGCAATATTGAAACAGCAGCATAGTGAGCCAGGAGCTTGAAGAAGTCTTCATTTCGCCACCAAGCCTTTGCAGCATGCTATGTTTTTGCTGTTTGTGAGGAAGAAAAAAGAAGTTAAAAGTAGAAATAAAATAATAATAATAAATTATTATAAATAATATATATATATATATATAATTTTTTTTAATTCTTTTTTTATTTATATATTCTATTTATATAAATGTATGTATTTTATTTATACACACATATATATATAATATATATAGTACTATAATTATATTATAAATTATAATATAATATAAATATATAATATTTGATCGGTGGAACAACAATATAAATTATATTTATATTATAAATGTTTGCATTATATATATATATATAATTATATATATATATATAATAAATTTTACATATATATAATACATACATTTATAATAAATTTATGTATTTATAATAAATTTTACATATATATAATACATAAATTTATAATATAAATATAATTTATATTGTTGTTCCACCGATCAAATATTATATATTTATATATTTATATAATTAATATTATATTATAATTTATAATATAATTATAGTACTATATATATATATATATATATATATAATTATAATAATTTATTATTATTTTATTGAATAAAAAAAAAAGCTGCAGAAGAAACATCTACAAGCACGTAGCTTGAAGGTTTTGGAACCGCTCTAAAAACCCCGATGTTGGTTTATTTCCCCTGAGCAGGCGCCGAGCCTTCCCCTGCACTCCTGGTGGCCAGCTGCTCCAGGAGGAGAGTCCGTAAATGCAGCAAGGAGGGCAAAGAGGCCGGACCAAAGACGGATGAAAGCGCTCCAAAGGTGAAAGGAAAACCTGGTCGCAAGCCCAAACCCAAACCAGGTGAGATGCAGAAATACCTCCTAGGAGGTAACGTTGTTATTCCTGATGGGTTAGTCTTATCTCTTCTTTGTTGGATACTATGTGGCTTGACAGAAGGGGCTGAACACAGCAAATCCTTTAAGACAATGCAGTATTTCCCTCTGGAGGTCAAAATATGGAGGGCGGGCTTAAAATAAATCTGTCACTTGAGGTAATAACCGCTGCCATCACTTTTTTCCTTTTATTTCTGCCCCTTTTCTTCTCCTTGTAATTCCTCGGGAACCGTAAACGATTATTGCTTTCATGTGTCTGCATAACATTCTGGAAAAAAAAGCAACGCATTACACATTATTTGGCTCAGTGCTCATGATGGATGCGCAATGTTTCTCCCCTTTAGTGGCTCCGTTATCCGTTTAAGGCCAATGCAAGCATCATTTATGTGGGACGAAAAAATAGATAAGAAGCCTAGCGTTTATAAAAGGAGCTAAAATAGAACATACCTATGTCATCTTTTATCAACCCACCCAAATATGCAAGGCTGCCATTTCTTGTAATTCTTATCACTTGCACTTTCATCTCTTTGACTAAACCATTTCTTGTAAAGTCCGCGTCTTCCTGTATGGCGAGATGCAAGCCCTAGCGGTTCTTAAAGTCTTTAAATTCAGACTTGCTGGTTCTTTTTCACTGCAAAAGTCACAAAGCTGCACAATGAAAATAGGAGAATATCCTGTATCCTGTTGTAAACACAGCATGGCTTCCTGCTGCTGTGTTTTTTTTTAATGGAAAAGAAACTAGTGGGGCGCCAACCACTTCAAGGTTACATGGTAGGATCATGGTAGGATCCATATTTGCCACAGGGATGTTTTTTTATGCACAGAAGCCAGGTCATATGTTTGATTTCGGTCACTTTATGTGTGGAACCGTTTTTTTCATTCATTCATTTTCTACCGCTTTTTCCTCACGAGGGTCGTGGAGGGTGCTGGAGCCTATTCCAGCTGTCTTTGGGGCGAGAAGCGGTGTACACCCTGGACTGGTCGCCAGCCAATCACAGGGCACATATAGACAAACAACCATTCACACTCACATTCATACCTATGGACAATTTGGAGTCGCCAATTAACCTAGCATGTTTTTGGAATGTGGGAGTACCCGGAGAAAACCCACGCATGCACGGGGAGAACATGCAAACTCCCCACAGAGATGACTGAGGGTGGAATTGAACTCGGGTCTCCAGCAAAAGAGTTGTGTAATGTCATAAATAATGAATTATAGGAGTATATAAGTGACTATAGGGGTGCTACCTCATGTCTAGAGAGCTCTAATAATGTAAAAAAACACATTTAGAAGGTTCATTCATTCATTCATTCCTTTTCTAGCGCTTTTCCTCATGAGGGTCGCGGGGGTGCTGGAGCCTATCCCAGCTGTCTTTGGGGCGAGAAGCGGTGTACACCCTGGACTGGTTGCCAGCCAATCACAGGGCACATATAGACAAACAACCATTCACACTCACATTCATACCTATGGACAATTTGGAGTCGCTAATTAATCTAGCATATTTTTTGGGGAATGTGGGAGGAAACCGGAGTACCCGGAGAAAACCCACGCATGCACGGGGAGAACATGCAAGAGTAAATATATAATACTATAATACTATATAATATATAGTAAATATTACAAGTTCTGTCACTACTTGTGCACTACTTGACTGCAACCAGCAGAGGCGCTGTTGGTTCCATCTTGATTATTTTTCTTTCTGAAGATTCCACTTTTATTATTTGGATTTCATTGTTTGATACTTCATTGTTTACAATTTCCATATCAATTAATAATTATTTTAAAAATGTATTAATGTATTAAACTTGAAATAATCATCCCTCAGACAAGTTTATTTATACAATTGAATCACTACTCTGTATTAAATATAAAGCACGATCTGGTGGTGTTAAACTTTTTATTTTTCCTCCAGAAACTTCCTTGAACTCTGATGGCAAAGACAAAACCGAGTCTCCGTCCTCCTCCCAGCCTCCTGACAAAGCCCAGGATGCAACTAAGCCAGCACAGGAAAGGACCTCGTCTGTCCAGAAAACCGCTCAGGAGAAACCCCGGCCAGCTTCAAGACCCGCGGTGGTCACCCAAACAAAACCGGGACACAAGACTTCTATCACGTCCCCTTCAAGTAGCCCTACCATTGCTACTCCAGTACCCAGAAAGCCGAGCTCGGCCCCCGCTGCTAAACCTCAAGCTAAGCTGTCCCCTTCTATCTATCCGTCCACTTACGGGAAAGTCCTGACTGTGGATCTGTACAGCGAGCCCAATTTAACGTCGTACAATGGTCAGCGTAGAGACCGGGACAACATCAGACCCATATCCAGACCCAGTATGATTCCATCATCCACTACACCAAAGCCTGTTGGCTCCTCAACTCCAAGACCGGCTGCTACTCCAGCATCTAAAACCAAACCGGATCATCACAGCATCCCCAGACCCATCAGTTCCGTTCTCCTCCCAGTTGCGAGGCTTCCAGCGGGCAAACCCGGCTCTTCTCTGACCCCTCGACCTTCATCAGCATCGTCAAGTCCATCTGGACACAAGCTGAAGCTTCCCTCTGACGGTTTGTCGTCCAGGTCCGGCTCCATCTCCAGACTCAAGCCCGCCCCCAGACAGGGTGACGCGGTAGTGAAACGGAAACCAACGCCCGCCGAGCCCCTCGTGAAGCTCGACCACGAGGGTGTCACCTCGCCGAAAACCAAGAAGACCAAGGCTCTGATGTTGCTGGAAAACCGCGGCGTCCGACGCGATCACAGCCCCGTCACCGCCGCCGATCAGAAGCTGCTCAAGTCCAAACCGAGACAACCCGAGCGCGAGAAAGAGTCCAGCTACACGCCGCAGATGTTGACTAAAGAGAGACCTGAGAGAAGTAGAGGACAGGACGCTAACGCTAACGTGAAGGAGGAGAAAAAAGAGGAGGAGATGAAGATGAAGGAGGAGTCTCAAAGTAGCAGCAGCAGCAGCAGCTCCGAGTCCGAGGAGGAAAGCGGGAAAGGGAAGATGAAGCAAAAGAAGAAATGCTCCTCAAGTTGCTCTTCCTCTTCGTCATCCTGCTCTGGATCTTCCTCCTCCTCCTCGTCGTCGTCCTCCTCTTCCTCCTCATCGTCCTCGTCAACAGACGACTCCTCCTGCAGCTCCGACGAAGAGAGGACACCCACTCCTGCACCAGGCCCTGTCTCTCCCCTGCCTGCTGCAGAGGACAAAGTTAACGAGGAGGTGCAAGAAGCAGAGAAGGAGGTGAAGGAGGAGGTGGACGTCAAAGTGGAGGAGGACGAGGAGGAGGAGGAGGAGTCATCTCCTCTCTCGCATTCCCCCTCACCCTCTCCAACTCCGACCACTCCCGTTAAGCCGACTAAACCTGCCAGCGGGAAGGGCTCCGGACAAAGGGGGCGTCCCCCTAAAAACAAGCCCAGCGGAGGAGAGGGGAAGGTGGGCAGGCCGAAGCGCAGAGAGGGGGTCCATCTCCCAACCACCAAGGAGTTGGCTAAACGACAGCGACTCCCAAGTGTGGAAAACAGACCCAAGATTTCCGCTTTTCTCCCAGCCAGACAGCTCTGGAAGTGGTTTGGGAAACCCACTCAAGTAAGCGTTTTTTTTTTTTTTTTTTTTTACTTCGGAATCATCCATTGTTTCTCATTTCACTCATAATCCCCCCCCCCTTTCAGAGACGAGGAATGAAAGGCAAAGCTAAGAAGCTCTTCTACAAGGCCATCGTGCGCGGCCGAGAGATGATCCGCATCGGCGACTGCGCCGTCTTCCTGTCCGCCGGACGGCCCAACCTGCCCTTCATCGGCCGCATCCAGAGTATGTGGGAGTCGTGGGGCAGCAACATGGTGGTCAGGGTCAACTGGTTCTACCATCCGGAGGAGACCAACCCTGGCAAGAAACTCACAGACAAGAAGGTATTGGGTTGTATGCATGAAAAGATGATTCCAAAGTTAGTCTTTTTTTTTTTTCCTAAATATGGAATGTCTCCTTCTGCAGAACTGGGAACAAATATGCGGACAATCCATACCAGCTGCTCTACACTCGTCTATACAAAGAAAAGACTTCATGGAGGTGAGAAGGTTTATGGAAAGTGATAATCGTACTTTTGAGTACATACGTCACGGCTTTGGGAATCGAACTGGCATCATTCAATATCCCCGCCCAACCGAGACCTTCTACTAGCCCTCTAGACATGAAGTAACACCTGCAATGAAAGCCTGTTGTTTTGGTGATCAAGTCTGGTGCTTGTGTGTCTGACCGAATGTTACAGTAGCATCTACCATTAGACCTATTTTAGGGGGGCTTCAACCCCCCCCTAAAATGTTCCTAAGCCCCCTAAGTAATTTGATATTTTTTATAGATTTTTTACATTTTTATAGCAAATTTTATATAATATATTATATATAGAATTATATATAATATTTGTATTAGTTCATTTTGCCATTATTTATGCTTAATTTAGGCAAAAAAAACAAACATACAATTGCCTTGAATATGCATATTTTGTGACTAATAATGGATCATATTCAAATTCAAAAGATTTTTTCATACATTTTTTTTTACAAATTTTTTTTTTTACAAAAAATCTCTGACAAATTTTATATAATATATTATAGATATAATATTATATATTATAATATTTGTATTCGTTCATTTTGTCATTATTTATGCTTAATTTAGGCATAAAATACATACAATTGAATATGCATATTTTGTAACTGATAATAGATTATATTCAAGAGATTTTTTTTATTTTTTATAGATTTTTTTTACAAAAAAATCTGACAAATGTTATATATATATATAATATAATATATATATAATTATATATAATAATATTTGTATTAGTTCATTTTGCCATTATTTATGCTTAATTTAGGCAAAAAAATACATACAATTGCCTTGAATATGCATATTTTGTGACTGATAATAGATTATATTCAAAACAGTCATTCATTTTTTCATATATTTTTTTAAATTGTGATGGAGTGAAGCCACTAAATTTGAATCACTAAGTGGCGAGTGATTATCGTCCAATGGGAAACAAATATGATTTATATTGCAGCTATTCCAACGATATATATATTAATATCGATAATGATCTTTGTGTGTGCACAGCGCGCCCTCTACCAGTCGTCCCACAGCGACGAGAACGACGTGCAGACCGTCAGTCACAAATGCCTGGTGGTGGGCGTGGAGGAGTACGAGCAGATGACCCACACACGCCGCTACGCCGAGAGCGAGGACCTCTACTACCTGGCCGGAACCTACGAGCCCACCACAGGCATGATCTTCAACACGGACGGCGTCCCGGTGGTCTGCTAGGAATCAACAAAACACACAAAAGTGAAACCAAAACGTGAGGCGACGAGCTGTCAAAATCCACTTCAATGTCTATTAGCGAGGCGATGCTCTTCTAGGTCGTATATTCATGGACTGAACATTTGCACACACACACACACACACATATATAATATGTAAATACACGCCTACAGCTAACAGAAAGCTATATAGAGGCAAATATGAGTGTTTTATTTTCATCTTCTAGATATGTCCGAGTACAGCTTTAACGAAATGTGAATGACGACGCAGGCGGCGAGAGACCGTTGTGATGTTCCCATGTTGCCGTGGTGATGATGTTACAAGTCCTGTTTTGGGTCATTTCATTCGGTGTATATCTTTTTCGAGAACAGCAGCGGCGATAGACGCAAAAGAGAGGAAGCGATGCACAGGAAGACAAAAAGAGGTCGAGACTCCCTCCAATTTTGCTGTCCAACAGAGAGCACTTAAACATATACATATAAATATATATATATATATCTATATATTATATATACCAATACAACACTTTATTTGAACCCCGTCCTTCCCCATGACAATCCAAAGTCAGGCAGGTTCAACTGTCTCAAACTCCTTCAGACACTCAGGCTAAAGAGAGAGGAAGTCGTCTTGTACTTTTTGCAGCACTTCTCCATTGTCGTCTTTGGCTTCTTAAAGGAACAGTACACCCTTTCAAACATACTACATATACTACATCAGTATGTGTGTGTATCGGCCATCTTGGGGGTAATGTAGAATGAAAATTGGCTTTACCGAGAAAGCTTATGCACAGATTTGGACTCAAGAGTGGATTCAAACCCCACACACACACACACCCGCCCCCCCTCCTTTTTTTTTTTTTTTTTCCCCGTCCTGCCATTTTTCATCCGTCCATTTTTGGCCCTATGTGTAATTTGTATTTTTTGACAGGTGTGTGTGTGTGCGGGGGGTCTTATGTGTCTTCCTAGAGTTTTTATCACAACCCCCCCCCCATGCTACACCCTCACTGCAAAAAAAGTCCCTTTTTCCACGCTTTATATTCACCACGCTCAGCTTCCTTGTGCCTATTTTGACTATTTTTAGAGTTCAGATGTTGAATGTCACGCTGAGGGGGCCTTAATTTTTTTTATTTTATTTTATTTTTTGCCAAATGGTCGTACTCCTTCCACCATCTTGGCCCCTTTGTGGCCACGAAAACTGCAATCCAATATAGTGTGACTCCCACACTGAGAATAATCTTGTTGATATTCAATAACTTTTTTTTAATATGTGCTGCTTGCGCTAATCTTCGATAAAGTCACGGGTACAGTCGAGATTCACTTCATACGAGAAAACGTTTTGATCACATGCTGCTAGTTTTATGTCGATATATATATTTTTTTTCGGTCTGACAAGGTACATTGAGACTAAAGCGATTATGACGCACACACTTTGTGGAGTGGAGGTCACACTAAATGAACACCCGATGAAAACCTAACAAGTGCCCGTTATGAATGTTTCGTCTTTACAACCCCCCGTTATCTGCTGAAGCACTTTTTTTTTTTTTTTTTTTTTAAACACATCTTTTGTAAGCTGTCAAGCTGTGTTAAAGCCTTCCCATCGCTTTCCATCCAAAGCCTTACAGGGTCCAACATGTCCTCATTTTATTGCCGTTTTATTATTATTATTATTATTATTATTATTATCAACCTTGTGTTTTACTTTGCCTTGCTTTTGCTGTGATTTTTTTTTTCTTATACATTTTTATTTTTTTGACACCCCCCCCTCTCTGAACAATCGTCCACGCCTGCTGACAGGCACTGGGAGCTAGCTGCTAGAGAGAGAGAGCGAGAGCGAGCATAAGAGAGAATGGGAGAGAGAGAGAGAGAGAGGTGGACTGGAGGCTGGTTCTTCGTCTGCTGTTCCTTCAGTATCGTAATCGTCCTGTTACAAAAAAGATTATTTTGAAAATGAATAGAAAAAAAAATCATCTAAGTTTTGTAAATGAGAAAAAAAGCTTATCAGAATATACTTTGTACACATGTCTAATCTTGTAAAAAAAAAAATAAAAAAAATGCAAAAGATTACATTTTAAATCAGAAACCAGATATATTCTGTTAGACTATACCGTATGTGTTTTTTTTTTTTTTACAGACAACAACCACGTTTACCAGTGTTTCTTTTTAATGGTTTTAGTAACTCAGTATTTTCTAGTTAATAAACTGATGGAACTGTACTAGTTCTGTGTTTCAATGTGTTTTTTTTTTTTATTACATCAAAGTACCAAACACATTGGCCAACTTTTGGAAGCATCAAAATATGATATATGTAGTATTCTAGGTGTCAGTAATGTTACTGTAAAGTTTAGTGAGACACACAAGCACCAGACTTGATCACGACAGGTTTTGATTGCAGGTTTCACTGATCCCTTCAATGAACACGGGTTACGATGGTGGCCGTAATCCATGCCCAGCTAAAATCAACACTGAACATCTCACTTCCTGTCCGCCCTCCCGCTCAGCTCCTCTATACCGGAACGCATTTACAGCCACACACACACCAGCACAAGTCTTATTTACTTTATTATATCTACCATATTGGGTAATATGAGTTTAAAAGTGACTATAGGGGTGCTATTTCATGTCTAGAGAGCTCTAATAATGCTTATAGCTGTATTTGTACAGATATTTTTACAGAGAGATAACACTAACAAGTATTGAAGTATTTTTACATGTAGCAAGGATGCTACAGGCTATTTTTCCACCCCCCCCCCCCCCCCCCCCACTTTCCCGGGCTGACATTTAAAGTGAATATTTAGCTAATTTGGGTGAATTTGCCGCTTTTCTAAGGTTCCTAAATGATCATTTTGTTTCTCTCCCAGTCAGCCCCTTGTCCGATAGAGTGGACTGCCCCTTTAATCATCAGTGGACTCCATTTTGGCAGCCTTGGAATGAAGCTGCTGGTTGTGAGAAAATGGAGGGAAGTTCAGCTTCCTATAATGTCGACCGCAGGAGGAACGTCCTTCACTGCTGACTGTTCATGTGTGTGTGTGTGTGGACCTTTTTTGGGATTCCACTGTGTCAGTTGGTAATAAAATATTTGCTGACATGGATGGTGTGTGTGTGTGTGTGTGTGTGTGTGTGGTTTTGATAGAGATCCTGTTTCGTGGCAAGAGCCGCAGTCAGGGGTTTGGCCACGTCTCAGTTTCTCTCAAAGGAACAACATCAGCATAACATCAGCACCTGCTGGGAGAATCTTCTCTCTCTCTTTTTTTCACACACATACACACACAAACGTTGAGATATAGCGCCATCTTCTATAGCACACACACACATACACTCTTCTGTGGGTGTGTCAGCATAAAAGATTGTGATTGGCTAACATCACAAGAACAGAGGCCTCTTATTGGCTGAAGCGCCATTGCCCCTTACACTGAGTTGTGTGTGTATGTGTGTCAGTTCTCTTCCTCCCACTTCAGTGTTTTTCAGTACTTGTGTGTGTGTGTATGAGAGAGTGTAGTTTCCCAGGAGACAGGTAACCGAGTGAGGGGGCGTTGAAAAAGGAAGTACAGCTCACAAAAAAAAAACTGTTGACAAAGCTTTATATTCTCTGACTTTCACAATGTCACGGCTGCTCTCGTCCTTCAACTGTGTTTAGTCAAAATGCTTTGGGGTAAAACCTGTCACCTGTCAGACACTTTTACTTGTCATTCTTCCTGTTGGTTTATAAATTATACATTGACGTATTTGAGCTTTCGGTCGTTCTTCGAAATATCGCTGTTCAGTTATTGTTTTGCTGTGCTAGGTGGTCTGTATATAATTCACCCCGGAACGATCGATAGGGGAGTGGTTGCCACCCGGAGGTGTGGGCGTGAGGGACAGGGGTTTCTCTTCCTGTTGTGGTTGCTAAATGGGCGGTTAAGTCTCACCAAGCAAGAAGACTGAGTTAATGTTGGAAAGGAGACTAAAGTTCTCTGCCAAGTTCGACACCCAGCGTCAGACTTCAGTTTCATGGTTAAATATTATTAGTCAAAAAAGAAAATTGTACTTTAATCTCGGCCTAAATTCAAACATAAAAAAGCGTTGTAATTGTGATTCTAGTAGTGTACATTCTTACATTGACCACTAGGTGTCGTTGTTCGGTGAAACAGGCACTAGATTCGTCATTAAGGTTCCCTAGGGAACACATTAACTGTGACACTGCTCAAGCAGTTTTGTTTAGTCTTATTTAGTCCTATTTTGGGTGATAGAAGTGTATGAATTACGCTGTCAAGAAAAAAAAAACTACAAGGAACTGCAATGTGAGTCTTAATTTTGCCTAATATGTCTTATTTTCTTTGATTAGATCTACTAGAAAAACATTATTTTTCTATGCCGCTTATCCTCACTAGGTTGGCGGGGTTATGCTGGAGCCTATCCCAGCTGAGTTCGAGTAAGAGGCAAGGTACACCCTGGACTGATCACCAGCCAATCGCAGGTATATGTACTTTATTGAGTAATACATATGTAAAGGTGACTATAGGGGTGTTATTTCATGTCTTGGGGGCTCTGTAATAATATTAAAATCCGTATTTAAGTGATTGGCATAATTTAATATTGAATTCTACTTCTATGCTGGAATTCATTTATGAAGGTGTGAAAAATAACCGCGATGAACGAGGGGCGACTGTATGTGCTTATTTCGCTGACGGTGTTCTAATGAACTCGTTTCCTTTGTAATACCGAATAGTGCCTCAGGGGGCGATAGTGAGTCAATAGCGAGCATAATCTAAATAGTGAGGCAATGGAAAGCATGATCTAGATTTATTTTATATCTAATTAGGCATTTTTATTTGTGTATTTATTTATGTATACACAGTATATATCCTTGCATTAGAGCTAATACTCAGCTCCTTTTCTTGTTCATTTGACTCTTGTGGTGTATATGAATAACAACTCAGCTGGATGCATTTTAGTTCCTGAGTGTGTTACGTGCTGCATGTCAATTAGCTGCATCTATTATTCATGTTGACACAATAATAAATGAAACACCGGACTTCCGGGTATTTTTATTAGTCTCTTAGAATTTAAAATAAATCAAGTATTCACTATCACTGTAGCGATAACGCCAAAGTGGACGTTCTCTGCAAAGTTATATACAGTACAAGGTTCACGCACACGCAATATGGATGCATCTGATGCTCCTAATTACTTTGCGCACATTTGGTTTAGTAGCAGTTTGCATTAGTTTTTTTTTGCACGCATTTGTGACAAAGTTGACTATCCCTAGTCTGTCAGACTGTCCTCAACCTTCTCCGCGTCCTCCTCTCCCCCCTCCTCCATGTCGGCAGCTGTGCACATCTCTGCGGGATTCTCGGCGTCCTGTTGCGCTCTTAGCACACGGTCTGTGGCCGAGTTGTAGATGTCACTGGAGCATTTGATCAGTCGGATGAGCATGAGGCTACGGTGCAGGCGGAGTCCTCCTTTTTGGCTGTGGGACGTGTACAGTTTCCCCAAAGAAGTGTAGAATATCTTCATAGCCTGGCTGCTAGCATCCATGTCCACTAATTCTGTATTAATAATATGTATAAGAATTATATAAATATATATACATTCAAAACCAAAACAATTACGTCATGTTGAAGCTTCTTTTTTGTATCAACGCTAATGCTAACGAATATTATGCTAGCTATAGCTAGTGTATCAACGCTAATGCTAACGAATATTATGCTAGCTATAGCTAGTGTATCAACGCTAATGCTAACGAATATTATGCTAGCTATAGCTAGTGTATCAACGCTAATGCTAACGAATATTATGCTAGCTATAGCTAGTGTATCAACGCTGATGCTAACGAATATTATGCTAGCTATAGCTAGTGTATCAACGCTAATGCTAACGAGTATTATGCTAGCTATAGCTAGTGTATCAACGCTAATGCTGACGAATAGTATTATGCTAGCTATAGCTAGTGTATCAACGCTAATGCTAACTAATATTATGCTAGCTATAGCTAGTGTTCATAGTGTGTTTTAAATAAAGTTTTGCCACATGTCATCGTTTAAAATAAACTCCTCAACATACCTTAATTGACTTGTTTGAGGTGTTGGTTGGTTTGTTAATTGATCAATCTCTTAGAGATGAATAAAATATGTACAGCATCTATGTGATAGTGTGTGGCCTTCACGTTGAAATTGTTTTTTTTTCTTCAGTCGTGCCAATGACGTCAAAAAATGTACAAAAGCTCACGTCTGTGACGTCACAGAGACGCAGGTGCACGAGGACTGACGTCACAAATAAGTACACGCTCATTAAGTCGTAAAATACTTTGATGTGTGCATCAGTGTGTTTGACGTGAGGTTTTTACATAATGGTTGGTTGATATTGGTGAATCACAGATTATCTTGACGTAAATTTGATGAATTCACCGATGAATAAACTGTTGTTCAAACAATAGTCCTTTAGTTGATGTTCATATACATGACAGAAAAGTCTTCTTCAGCCTTATGCTGCCACCTTCAGGTCAAGACTGGTCATGACATAATAAATGTCATGTATCATTTTCACACTTTCACTTTAAGTTCGGTACTCTGGTCTGGTTTAAAATAAATATACTTACATAAATATACTTATACAATATATATACACTAGAGTGAGGTTCATTTAGCGTTCACATTTGTATGTTTGTTTTCGGAACAAAAGCATTAGCATAAAACAACGACCATAACCGCGCCTTGACTATGACGTATATATTATGCGACAGAATGTACTCATTCAAAACAACATGACTTTTTTTTTTTTTTACTTTTTACACGGCAAAATGTAACGAAAGGCACCCGAATTTTATCAAGACGCCTTAAAGGTTCCCGGAGATGTGCTTGCAAGGACGCCGTGTTTTCTGACGACTGCCACCGAAGTGTTAATGAGCAACACGACGTTTTTGTCGGTAAGTTTAACACAAACTCACGCTCTCTGCTGGTGGTAAATTGTCTCTCACGACAAAATGTACTTTTGCCCCCTTTCTATGTATATTTGTGCGTACTTAAGAATGATGCAAGTATGATTAATTACAGTAGTACACGGGATCAGTGTTTATTTATTAACACGTTCATCTATAGTAGTCACGTGATCACATGCAAAACGCATGGTCTCTTTCCACAAATGTCTTACATATATTCAAAAGAGCTCCTAAACTGAATAAACTGAACAATAAATAAACACAGCTTACATAAGAGAACTTTAATTCAGAGGAAACTTTGGATTCAGCAGTATTTGTTTTGAAACGGTGTAAATGCATGTAGCTTTAAAACATATTGTGTCCTTTTTGATTGTTGGCTCCTTCCTGTGTCCACACTTGGCCAAATGGAGGTGATGATATATATCATATATTTGTACATTGATGGTAAGAAAAGGCATATGAGGCACAGTCAGTAGTCAGCACAGTGGGGTAAAAGTGACTTGAAAATTAATCAAATCCAACAGGACACATTAGCTTTATAAGGACATATGAATCATTCATAAATTATACACAGACCATTTAGCCATGATTTTGTATTATTTTTTTTAATTAGTACGATAAAGGTTTTGGCACTATCATTGTTTTAACCCCCAAACAAAAAGCAAACAAAACGAGAGCGTTTGAATTCAACAGCTCTCCACATCCGAATATCGCTTCCATTTATGGCCACTAGAGGGAGCCAAAGTAGTCACTACATTACAATACAAAAAACACTGAGCAGCAGGTGTTTATCATTACAACTTATTGATGAAGCAATAATATAATAATAAACATTTTCTTCATAATGCAGCAATTGAACACGCAAATAAGACAAAAGTGATTAGATGCATTTTTTTGTAGTATTCGGATTTTTGCATTTTTTGAGCAATTTATTAAATTGTGGCCTTTTAAATATCATGAATATTATTTTGATGGTTAAAACAGATTATTTATATCATGACATTGCATGAAAACTTGTACTTAAACCTCAAAGTCTATTCATTTGCAAAGTCGGCAATACTGCAAGCGGTCACGCTTGTCATCTATCGAACGATTGTTTGTACATTAAGTTGAATAATTTCAAGTCAGCTGTTTAGTTTCTGCACGGTGCATTTAGGGGACGTGTGAATCCTGCAGCAACACATAAAAGTGGCTTGTATCAATGCCAGCCACACACACACACACACACACACAGGATAATTTCACAGTGAAACACTCCAAAGGATGACCACTGAAGAGTTCAGGGTTAAAGTTCATCACATCCCATTTGAATGGGAGGAGTGCTGAGATATGCTACATTATTTACTCTCTCTTGCTGCTCGTGTTACGTTTTCTTTTTTGCGTATTTTACCACATTCAATAACTGGTCATGTTAGCGTTGAGCGGTGGGAAGCCTTGTCCCGGAGGAGCGGTGAAGCTGTACGCTACGTACGCCACGGCGGAGCCCACCATCAAGCCTGTCATGTAGGACACGGTCATCACATTCCCTGCGGAAAAGAAGCCATTAAAATCAACCCTACTCGAGTTATTGATCGGATTCGACGCCATTTTTTTTTTTACCTGCGAGCTCCCTCTGTTCGGGTGCCACTTTGCCAGCGGCTTGTATCATGGGCACGGAACCAAAATAGCCGTTGGTGACGCCCATGAGTAAGGAGAAGAGACAGGGCCAGGCGGGGTGGGCCAGGGTGGGTGCGTAGGCAGGGTACACGCACATGATGAAGAGAGGGATGAAGACCACTCTCAGGCATGAGAAGAAGAGTAGACGACCTCCAGACCAATCGTACGGCAGCGCTGCCAGGATCTGACCATTATTGTTAGTCACTCATATAGCAGTAATCCTCCATAGAATACAATGCTAAAATGAACATCACATTAACTAACATTATAATACATCACCTTCATATAGCAGTAATCCTCCATAGAATACAATGCTAAAATGGACATCACATGAACTAACATTATATTACATCACCATTAGTTTGAAATTAAATTCAGAATAACTTTCTAAACTAAACTAAATTACTGGTAAAACTTAACACGCTGCTTATAGTACTTGCTAGCAGGCTAATGCTAACGTTAGCTCATTATCTCTCACAAACTATCCTGTGTAACCGACACTTTTTGAGGCATTTCATAGAATAATGAATATAATAATGAATAATAATGAATAATGAATTTGATACCTGTACACCACTTCAGCTTATTTATGTTGGGGAAATTAATTTTTTGACTTGTAAAATGTAACCAAACAACAAAGACGCTAATGAGTGCCATCGCTAAGTGAATGTAGCCCACAGACTACTGCAGTGCATTCTGGGACTTGTAGTGTCATTGCTGAATCCGCCTGTCCTGATCATAATAACTTAAAATAAATTAATTGTAAAATAGCGTAACACAATAAAATAATAATAATAAAAAAATAATAATAAAATAATAATAATAAAATATGAAATAAAATAATAATATAAATAAAATAATAATAAAAAAAGAAATGTCAGGGTCCGCCTGTCCTAATAACTTAAAATAAATTAATTGTAAAATAGCGTAACACAATAAAATTATAATAATAAAAAAATAAAAATAATAAAAAATAATTAAATATAAAATAAAAATAATAATATAAATAAAATAATAATAATAAAAAAGAAATGTCCGGGTCCACTCACCTTGCCAACAAAGTCTGCCATGTTGAATGTAGCCATAATGAGGATAGGTAGCCACTCCCCCAAGGTGGGGTTTCTCATCTCGGACTCCAGACCGGGAAACAAGCACAGAGTGATGCTGTAGGTCACTGCTATGGACAGCATGTAGGCCCAGATGACACGGGACACCACGTAACGGTGCAAAATCATGTCTAATTGGAGAGGATGTACACAAACGCAACATGAGTCGGACTAGTTGAGCACATGAAATTTACACAAAACAAAAAGGGAAGGGATCATGTACCTCTTACACCAGGCCAGGTTCTCTTTATTTTGGATTTCGGGGCATCGAATCGTACATATGTTCCACCTACAAAGTCCTCGCCGCTTTCTTCTGTTAAAGGAGGCCCACTCCCACCATTCCCCTGAGGAAATGAACGTTTGAACAGTTTTTTTCAAAACCATAGACCAGGATCTGTGACTTATTGGGCTGTAGGAATCACTAGCATAATTAATTGTTTTGCTTTTATAAATAAAAAAATCAGATTTACAGTACATGCATTCCACGGTACAATACCTGCTAGCCCTAAATTTGCCCTAAAAGTACTAGCCCTTATGTTAAAATAATTTGGAACAACAGGAATCGTTTTAAAAGACATATAATATCAACCGTAACCATAGATAGGAACCATATTCATGAATATATTATCTTACTAGAGTCTATTCCATGGAAAATGTAGTTTATTATAACGTACACACACACACACACACACACACACTCATCTATTAGTTGATTAAAGGGTCTTGTGTGCCAGAAGGAAGCACTCTTCCTGATTATAACCATCATGTAGAGCACTGCCTTGGTTTCCCATAGCAACCAACACAAAGAGCTTCCTGAATCATCCCTGAAATGTAGAAGAGAGAAGCACATCTCTCTCACACCACAGGACAAACACACATTAAAAATAAAATAACAGCCTGAGGTGATGTGTGACACACACACACACACACACACACACAGCGGGGCTACAAAGCTTGTTTCTCTTTGCTGTCAGACCTTCTCCGGTTTTTGTTAGTTTAGGAGGATTCTTGTGGTTTTACAAGCACTTCTTAGCTCCTTGGTTCCACCCTCGGCCATCTCTGTGTGGAGTTTCCACATTCCAAAAACATGCTAGGTTAATTAGCGACTCCAAATTGTCCATAGGTATGAATGTGAGTGTGAATGGTTGTTTGTCTATATGTGCCCTGTGATTGGCTGGCCACCAGTCCAGGGTGTACCCCGCCTTTCGCCCGGAGACAGCTGGGATAGGCTCCAGCACCCCCTCGACCCTCGTGAGGATAAGCGGTAGAAAATGAATGAATGAATATTATTAGTGGCTGCATGGCGAACAAGTGGTTAGCACTCAGGCCTCACAGATAGGAGACCAGAGTTCAATTCCACCCTCGGCCATCTCTGTGTGGAGTTTGCATGTTCTCCCCTGTGCATGCGTGGGTTTTCTCCGGGTACTCCGGTTTCCTCCCACATTCCAAAAACATGCTAGGTTAATTAGCGACTCCAAATTGTCCATAGGTATGAATGTGAGTGTGAATGGTTGTTTGTCTATATGTGCCCTGTGATTGGCTGGCCACCAGTCCAGGGTGTACCCCGACTCTCGCCCCAAGACAGCTGGGATAGGCTCCAGCACCCCCCGTGCGACCCTCAAGCGGTAGAAAATGAATGAATATTATTAACGGCTAGACACAATAAGAGAAAATTGTCCCATTAATGTAACATTACTGACACTTAGTGACCAGTGTAGAATACTACATATCATAGTGTCTTTGAATGCATCTTCTGAATGCTTTATATTTTACTTGATTTAGACATACTTTTTTTTTACTAATAATAGGCCATATTCCGCCATTAAACAGCAATGATTTGTCAATTAATATTTTTAAGAAAAACTGTTGCAACAAACGGCTGCATGGTGGGCGAGTGGTTAGCACGCAGGCCTCACAGCTAAGACACCAGGGTTCAATTCCACCCTCGGCCATCTCTGTGTAGAGTTTGCATGTTCTTCCCGTGCATGCGTGGGTTTTCTCCGGGTACTCCGGTTTCCTCCCACATTCCAAAAACATGCTAGGTTAATTGGCGACTCCAAATTGTCCATAGGTATGAATGTGAGTGTGAATGGTTGTTTGTCTATATGTGCCCTGTGATTTGCTGGCGACCGGTCTGGGGTGTGCCCCGCCTTTCGCACAAAGGCAGCACCCCTCGCGCCCCTCGTGAATGAATGAATGAATGACTGTTGCCATGTCATGATAATCTGTCCAGGCAGGGCCTTCAGAGTTAGGAGCGCTGGCCTGTCGTCACTTCAACTGTTAGCAATGTTTCTCTAGCCAATCACAATAACAATCAGCATTTTTGTATCCAGATTGGTGGATCGGACCAAAACAAAGGAAAGTTCTAGCATATAAAGGGTTCCTAAGGAAGCCTTCTAAACTATTATAGATAAATATTGAGATAAATATTGATTCTCCAGATGATTATGTAGTGTAGAGGTTTGGGTACCGCGTATCCCATGGAGTGTATTTTATAAATCTGCTCCAACTTACAAATTTAACGTCCTCCGCTGTGACGTCGTGGTGGACCCTGTAGCCGCTGCCGTTGCCGCGGGGGTCGTGACCTTTGCCTTGACCTTTGCCCTGTGCGTGTCCGGTGTGGTAGCGGATGAACCTGGAGCGTCGCACGAGCAGGTGAAGCAGGAAGCACAGCATTTCCATGCCGATGGAGATGAGGAAGAAGATGAGAGTGTTCCTCCTCTCATCCGGGATCAGCAGCTTGGTGAAGATGCGAGATAAGGAGATGATGACCCCTGCGGTGCCTGGACGCGTGGTGAAGAAGGAGGATGTGGAAAAACGGGGATTGGAGAGGAAAATAGTTGGAGAGGAGCATATATTTCCATACTTACTCTCTCCGGTCATCACCCCTTGCGTGTACCTCTTGGGCAGCATCCCCATGTAACCATAGAAACTGGACTGCTGCACTGGAAGCAGATGAGGAAGTACGGACAATAACAAATGTCAGCTATATTACAGACAAACAAGCTTTTAAGACAGGAGTGTCCAAACTTTTCCTAGCGAGAGGATGCTATGTGACTAAAATTTTTTGGTCATATTACAAGTTTATGCCCGGAAAATTATGCATTTTTTCCTAATATTATCATGTTTTACCCAATCTAATTTTCCAAAAATTCTAATTCTAATTCTACCACTTATCCTCACAAGGGTCGCGTGGGTGCTGGAGCCTATCCCAGCCCCACCCTGGACTGGTCTCCAGCCAATCACAGGGCACATATAGACAAACAACCATTCACACTCACATTCATACCTATGGACAATTTGGAGTCGCTAATTAACCTAGCATGTTTTGCCGACAGTGGAATCGAACTCAGGTGTCCTAGCTGTGAGCTGTGCTTGCTAACCACTCGTCCACCGTGTAGCCCTTTTCCAGAAATGACAACTTTAATTTGTTTTGTTTGTTTCTCCTAATTTTACGACTTGAAAAAAATCTTTTTTCTTTAATATTTAAACTCTGTGCTACTAAAATTAATGTATTCTTATATAATTTTGATTTTTTTTTTGGTAGAATAAACTTTTTTTTAAATATTTTTACTTTATTCTTGTAAAATTATAGTATTTTTTCCCCCAAAATTTTCTCTTGATTAATTAATGTATTCTTCTATAATTTTGATTTTTTTTTGTAGAATAAACCTTTTTTAAAGTATAATTAGTAAAGTAAAAATATTAGAAAAAATATTTTTACTTTATTCGTGTAAAATTACAGTATCCCCCCCCCAAAAAAATTTCTCTTTATTAATTAATGTATTCTTCTATAATTTAGATTTTTTTTTGGTAGAATAAACCCTCTTTTCTAATATTTTTACTTTATTCTTGTAAAATTACAGTATTTCCCCCCCCCCCAAATTTTCTCTTTCAGCTGAGAGACTTTATTGCCATCATATTTTCACCTTATTCCAAGAATATATATTCCATCTATGCCTCTTATTCTGACGGTTGTGATGGTATGCTGGAGCCTACATGTTGTCTTGTTAAACAACAAAAAAAAAACAGCAAATGGCCCCTGAGCCCCTCTTTGGACGCCCCTGTTTTAAGCTGATTACCTCCATGGAACGATCTGCCTTCGATGTACCAAGTGGGTGTACTTGTGTCGCGCTCGCTACTGTGATGCTTCGTTAACATGCAAATAGGATGCAGTGGTCGTGTCAGCAAACAAGTGCCTTAATTAAACATCCGTTCATTAGCATGCATTCATTTTGCCGTCCTGCTGATGACTAAAAGCACATGCTCAGCACCTACAGCAGTTGGTAGCACCTTTTAACCTTATGGAATCACACGCTGTGAAAGGACCAGCTCAGATCTCTGAGATTGGACTCTCTTGGTTATCTTCATTGTCTGGACTTTTGGATGGATGGATGAAGGATGATCATACAAATTAATGGACATGATGATGGACATGATGTCTTACCTGTGCATCCAAAGGCGACAATTCCCACTGAGACCAGGTTGATGACATAAGCCTGACTGGTGGTGAACTTGGCCAACCACACGTCGAAAATGCTGACAAACACCAAAGGCCCCAATGCTAAGACGTAGCCTGCACACAGACATACGTTCCATACAGTGAAACATCGGTATTGGCAGGAAAAACACGTTGGTGACTCGGATAGCGCTTCTTTTAGAGTTGGGAATCTATAGACAGATTCCAGCCAGGGAATCTGAGTGTAGTTTATTTGGTTATAGAACTATTAATTTCCCTCTCCTTGCTTCCTCCTGTTAAGCAATGTGCCATGCGCTGGTTAGGTGTTCAAGCGCACTGTGTATTTTTGAGCGTTAATTTCATTTGAACATGCATCAGATTACAATTGAATGCATCACATAATCAGTTCACAGTTCCACATGTCCAAAAGGTACTTTTATAATCAGTAACTGTTAGATTTGTTCACCTCCTGCTTTCCTAATATAATTTTAATTTATTTTAATTTTATTTAATTTAAATTATTTTTAACTTAATTTTGTTATTATTATTTTTTTTTTTTTTACCGAAGTACGAGGTGATATGACCATATAATCGGTAATAACGTGTACCATAGTAAGTGTCAATATAGTGATATATATAGCACATCATGACTGGTTCAAGACCCTTCATCCTTGTATTTAGCAAACATCAACTGCTTGTATTGTTTCTTGAATTGGCTCATCGTTGTGCATTGTTTGAGTTCCTTACTCAATCCATTCCATAGTTTGATTCCACATACTGAAATGCTATGGCTTTTTAACGTAGCGTCAAAAGGACTTTGATAAAGTAGGTGATGAACACTGTTTAATTCGAGAAAGAAGTCGTAACACAATGGGATTGTCGTGTAAAGGTTCCTAGGTTGTAGGGGGAATGTTTTAACGGAGACACATACAGTAACAGATGATGTAGATGATTGTCGCTTCTGCTGAAGTTTACATTAAAGTTAACTGTGCACTCTTTTTAAAGTGAAGTTAAACTGATTGGATTTTTGGTTTTCATCTAAAAAAAAAAAAAAATGAGGTTCCGCTATACATTTATTCGTAGCCGACGACTAAACATTACGAGAACATTTGATAGATGGAATCTTTTGTGTTACGCACCCACAGTGATTCTGGTGTGCATGCTGAGTCTCTCCACCAGCACGTTGTTAAGGATGACGGCCAACAGTGCCACCAGGATGTACGTCAGACTCATGTCAAACACAATGGATGTCCCTGCGGGTATTCAAACTGTGTGTTCAGTCCTCTCCAAGACCCCATCGCATTCACGTTCCGGTGCATATTTTCTACCTGTGAACTTGTGGTGAAGGTAGTCCACGTCTGTGATGAAGCTGTTGTAGGGCAGCAGGAAGCCAACCCCAGCCAATAGCATTGCAAAGTAGATGCCATGGTAACGGTCGTCAGGGATCGGCTCCTCAAAGTCTGAGCGGGAAGGTAGGAAATGAAAAGAATATGAAATCACAGCGTGGAGCCCAGACACGGGATCTTCATTAAAGCTACTTTAGAGGAAATACGACTAGCAAGGTTTTCTGTTTTTACGCGATACCATGGCCCTACCCAACCAGGACTTTATACGGCATCTCGCTCCACAGGCCATTATCAGTTGCCTAATTAATTAATGGGGCATTGCTTTTTTAAGACTTAGTACTCATACTGTAATTCCTCCTTTATTTTAGTTATTTGGTTCCAGTCCCACCCGTGAGAAGTGAATATTTTTGTAGTTGGAGCATAGAAAACCTGTTCACAACCTTCTGAAGACGGCTTTAAACATTATTAGAGCCCTCTAGTAATGAAATAACACCCCTATAGTCACCTGTACGCTCCAATTACCCAATACTTTAAACATTATTAGAGCCCTCTAGATGTGAAATAACACCCCCATAGTCACCTGTACACTCCTATTACCCAATACTTTAAACATTATTAGAGCCCTCTAGACGTGAAATAACACCCCTATAGTCACCTGTACACTCCTATTACCCAATACTTTAAACATTATTAGAGCCCTCTAGACATGAAATAACACCCCTATAGTCACCTGTACACTCCTATTACCCAATACTTCAAACATTAATAGAGCCCTCTGGAAATGAAATAACACCCCTATAGTCACGTGTACACTCCCATTACCCACTACCTTAAACATTATTAGAGCCCTCTAGATGTGAAATAACACCCCTATAGTCACCTGTACACTGCTGTTACCCAATACGTTAAACATTATTAGAGCCCTCTAGACATGAAGTAACACCCCTATAGTCACCTGTACACTCCTATACCCAATACTTTAAACATTATTAGAGCCCTCTAAATGTGAAATAACACCCCTATAGTCACCTGTAAGCTCTTATTACCTAATACTTTAAACATTATTAGAGCCCTCTAGACGTGAAATAACATCCCTATAGTCACCTGTACACTCCTATTACCCAATACTTTAAACATTATTAGAGCCCTCTAGACGTGAAATAACACCCCTATAGTCACCTGTACACTCCTATTACCCAATACTTTAAACATTATTAGAGCCCTCTAGACATGAAATAACACCCCTATAGTCACCTGTACACTCCTATTACCCAATACTTCAAACATTAATAGAGCCCTCTAGAAATGAAATAACACCCCTATAGTCACGTGTACACTCCCATTACCCACTACCTTAAACATTATTAGAGCCCTCTAGATGTGAAATAACACCCCTATAGTCACCTGTACATTCCTATTACCCAATACTTTAAACATTAGAGCCCTCTAGATGTGAAATAACACCCCTATAGTCACCTGTACACTGCTGTTACCCAATACGTTAAACATTATTAGAGCCCTCTAGACATGAAGTAACACCCCTATAGTCACCTGTACACTCCTATACCCAATACTTTAAACATTATTAGAGCCCTCTGAATGTGAAATAACACCCCTATAGTCACCTGTAAGCTCTTATTACCTAATACTTTAAACATTATTAGAGCCCTCTAGACGTGAAATAACATCCCTATAATCACCTGTACGCTCCTATTACCCAATACTTTAAACATTAATCGAGCCCTCTCGACATAAGGTAACACCCCTATAGTCACTTGTACACTTCTATTACCCAATACATTAAACATTATTAGAGCCCTCTGGACGTGAAATAACACCCCTATAGTCACCTGTACACTCCTATTACCCAATATAGTAATACATAATCGTACATAATAGTAAGTGTCTGACCCCTAGTGACCGGTGTAGAGTACTACATAAAATCACAATGTCTTTGAATGCATCTTCTGAATGCCTTATATTTGTGTTTTAATTCATTTAGCCATGTTTATGCTTGGAAATGCTTCATTTAGACAAGAAATATGTAACATTTGCTTAAATATGCTTTTTTAAAATAGATAAATACTGAAAATGTACCCACTGTGGCTGTAGTGGACACATTTTATCCACATTCGTTGCATTCCTTCCATAATAATATGACTGCCTGCTTATACGTAAACATGATTAGATCCAAAAATCAATCACAATAAAACCCCACGGCCCCCCCACGGGGGTTTTTGTAGCACAAACTGACAATCTAAATGTTCCCCTCTGGCAGTCACGTTTAGAGGAGCCACGGGGATACGGTTGATTGCATCTTTTGGTCGGGAATTCTGACTTTTTCCTGGCAGGCTGTTGTGAGCGGGGACGCTCCACTCCATCTGTGATTGACAGCCGGAGGGGGCGCGGAGAGAAAGGGCTAATGGAGGTTATCTGATTATAGTGTAGACTCTGCAACCTGAATAAGCAATTTTATGGTAACAAGGTTGTTGAGCATTGAGTTGACAGATGCTGCCAATAACTGCAAAAAGGAGACCTCTTTTAATATTTCACCCAGACGGGTGTGGCTTCGTCTGTGACCTTTTCGCCCCTCCCTCGTGGCATTAAGAAATATTTTGCCTATTTATGAAGGCAAATAACACAGCATACTTTGTATTTTTTTTACACCACTACACTCAAAATGACCTGTTGTTATAACAACCTGCAATACACTTGCCAGGCCAGTAGGTGGCGACATTACTTCGTAAGGAAACACTATCCAGCCACAGCATGACGCACCTTAAATCCATTTTAAATTTACTAGGCAATTTGAAAATGCTTTATGTGTAATTTAGTTTATATTGCGCAACAAAGCATAAACAGAACCAATGTTGTAATGCCAGTGAATATTAGAGGGGGCGCTGATGAGTTATTGTAAACGATGGTACTACAGTGTAACACGCATTAGGTTGCTAGGTGCTGACCAGGTGCTGAAAATATGATGTGATGTCATATTTTCTCTTATAATGTGTACTGTAATCTGTACGGTGGTCGAGTGGTTAGCGTGCAGACCTCACAGCTAGGAGACCCGGGGTTCAATTCCACCCTCGGCCATCTCTGTGTGGAGTATGCAAGTTCTCCCCGTGAATGCGTGGGTTTTCTTCCACATTCCAAAAACATGCTAGGTCAATTAGCGACTCCAAATTGTCCATAGGTATGAATGTGAGTGTGAATGGTTGTTTGTCTATATGTCCCCTGTGATTGGCTGGCCATGAGTCCGGGGTGTACCCCGCCTCTCGCCCGAAGACAGCTGGGATAGGCTCCAGCACCCCCCGTGACCCTCGTGAGGATAAGTGGTAGAAAATGAATGAACAGATGATGTACAAGTGGTTAGCATGTTGGCCACACAGTAAGATCAGGAAGACTTGGGTTCGAACCTCCGTTTGGGAATCTCTGCATGGAGTTTGAATGTTTTCCCTGTGCATGGGTTTCGAAAAACATGCATGTTAGGTTAATTGCCGACTCAAAATTGTCCGCATGAATGTGTATGTGAATGTGTGGGTGACTGGCAACCAGTCCAGGGTGTACCCCGCCTCTTGCCAGAGGTCACCTGGGATAGGCTTGACCATAATGAGGATAAGCGGCATAAAAATGGATTGGTGGATTGTGTACAGGTGACTATAGGGGTGTTATTTTATGTCTAGAGAGCTCTATGTTAAAAACTTCTAAAATATTTGATATACAAAAAGGAATTTACTAAGTGGAAATTGACTTATCATGGTTGGGTCTTGAACTAATTAACTGTACCTCTAATTAGAGGTCCCTGTGGTTATGTGCATTTGTAGACTACACATCCAGTAAGTATAAATATATATGTGGTTTATTTATTTAGTGTGATTTCCTACTAAATTGTTGTGAGAAAAGTCCCTCACCGGTCTCCGACAGCGCCAGAACTCCTCTCTCCGGGACGTCTTTGCTCATCTCCTCCTCCTCCAGCTGGTAGGAGTCAAAACTGTAGCTCTGCACCACGCCGCTCTCTCGTCCCTCCCTCCATCCTTCTCTGCCCGCATCCCTCCACCCGCCGCCTCTCATTCCATCCCTCCACACGTCCCTCTCCTCGGGCGTCTGAGCCGGGGTGGGCCTGCGGCGCTCCGCCCCCACCAAGTCCATCTCTGCAGCCGAGTCGAGCGCTCGCTAGACGCTTCCAGGAGCGTGCATGTTGCGCACGATTTTGGAGACACACCCTTTTCCGGTCGCGGGTGAGGTGAGGTGAAACCTTTTTAGATGATGGAGGGAATGGGAGACGACACCATGAGATGGAGTGGGAGAAAAGAATAACAATCTTTCACAAGCCTTACTGAAAGCAGACGATAACAGACAAGTCAAGGTTAGACGGTGGAAGCTGTGTGTGTGTGTGTGTGTGTGTGTGTGTGTGTGTGTGTGTGTGTGTGCGAGAAGAATATTAACTGGGAAAGTGACAATAGATGCATGATTGTGTGGCAGGCCAACTGAGCATGAAAGAAAAACATAAATAGTCTTATAAATTAAACATCTAGCTAAAAAATTCCCTGTGTGATGTATTTGCACCTTTTTAGCTTTTGAATAGGGAAGCCACAAATGTATGCACATAGACAACAAAGACATTTACTCACTGCAAGTGTCCTGTACACATTGCCCCCCCCATCCCCCCCCTCCCATTATACACTACCAACATGCAAGCCTAAGCCTTATGTCGGTGCAGCAGCTGTACTGTCATAGCAGTCTTTCATTGGCTCTATTGAAAACATATAGCAAGGCAGATCGTTGTAAACAAAGCATTGCCGTGACGCACGCTCTTCTTTGTCATGCACGTCAACAACCAGCAAATACTTCCACCTCCATGTCAGGGCTACTCAACGACATTGTTCCGATTTTTGGGAATTCTGTATTAATAATAATGGAAGTTTTCGTTGTTAGAGCATAGTAAACCTGTGTATGACTTTCATTCATTCATTTTCTATTGCTTTTTCCTCACGAGAGTCGCAGGGGGTGCTGGAGCCTATCCTAGCTGTCTTCAGGCGAGAGGCGGGGTACACCCTGGACTGGTGGCCAGCCAATCACAGGGCACATATAGACAAACAACCATTCACACTCACATTCATACCTATGGACAATTTGGAGTCGCTAATTAACCTAGCATGTTTTTGGAATGTGGGAGGAAACCGGAGTACCCGGAGAAAACCCACGCATGCATGGGGAGAACATGCAAACTCCACACCGGGTCTCCTAGCTGTGAGGTCTGCGCGCTAACCATTCGACCACCGTGCAACCATGGCTTTAACCTCAAGCAATCTCATGAGCTCATGTGTTAGTCTCCAATTTACTTTCTCTATTTTAAACTTTAAAACAGAGAAGCAAAAAAATTACCACATCCACACCGAACGGGAGGAGAACTTCCTTTCACTCTATCATGTCGGGCATGACATGGCTGATTCCACGCAGTGTGACGATAATTTAATGTCATGTCTCAAAGATGGAACATTAATGACTAATTAAGTAGTTATCGTCCATAGGTATGAATGTGAGTGTGAATGGTTGTTTGTCGAAATGTGCCCTGTGATTGGCTGGCCATCAGTTCAGGGTGTACCCCGCCTCTCGCCCAAAGACACCCCCCGTGACCCTCGTGAGGAAAAGCGGTAGAAAATGAATGACTATGTCATGTATTATTTGTATATGTGTTTTGTATCCAAAACGCTAGTCCAAGATTCTCCATACTTAAGAGTCCCTACCGCTATGCCGTGGTTGTTAGCCAATTTGACTTATTTAGATCATTTATGTACTAAATATAATTATTAGTCATGTATCTATGTTAGCGATATGTACAGACAGTCCTCGGTTTACCACATCCTCCCATAAATTGCATTCAAACTTTGTTTTGAACGAAGGGAAGCGAAACCAGACATTGCAAAAATGCTCAGTAAGCTGAGAAACACCAATGGACACTGATGCCTCCATGACTATTATTAATAATGAAGACCTGAAATTATCTGCTGCTATTTATTACTCTTTCATATATTATATCATGTACAAAATTCATTCATAAATGTCTGTATGGAGCCCTTGTACTAGTTTGTTAAATGAGTGTTAAAGTTTCCGTCCATATTTTTCAATGAATACCTCTCTAACCACAGAGACAATACACTTCAACCAAACTATAACAGAGGTCAAGTTAGGTTGACTCCCGGGTTAAAAGATCGTGTTGAGCTGCAGTTGGATGTCATTCCGTTTACAGCCTAGCGAGGGCGCTCGCATCGCTTCTTGGTTTGAATGAAAAGGCTGTCCAGTGACATTTCATTTCATTTCATGGAAGGATCACGAGACTTGTTTTTAAACTGAATTCTGCACGTGCAGCAGGTGTCGCCTAGCTTAATGATGGACTTCCGTTGGCGCCGCCATTGATAAACACATCACGTGCATGCTTTTTCACACACAACAACTGCCTCGTATTTTGCTTTGTTTCAGACTTAAAAATACATTATTGCGACAAAAAGGCAAAGGACATTCATTGGATATTCTTTGTTCGTTCTCTGACAAAAAATGACACCGTTTGAGTCTATTTGTTCTCTCTGGAATCATTCTCCATACAGCCCGACAGACAGTTAGTATTTATGAAATACAAATTGACAACAAGTTACCTTCGTCCGTCCGTGGGACACCCTCTCTGTCCGCTCCTTCTCCCCGGACCTGGTGGCTCCTCAGTCGGTCTCCATCCAGAAGAAAGCTCCCTCCTCCTGACGCAGCATCCAACAGCTGAGGAAGAGGAGCTCCGATGTATGGGTGAAGAGGAAGAGAGAGAGAGAGAGAGAGAGAGAGCGAACGATTGGAAAGAGGGAGGCTGGCTGATCACTCATGTTTTTATTTCTATAGAAGTCATTTTTCACTGTAGTTTTAACATGAAATTGCCAAATACATACAATAACTTTAACAATGCTTATGTGTGATGGCACCCAATTAACGGCCAACTGATGAATACATATTTTATGATAGAACCTCTTAATTGCAGAGCATCACATCTAGCATGGCTAGCCATTCAATGCCGTCCAAAGTGTCCAAATGTAAATGTTCATGGTATGAAAATGACAAGATATTGATCTATGTGAAATTATACATGTTTTTTTCCCCACAGAGTGAAGTAAAAATTAAAAATATATATTTTTCTGTCATGAAAAAATGCACTGTGGTAATCTAAATCATAACAAATGATCCATGCAAACACTGTTACGAACAAAACACAGTACAACTGCACTGGTTAGCATGTTTTTTTAGTTAACGTTGAAAATTAGTCCCCCATTTGCATACATTGTCCGATTAGCGTGTGTATTTTATCGTGTCAATATACTGCACGAGTCCGACTGTGTTCTTCACGTATTGTTATCGCATATGTCCTTATTAGAATCATTAGCTTACGAACAAAACGGCAGCCGGAAGTCATCTACGTCTCCTTCTTTGAAACTTACCACTTCCACACACAACGGGAGGGAAACAAACGACTGTACTGGCGACATTGGGGGTTGGGGACGATACATGACAGTTTATTTTACAGTTATTGGAATGCATTCTGGGACATGTAGTATTAGATACTACATGACCAGTTTACATATGAAAACTAAAAGTACATTGCATGTCTTCTCTGACAGTGCATGATGACTAATATTACTACTACTCCTGCTTTCAGGTATTTTTAGATAGAATTGTGTCCAAATACGGGGATGCCTCTTTGCTTAACCATATGATGTAAGGAAGGAAGTGAGTTGAAACAAAGATGGAGGTGAAGAAGATGAAAGGGAATTGAACAGGTGCAGATGAGATACAGAGCGAAAAGGATAGGGTGGCAGATGGAGGAGGAGGAGGAGGAGGAGGAGGAGGAGAGAAGACTGGTGAGGTTATGAAGATGCCAGGGTGAAGGCTTGATGTAGATGGAGAGAATGAGAGAGGTGAAAAGCTGCACTGGAGAAAGAGTCTGCCATTTTTCCTTGTATGACATTTCCTTCTTATACCTGTGTCCCGTTTATGGTTATTTTTATTGTCTTGTAATTTTTTTTATGGGCAATGAGAGGTTTGTGCCTTTATGGAGAGAAATGTACTGTATAGCTATGACGTTTGTTGCATGGGCTGGTTCCGGCCCTTTAAATCCTTCATTGTTACTATGCTAAGCATTCATCCATTGTGCCCTTTACAGCTTGTGACTGACTGTATACATAATCGCTACTACCACGTTATGTCATCATATGACAAACTCATTTCTGCTCTTTTGTCTCAATTGGTCACAAATGGACATATCCCTCATATTTCTGCAAATATTTCATATTACCCAAGAAAGTAGACATGATATGAGAAAGTAAGACCTCTTTCCAACCTTCGAAATACACTTTTTAACATTATTAGAGCTCTCTAGACATGAAGTAACACCCCTATAGTCACCTTTACATTCCTATTACCCAATATAGTAGACATGATAAGAGAAAATAAGACCTATGAGACATATAAGACCTGTTTCTAACCTTCTAAATACACTTTTTAACATTAGAGCCCTCTAGACATGAAGTAACACCCCTATAGTCACCTTTACTCTCCTCTTACCCAATATAGTAGACATGCTTAAAGAAAATAAGACCTATGAGACATACAAGACCTGTTTCTAACCTTCGAAATACACTTTTTAACATTATTAGAGCCCTCTAGACATGAAGTAACACCCCTATAGTCACCTTTACTCTCCTCTTACCCAATATAGTAGACATGCTTAAAGAAAATAAGACCTATGAGACATACAAGACCTGTTTCCAAACTTCGAAATACACTTTTCAACATTATTAGAGCCCTCTAGACATGAAGTAACACCCCTATAGTCACCTTTACACTCATATTACCCAATATAGTAGACATGATAAGAGAAAATAAGACCTGTGAGACATATAAAACCTGTTTCCAACCTACTAAATACACTTTTTAACATTATTAGAGCCCTCGAGACATGAAGTAACACCCCTATAGTCACCTTTACTCTCCTCTTACCCAATATAGTAGACATGATAAGAGAAAATAAGACCTATGAGACATACAAGACCTGTTTCCAACCTTCGAAATACACTTTTCAACATTATTAGAGCCCTCTAGACATGAAGTAACACCCCTATAGTCACCTTTACACTCATATCACCCAATATAGTAGACATGATAAGAGAAAATAAGACCTGTGAGACATATAAAACCTGTTTCCAACCTACTAAATACACTTTTTAACATTATTAGAGCCCTCTAGACATGACGTAACACCCCTATAGTCACCTTTACACTACTATTACCCAAGATAGGAGACATAATAATATATACAGACTCACACATGTTAGCATCTTGGTCCACAGAACAACGGCATGAACAGAATGAGCCCTTTTGTCAGTCCTACAGTCGCTCTGTCTCTGTGGTTGGAGGTGGGGCCAGTAGCACACACGCAGAGTGTAGAAGAGTATTAGAAATTTCAATTAGTATGTGCTGTCTCGTGACACTACTGCACTGTAAAAAATGTATACTTTAGAGTAGTCGGTATACAGTTTGTATAGCAGTATAAATGTACTAGCCACAAATGCTTTCCCTGAAGTAAAACATGCTAGGGAATATTCTGTGTGTTTGTGTGTGTGTGGGCTTTGTTTGACAGACTGCAACACATACACGCTTGGACACACATGTCAGTAAGTACAGCTCAGGGAAGCAATGTTCACATCCTCCGTCTCGCTCATTATCCTGTCTCTAGCTTGCCGCTGTTGTTTATTAAAGGTTGCTAAGTAACAAGCAGCCCCTTTACAAATTCAATTACGTAGTCCTGCTTGTGTGTGTGTGTGGGTGCATTGTGTCATTATCTGACATCAGCTGCAATATACCACTCCCAAGCAAAAGAAGCCACCCGTGTGACAGACTAAAGAGAGACAAAAAAAAATCTCAATGTTTCATAACTCCAGCAATACCTATAAAGTGCCACTAGGTGACAGCATTGCTTTGCAAACACCTTCCTGGTTAACGTCATTAATCCGTTCCAGGAGGTCTGACTCAAACCAAAATGAACTCTATCCAAAGTAAATTTGCTTATAGAAAATAATGTAAATCCAATTAATCCGTTCCAGGAGGTTTGACTCAAAACGAACTCTATCCAAAGCAAACTTTCTTATACAAAATAATGTAAATCCAATTAATCTGTTCCAGGAGGTCCGACTCAAACCAAAACGTACTCTATCCACAGCAAATTTTGTCATAGAAAATAATGTAAATCCAATTAATCCGTTCCAGGAGGTCCGACTCAAACCAAAACAAACTCTATTCAAAGCAAACTTTCTTATAGAAAATAATGTAAATCTAATTAATCTGTTACAGGAGGTCTGACTCAAACCAAAATGAACTCTATCCAAAGCAAACTTTCTTATAGAAAATAATGTAAATCTAATTAATCCGTTCCAGGAGGTCTGACTCAAACCAAAACGTACTCTATCCACAGCAAATTTTGTCATAAAAAATAATGTAAATCCAATTAATCCGTTCCAGGAGGTCCGACTCAAACCAAAACAAACTCTATTCAAAGCAAACTTTCTTATAGAAAATAATGTAAATCTAATTAATCTGTTACAGGAGGTCTGACTCAAACCAAAACGAACTCTATCCAAAGCAAATTTTCTTATAGAAAATAATGTAAACCTAATTAATCTGTTACAGGAGGTCTGACTCAAACCAAAATGAACTCTATCCAAAGCAAACTTTCTTATAGAAAATAATGTAAATCTAATTAATCTGTTACAGGAGGTCTGACTCAAACCAAAATGAACTCTATCCAAAGCAAACTTTCTTATAGAAAATAATGTAAATCTAATTAATCCGTTCCAGGAGGTCTGACTCAAACCAAAACGTACTCTATCCACAGCAAATTTTGTCATAGAAAATAATGTAAATCCAATTAATCCGTTCCAGGAGGTCCAACTCAAACCAAAACGAACTCTATCCAAAGCAAATTTTCTTATAGAAAATAATGTAATTCGTTCCAGACTCCCCAAAATGTTGACACAAAACACATTTTATATACAATAAATATATACACAAATAATTACAAATGTATGGACAACTGAACATATAATATGGCCACAAATGAACACAAATTTTGCTTGTTAACGCAAAAACAAGCTAATTGGGGCGGATGTTAACCGAGGTACTGTTGTATCATGCATTTAAACATGAAACAGCATAGCTTGATTCGTAGGAGCGGTACAAATGTTTTCAGGCACGTTTAAGAGCGTGATTTATTGACCAGTGCCATTATCGCTTTTTGCAATCAGATGGTCCGTGGAGAGCTTTTCCCCCCTCTCCCTCTTCCCATTTCTTGATGTCACTCATTCACATCCTCAGGGCCAGTGAACGCCTCCCAGCGGGTCCCCGTGGTGTTCCACAGCGCTAATGAGAAGCTGTATTTGTAACAAGAGATATTGTAGCATCATTAAGCAAAACTGCCATATTGAGAATAAAGAACTTGATAAACGTAGAGAACATGTAACGGGGTGGAAGGGCGAACAGGAAATGGATGTTTTAAAGGTCATATGTATTAACAAACCCCCATATTTTCATTTTCCTCGGCCGTGTTCTTCCGATTTCTCCGTGCACTGTCGTCATTCCCCTGTCTGCTCCGCTCACGAATGTCCAAATGCTTCTCTTTCCTCTCCTCCGACCTCCTCTTCCTCCACCTCCATCTCACTCCATCAGCTTCAAAGAGCTGTCTCTGTGGCAGACCTCCGGGGCACCTGCCTCTTCAAGCGGAATCAAATCATCCATCTCAAACGGCTTTTCTCTGTGTATGTGTATTGTGTGTGTGTGTGTGTGTGTGTGTGTGTGTGTGTAGCCAGTATAGACGCCTGTGAAGTGCACTAAGGCCCAAGGCAGAGCTGCCAACAAACAAGCCAAACACAAAAGCAATGAAGAAGCGAGTGAACCTGGACAACAATGTTGTTTGATGCTGCTAACCTATAGCTGATAATGTTGCCAACCAGTCATATTTATATATAATGTTACTGTACAAACACTACTAACTATTAACTCTATTATTATGGTAATGGTAATGGTTTAATTTCATTTGAACATGCATCAGATTACAATTGAGTGCCATCCCATAATCAGTTCACAGTTCCACATGTCCAAAAGGAGTAGGAAGAAGCAAAGCTTATTAAATCCTACCCCTCCATCTGGTACTTTTACAATCAGTAACTGTTACATTTGTTCACTTCCTGCTTTCCTAATATAATTTTGATAAATTTGTACTTATTTATTTATTTATTTGTCACGTACTGGAGTACGAGGTGATATGACCATACAATGACATAATGGGTACCATTGTATCTGGTACTTTTACAATCAATAACTGTTACATTTGTTCACTTCCTGCTTTCCTAATATAATTTTAATTTTATTTAATTTTTTAAATTGAATTAAAAATTAATAATTTAATTTTAATTATCTAATTCAATTTAATGTAAAAATTAAATTTAATTAATTAAATTTTCTTAATTTTTATTGAATTTTTTTTGTCACGTACCGAAGTACAAGGTGATATGAGCATCCAATGCCATAATGTGTACCATAGTAAGTGTCAATATAGTGATATATATAGCACATCATGACTGGTTCAAGACTCTTCATCCTTGTATTTAGCAAACATCAACTGCTTCTTGAATTGGCTCATCGTTGTGCATTGTTTAAGGGTCTTACTCAATTCATCCCATAGTTTGATTCCACATACTGAAATGCTATGTTTTTTTTAAAGTAGTCCTAGCATATAAGTGTTACACATATTGATTTGCCTTTTTACTATTAAAACACTGATTATTTTTTTTACATTTATTTGGAACATGTACAGCTACAAGCAACTATACAGTGTAGAAAAATGTAATAAAATGAATATTGTACCCCAAAAAGTCCAATGAGTTTGCTTGAAATGACTGACTGAACTTTGTGTTTCAGGTGAAAGCAGTTCTAACAGTTTGTTTCAAATGAAAGCCCAGAGGGTTGGAGAGGACGAGCACTGAGGTCAGTGTGCAGTAAAATAGTCAAGATAAAGAACATTTGCTTAAGCGGGACACGTAAAAGTCTTCCATCTAATTAAAGTAAGCTGTCAAATCACTCTAATGTAAATGGAAGTAGTTGCAGCGCAGCCTTGGATGAAGGCCAAAACCACTACTGTGTGTGTGTGTGTGTGTGTGTGTGTGCATGGTGTGTGTGTGTATTGATCCACACTATGTCTTCCATCCTTTCACTCACACACTAAACAGAATCAGCTCTGTTCTATATCTGCACATACAATGTACACAACAGTGCTGCACTGCTGCAGGCTGTTGTGATGCTCATTGATTTACTTTGGCTTGAAACTGAGTCCTCTTTTAGTCTCTGGAGACTTTCATTTAAGTCAAGCTGTTTGGTTAAACCCGCCAGGTCACTTGTGAGAAAACAAAGAGGTGTAATATAGGATTGAACAAAACAACCTGAGAATATCTAATTCAATGACATTGTAAAGAATATGAATATAATAATTGTTATTTTAAAGTAACAATTTATATTAACAATGTCATATCATGAATAAGAATAAGAATAAAATAATTGACTCGTGTTATTTTAAAGTAACAATTTATATTAACAATGTCATATCATGAATAAGAATAAAATAATTGACTCGTGTTATTTTAAAGTAACAATTTATATTAACAATGTCATATCATGAATAAGAATAAAATAATTGACTCGTGTTATTTTAAAGTAACAATTTATATTAACAATGTCATATCATGAATAAGAATAAAATAATTGACTCGTGTTATTTTAAAGTAACAATTTATATTAATGTCATATCATATAGACTAAGAATAAGAATATGTATATGTATATAATAATTGACTCATGTTATTTTAAAGTAACAATTTATATTAACAATGTCATATCATATATAAGAAAAAGAATTAAAAAAAGAATCTAATAATTGACTCGTGTTATTTTATAGTAACAATTTATATTAACAATGTCATATCATATATAATAAAAAATAATAAGAATAATAAGAATAAGAATATGTATATAGTAATTGACTCATGTTATTTTAAAGTAACAATTTATATTAACAATGTCATATCATACATAGTAAAAATAAAAAATAAAATAATAATAATAATCCCACGTCTCAAATTACATAATTTTGTGTTCCACATTTGTTTTTGTAGTTGCCCGAGTTAATTTTATCTCTTTTGCTGCCCTCTAGCGAACAACCTATATAATGACATAATATCCCATAATGCACCTCTTTCCCGTCATTCTCCACAGCAGTAAGCTAGTCCAACCTCACCAGTCAAGATGGCGGACAGACCAGGTAACATAGCGTGCCCTTTACATACATTTCCACTATTGTGTCATTTATTTAGTGCTTTTATTAACGGTATCATTTCGTTGTGTATATAGTTGGCGTGTTTTATTAGTCATATCGATCGTGAATACTTCAATTTGTTCGGTTAATCCATAGGCCGCAGTGAATCCCAGTCATGTCAAGGTCTTTGCTTGTCATTGCCAATTGTTGGAAAAATAAACGTTACCGCTTTAAAAAAAAAACACTTTATATGACAAATATGGTTAGAGTATTGTTTCCGATATGTTGCCTTTGCATGTTTTACATGTGTATTTGCTGCTTTTGGCTAGCTTGCAACTAATGTAGCTTAGCACGTATATTCACGAAGTTTGTTTCAGCTGTAATTTCTTATGAGTTTTATTGTGCTCCTCAGTATATTTTTATGCTTTATTGAACGATGAATGTTACGTTTAATGCTGCAAATGTCTGTAGTTGGGGACTATGAACAAGTGAATACAGGTTAATTAGCATTTTTCACTAGCATTTTTTGCTTAAATTGTAGGCTTTGTGCTACAACAATCCCCACCCCGTTATAGTCAATTAAATTGGAATAACAAGAAAACACAGAATCATAACTAAAAGATTTTGGCCATGGTATTATTTTGAACATATTGCTTTTAGTGTAGTTTATTTTTGCTCTGCATCATTTAATTGATTTCCACCTGTTAACAGTTCCCATAGCTGAGAGGCGTCTGATGGACGTGAAACTGGGTGAGCTGGGAAGCTGGCTGGGTGCACGGGATTTCACTCCCAACGGGATCATCGCCGCCGTACGCCGGGGTGAGGAATCCTGATGTCACAATTTTTTTTTTTTTGCTTAATTTATAGTTTGATTTAATGTGTGCATTGTTTCCTGTCATCAGGCCATGACAGATACTACAACAAGTACGTTAATGTGAGGAGGGGAGGAATCGGCGGCATTGCTATGCTGCTAGCTGGTTATGTGACCCTCAGCTATATATGGGAATATGACCACATCAGTAAGAAATCCTTTTTGATCATATGGTATATTATTTTCATCTCGGCTTTTCATGTTGACGTTCCTTGCCGTCTTCCCTCCTAGAACATGATCGCTGGAGGAAGTACCATTAACCAACCGCTATCTCACCTTCTGGGATGGATTGTCGGGCTCCTCCAGCTCTTTCCTTTCTCGGCTCGTTGTGTTCAATTTGTGACCAATAAACCATACTAGAGTTATTGACTTTTGTGTTGTTTGGTTAAAGTGACAACATACATGACACATTTTAGAATGGAACATTTATTTACACACTATAGGAAAATGTCCTTACATGTAACTATGGCAGCAGTGGTAATGTTTGAAACCGGTTTCAACTATGTACTTTTGATCATCAAGCAACTTCCAGGGTTTATGTAAGCAACAACTCTTACAAGAAAAATATTCATTATTACCCTTCCGTGATTTCTCACCAACATAAAAAAAGGTGTCCTGTGAATTCAGGTGACGGGAGGTTCCACTTGGGTATCCCACACACGATGACCGTGGCATCTTCTCCACAATGTATAACGGCCGAGAAACAATAGTGCCTTTTTTTTTTTTAGTCTTTCAGTTCACAGTCCAACCTGTCAAGCATATCTTCTCCGCAGCTTTAAGGTCACTGTCCACTCAGGAAAGCAAGATGGCCTTTCGTGCACTTGTTGGCGTAGTGGCCCTTTTCGCCGCACTGTGGGTAAAAACAAATCAGACTGGTTTTTACGGTACAATATAAAACACAGCAAAACTCATGGAAGCTCAGAGAGATAAGTCACCTTGTAGCAGGTGACTTGGTCCAGCGGCCGAGGACCCCTGCCGGTCAGGAGATGGTTCTGTTGAATCCCAGCCATGGAATGGTGGTTCTGTGGCCGCTGGCCTGGACTGGCCAACTGGACTATAGAGAGCGACGAGCGGCCCATGGATGACCCAGTCTACAGGAAGAGCATAGAAAGGAATTATTACAAATATGCGTCGACACTCGGGGTGTCGCAAGATTAAAACAAGATCGTGGACACTGGGACGAAATTAATAACATTTATCATAGAATGAAAACAAACTAGATAATATTGCCATGCGTGTGTGTGTGTGTCTCCATCTTCTCTCGCCACCAAAGAGGCGGGAAGAGACTTAACTCTGCAATGGTTTTAGCTTACTGGTGTGGTTATTCCATAAAACAACGGCGAGTGAGAGTGAGCCCTTTTTTCAGTCATATAGTCTGTCTCAGTGTGTGTAGGTGGGATCGCTGGTATACATTTACACTGTGTGCAGATTTGCAATATATTGTCATATTTTTTCACTGTTTTTTTTCTTAAAAGTGATCATCTCGTGGATTGAAATAATTTGATGTGTGTTTGAGCTGATGTCTCACCTTTGCCTGATTCTGACTCTGTAGTGGCAGAGGAGGTTGTTCAGAAGCTCCCATTGGTAATTCAAACCGAGGGCTAAAGAGAAACATAAAAAGCCATAAAAATAAAAATGCAAATCTGCATTTTACATCAAATTTGGACATTTTTACGCTGAATGCAAACATAACCTACTGCATAAATTTGCAAGATTTTCCCTCTGGACAGAATCCGATCAAGTAGTTGACGCAAATCACTCTCCTTGTGTGTCTATGTCTGCAATCAGGACCTGAACAGAAAGATGCCCGTGTTATAGAGAGAGATCATAGGACCTGCATTAGAAGATGTATGAAAATCACCTACCATGTTTGCAGAAACCTCTATCGTACCAGGGACAGTCCTTGATCTTCGATTCGGGATCAATGTGCAGAAATGGGCATTCCTTGTTGCTACACTCCCCTATTGCAAACAGGTTAGATAATATCAAACCAAACTAGTTACTGAACTAATGTGCAATAATTATGTCTTGTGAACGCACCAAATTTTGAGTAAAAGTAGCATTCAGGCATCTTTGTCATGTCGTATTCATGAAGGAACTCGCATTGGTCTCCTTTCTTGCAAAGACCCCGCAGCCAGTGCTTGCACACCACTGTCTTCTCTCCACTGATGTGACGGAAAGGACACATCCCGCCTGGAAAATCAAGCATGAACAAAAAACAAAACATACAGGTAACTTCACAGAAATTATTGAAATGTAACAATCATGGTTGTAAATGTGTTTTTGTGTTTACCTTTCACGCACGCTGCTCTCATGAAGAACTCACAAACAGCTGAGCCGGATTCTAAAAGGGGGGAAGACATTATTGAAGCCTTCATACAAGCAGAAGAACCTGCCTTCATAAGGTGTGTATATCGGTGGCGCCTCCATCGTCACCTCCACTTTGGCTGCTAGTTAGCATTTAGCATATAAACACTTACTGTCCATGCCGGGGAACGGCAGGGGCTGAGCCCCCAGCTGTTGCTCCACGGCAATCTCCAGGTCGAACTTGATGTGGTCCACGTTTGCCAGCAAGTCCTGCATGTTTGCAGTGGTTTGTGTTGCGTCCCGCTACGTGAAACTAAATACGAAGCTAGCTAACAACAATTGAGCTAATTAGTCGGTCATTTCTTCAACAGCCAACGACCAAAGCTAGCCAGGCTAGCCTTTAGGCTAAAAACGCCACGTCAATAATCAAGAAGCTGTTCTATTTTGTGAAACAAAAATCCCCGAATTGTTTCAAAGTTAGTTTTTTTTTCACGGAACGGTTCTCTGCGCTGTTGCTAGTTCAGACGCACGAGAGGCGCGCACAATAACCTTCGACCGACGTGACGTCGTTTCCGTTTCCTCCTTGGATCATTTTCCCGGAAGTTAATTTATTTTTATTTTTTAATATTAAAAAAAATGTACAAAACAGTATAAGCAGAATTAAAGGAACATAAAAGTGCAATTCTACAGTACAATATCAACATAAATAAGAAAAAGTAAATAACAAAGAAAGAAACGTGCGAGGGATATTGCTTGAAAATACCCGGAAGTTAATCATAAACTCAACAACTGCCTATTTTAGTTAACGTTAAAAAGTAATTTAATCAAGCTGTTAACAGTATTCAGTGAAATGTTGTTTATATAACAACAAATCAAACAAAAGCCTTCTCAATGTACATGTTTATGGAGCTCTTACTGTCGAAAGACAAGTTATATGTAATGTTGTGGTCACTAGGCATCAGTAATATTATGAAACATGACATCAGATTATTTCACATTGCAAGGGAAGTGGAACAGGGACAAACAGCTCTTTACTCAAACAATTAGATTTTATTGGCTGTATTTCAAATACATTCCATATACACCTGGTGTTGATGATATGATGTAGAGTATAATTGACAAAAACTGATTGTCATACTTAATGCAACAATCTGCACAACTGCCTTGGAAGTAAATTTCAGAGTGTTTTAAAGAATACAAAAGATTTCTCTGACCTTTAAAGCTTAAATGCAGCCAAAGCTGCAGTAGAGGAAAGCACAAAAAATACTAAACGGAAAAATCAGCCATGTAACACAAATTAAGACCTCCAACATCGTATGTAATATCTGCCGTGATTATCAGTCCAGATACCCCCGTATCTGGAAGGCCATCATGCTCTACAGCTCAGGGAGACCAGGCATGGGGAAATGGCTGGCGAAAGCCTCCACCTCAGTCCTGATCTCTGCTACACGCTGCTGAAACTTCTCTTCCTGGGCCAATGCCTGGATGAACTCCTTCAGAGGGGCTTTGGGATCCAGACTTCTTTGCACCTCCAAGGTCAACTCAATGGCTGGAGGATCGGAACAAAAATACAATATAAGCCTTAATTTGCCTTGTTTGTAGGGGCTACGAAGTACAAGCAAAGACATTACTGCAATTCATCTTGTGATTGGTGTGGATATTACCTCTGTGAATGAACGCTGCCACCTTCCTAAAGTCATCTTCCACCATGCCTCTGGAGGTCAGAGCTGGAGAGCCAAATCTCAGTCCACTGGGGCGCAAAGCACTCTTGTCCCCTGAACAAAGAAACGGATGTGGTCAAAACAAAGTAATATGCAATACCGCTTATCTGTAGTAGTACTGAAATCCCTCCTTTATCGCTGCAACTTGGTTTGATACCCGACCACAGTAAGTGAATTTCCGCAAAGTAGGATTCAATGTTAAGAAACTAAATATTATTGTAGTTAGAGCACAGAAAACCTGTTTATGACTATAATTTACCACTATTAGAGCTCTCCAGGCATGAAATAACACCCCTATAGTCACGTTTACCTTTAGTAAATATAAATCAGACTAAATATTATTGTAGTTAGAGCACAGAAAACCTGTTTATGACTTTGTAAATATAATTTTTTACCATTATTAGAGCTCTCCAGGCATGAAATAACACCCCTATAGTCACGTTTACCTTTAGTAAATATAAATCAGACTAAATATTATTGTAGTTAGAGCACAGAAAACCTGTTTATTACTTTGTAAATATAATTTTTTGACCATTATTAGAGCTCTCTATGCAAGAAATAACACCCCTATAGTCACGTTTACATTTAGTAAATATAAATCAGACTAAATATTATTGTAGTTACAGCACAGAAAACCTGTTTATGACTATAATTTACCACTATTAGAGCTCTCCAGGCATGAAATAACAGCCCTATAGTCACGTTTACCTTTAGTAAATATAAATCAGACTAAATATTATTGTAGTTACAGCACAGAAAACCTGTTTATGACTATAATTTACCACTATTAGAGCTCTCCAGGCATGAAATAACAGCCCTATAGTCACATTTACCTTTAGTAAATATAAATCAGACAAAATATTATTGTAGAGCACAGAAAACCTGTTTATGACTTTGTAAATATACTTTTTTACCATTATTAGAGCTCTCCAGGCATGAAATAACACCCCTATAGTCACGTTTAGTAAATATAATCATAGAAAATAAGCTATTTAAGATATAATTAAGATTTGTGTATGTGTCAGTAAATGTTTTCAGGATTTCTTTGCAGGAAGTGACGGCAGGGATTCAGAGTTGAGACGATATAGTATGAATAATAAGACAATGATGAATAATATCATTATGTTGTTATTGTGCCCGTTATGAGATACAGTAAATATGAATGAAGGGCGCGTGTTTCTAGTGACACCTAGTGGCCAGTGTACGCTACAATTCATCAATTGTATTGCATTAAACTGTAGTAGTATTTTAGAACCTTTTATGTTTTGCTTATATATGCATTTTTTGGACTAAAAATAGGTCACAGTCAACCAGGAAGCAGCCATAATTTACTAATGAATTATTATTATTATTATTTTTAAAGCAATAGAGTGAGGGACGCCTGTCTATGCAACACACAGTACCTGGGCAGGTGTTTTTATTACAAGCAATAGCGCATGCTTCCAGGACCTTCTCAGCTCTCCCTCCATCAGTTCCTTTACCACGCAGGTCCAGCAGGATCAGATGATTGTCAGAACCACCTTAAGAAGCAAACTTGACCATGGAGTTATCTCCGTGATGAAAAGTATCCCAAGGAATTCTAATCCTTACCAGTGACAATCTTGTAGCCGTGCTGAACGAGGGCTTCGGACAACGCTTTGCAGTTGACAAGAACCTGCGTCTGGTAAGCTTTGAAGTCTAGCGTCATGGCTTGTTTGAGCGCTACAGCGACACCTGAGGACGTAACAGGAAGCATGTGAGGCCGTGGGCGAAGTGAAACGGAAGCGTTTGATAATATGGAGGACCTGCAATGGCGTGGTTGTGTGGTCCGCCTTGTAGCCCTGGAAACACAGCCTGATTGATTAAGGACTCAAGATTGTACATGATCGCCTTCCCATTAGCGTCCACGCTTCGTAGACCTGGAGAAGAGCAAGACGGAGGATTGCACAAAAACCCTGACAACAACCCACACAAAAGGTGAGTGGGAAAAAAAAAAGTTCTGTGTACCTTTCCTGAAAAAAATCAACCCAGCTCTGCAGCCACGCAGCGTTTTGTGCGTTGTCGTGGAAACAATGTCACAGCAGTCAAAGGGTGAAGGCACGACACCGGCGGCCACCAAGCCACTGATGTGCGCCATGTCTGCCATCAGAAATGCACCGTTCTCGCTGGCGATCTGCCTCATGCGGGCGTAGTCGATGTTGCGGGAATAGCAGCTAGTTCCTATCAAATCAGAAATCAGAGTGAATTCTTTCATTTGCACCTCACACAAAGTAAACAAACAGACATGTGTGAGACATGGTGCTAGCTGACCTGCAATGATGAGCTTGGGGTGGAAAAGGCGTGCGTTTTCTTGCAGTCGGTCGTAGTCGATGTAACCGGTTTCTGGGTTCACCTGAAACCAGAACAATTTGTCTAATTGGAAGAATAAGAAACTGACCAAGACTTCTTCAATAAGTAACACGAGGAAATTACTAATTGGTTGAACGATAGTAGTATAATATTTTAGTGAATCTGGCTCTATGGTGTCAGAATAGATAAATATACAATATTCCCTCATTTATTGTGGTTTATCATTGGTTCCAGATGAAATCATATTAAGTGAATTTCCACTAAGTAGGATTCCTGATTTATAAATTGACAATTTTGTGTTAGCTTTCTGGTATCATCTCTTATGTTACCAGGTTGGTTTTGACCCATGTATTAAATCAGCTATAAAATTTGGTTCTCATGTCTTGGTTACCTTCTTAGGCTTCCTCATCCATGAAAATGTTGGTTTTAATTCTTTTGGTGTGGGAATATAGGCCTTTTTTTGTCACTATACCCCTCAAATTTAATTTCCAAAAATGGTAAAATGACCCTCAAAAGAATCATATTAATAATAATAATTGTTTCCTGGCTATTACTGAGGGCTGTAGAACAAATCTCTTAAATCAATTAGTTTTATTTATTTTCTCATTTTAGTATTAATCACTAAAAAACATCTATGGTGTTGGGGTGAATTTTGACCCATATATATTAATATCAAGAAAAGGTAGAAAAAGTTAATGTTTTCAGCAACAGAACTTTAGTATAAACTGAAATTTAAAAAAAAGCAGAACAGGTCCAGATCTTGGTTCACTGTACTTCTGGCCATTTTTTCCATGATCCAAATTGTAAATGTGAAAATCAGCCAATCAAATGAGTGCATTCACATCACATGTTTACTGGAAAAGCGGTCAAAATGAGAATCCCCTGAAGCTTACATGATGAGAAGAGGAGCTGGTTGTCATTGTGTTGGCTAATTGTACACTTGTGATTTCATTTTTGGTTAAAAATATTGCTTTATAGTCATATTATTATAACCGGGTCGAAACCGACCCTAACAATACAGTGGTCATAATTTCAACCAGACCATTTTAAAATGTAGTAAAAAATTTTTTTTGGTTTTATTTTGTTGAAATAGAGTTTCCTGACAAAGTCAAAAAGCCTTAATGCAATAAACAAATGTTATGTGATTCTTTTTATGCATTAAAATGGTGCCGACCCTAACACAAGAGGAGGGTTAAAAACCTGAAACATAAATCAATATTAGAGTCCTCTACACCTGAAATAACACCCCTATAGTCACCTTTATACTTATATTATCCAATATAGTAGATATAATAAGAAAAAATTATACATTAAGACATCAATGAGACATGTTGACAAGTAATAAACCCTATTAAACCACAAAACAGAATGATTTATTCATAAAAATTATGTATTAATTAATCGTACAATGTACTCTACTCACCATTTTCAAGGTCCTGAAAGGTAAATAATTTTTAAAAATCCTACTTATTTAAGTGATTAATGTGATGAGATTCAGTCACCTTATAAGGCATGGACTCAAAGAAGATGGATGTTGCCGAAATTTTCTTCTTCTCCGTCATGAAGCCGTGCGTTAAATGACCTCCATCTGGAAGATCCAGACCCATGATGCGACCATGGGGCTCCACAATGGCAGTGTAGATGGCAAAGTTGGCCGGAGAACCTTCATGGAGAAACATCGACAAAAGGTGTGTGCATCTAACTCATGTTGTACTGATTTCTGTTACCGGAATATGGCTGCACGTTCACTCCCCATCTCTCAGACTCCAGACCGTAAGCCTCTAGCGCCCTCTTCTGGCAGAGTCTCTCCAACTCGTCAACATGCTCCGTACCGCCATAGTACCTACATTGAGAATATCAAACACATATTTGATCCGGATCTGAGGTTCTGCTCTGTATTAGAATTCCATAAATGATTACCTCTGACCGGGATATCCTTCAGAGTACTTGTTGTTCAGACAAGAACCCAGAGCCTCTAGAACAGCTCTGCTAGTGAAGTTCTCGGACGCAATCAGTTCCAGTCCATATGTCTGACGGTGCTTCTCTTTCTTGATGATGGAGAAAACCTGAAGCACAAATGTAACAAGCTGCAAATATCACATGATACAAAATATTTCACAGACAATACAGTCATAGTTAGTAGTCCTTTTATTGCAGTATAAATCAGATATTTTACTTACAACTATGCATTGGATGCATACCAAGATGGCAAAAATATTATGGTAATGGTTTAATTTCATTTGAACATGCATCAGATTACAATTGAGTGCCATCCCATAATCAGTTCACAGTTCCACATGTCCAAAAGGAGTAGGAAGAAGCAAAGCTTATTAAATCCTACCCCTCCATCTGGTACTTTTACAATCAGTAACTGTTACATTTGTTCACTTCCTGCTTTCCTAATATAATTTTGATAAATTTGTACTTATTTATTTATTTATTTGTCACGTACTGGAGTACGAGGTGATATGACCATACAATGACATAATGGGTACCATTGTATCTGGTACTTTTACAATCAATAACTGTTACATTTGTTCACTTCCTGCTTTCCATAATACAGTTTAAGGTTTTTTTTTGTTTTGTTTTAAATAATGTACCTCGTACCGAAGTACGAGGTGATATGATCATACAATGACATAATGTGTACCATAGTAAGTGTCAAAAAAGCTATATCAATATATATACGTATATATAACTCTACTATTATGGTAATGGTTTTATTTCATTTGAACGTGCAACGGATTGCAATTGAATGCATCCCATAATCAGTTCACAGTTCCACATGTCCAAAAGGAGTAGGAAGAAGCAAAGCTTATTAAATCCTACCCCTCCATCTGGTACTTTTACAATCAGTAACTGTTACATTTGTTCACTTCCTGCTTTCTAATATAATTTTAATTTATTTTAATTTTATTTAATTTTATTTAATTTTATTTAATTTTATTAAACTTAATTTGCGGCACGTCGGTCCAGTGGTTAGCGCACAGACCTCACAGCTAGGAGACCAGGGTTCAATTCCCACCCTCGGCCATCTCTGTGTGGAGTTTGCATGTTCTCCCCGTGCATGCGTGGGTTTTCTCCGAATACTCCGGTTTCCTCCCACATTCCAAAAACATGCTAGGTTAATTGGCGACTCCAAATTGTCCATAGGTATGAATGTGAGTGTGAATGGTTGTTTGTCTGTATGTGCCCTGTGATTGGCTGGCGACCAGTCCAAGGTGTACCCCGCCTCTCGCCCGAAGAAAGCTGGGATAGGCTCCCGCGACCCTCGTGAGGAAAAAGCGGTAGAGAATGAATGAATAAACTTAATTTAATTAATTAATTAATAAATTAATTAATTTAGTCACGTACCGAAGTAGGAGGTGATATGAGCATCCAATGACATAATGTGTACCATAGTAAGTGTCAATATAGTGATATATATAGAGCACATCATGACTGGTTCAAGACTCTTCATCCTTGTATTTAGCAAACATCAACTGCTTGTATTGTTTCTTGAATTGGCTCATCGTTGTGCATCGTGCATGCATGTTGCTTAATTTTACCTCAAAATTAAAATATCAACTTATATTCCTATAGTACAGTATTGGTTGCTGAAATGTGAAAGTACACATAGCTACAAGTGAAAGCATCCAAAATATGTAAACAGTAAACAAGGTTGAAAGAGTGGGACTGACCTCCGAGTCATTGACAGCCAGTGGCTCCAACATCATCTTGTTGTGAGAATCCCATGTTTCTTTGGTGATATTGTTGCCGTTTGTTAAAGACATGGTTGTTGTTGTTGTTGTTGTTGTTGTTGTTGCAGTGATGATCTAAACAAGAGGATAGCTGTTACATTATCATGATCTATTGTCTATTGTTATTGAGTCCAGTCTAAATGCTTACTAGCAAACTGAAGCACATTTTCCACATTAATGATTAAGGTCATTCTTTATGCAGCATTATTATTATTCGCCTCAATCCCTCGTGGTTTTTGTCACGTGTATACAAATATGGCTACCTCTATTTTTATTCCTGGTTAATGAGTCAAGTTGGTATGAGCTGAAATATTAACAATCATTTTCTAATTGAATACTCAATGTTGTTAGTTGAATCAAAGAAACCACTGGTTTCATGAAAGACTCCTTCACACAGAAATCCTGTATTTAAACTCAGCTACTTGGTGGCTTCGCCGTGTATGTAAACTTTGGACCATTGAACACAGCAAACATGAACACATTGTGTAACGTTATCTACTTTATCGGCTCCTGTATGGATTAAATGATCTTTATCTTCAGTGGACCTACAAAAACATCACAACAAGGCTTTCCGTCTCATCAAATAACTTTAGTGACCAATTATGTGAATATGGATTAACTGCTATACTGACACAAATAGCGATATTATGACAAGAACCTGAACGCACCATACGGCAGAACTGCCACCGCCTGTCAAGAAGTGACATTCACATGCAAAAACGCAACTCTGTAATTTCAGGGATGATTTACAGAGAAATGCGAAGTATGACCTTCAATATTGGCCTGCTATAATCATGTTTTACCCAGTTGTTGACTTACCTAAGAAGCAGGAAGAGAAGCTTCCGTCGCTGACAAAAGCGAAACTTTAATCACGAGGCAGGAAAAAAATAGAACAATGACGAAAGATAAAATCCGCGAAAGTTTGGACCAATCAAATGAGTTGCTCTTCTGCTTCTTCGTTTAATGTTTTACCAGCAGCTTGTTGGGTTGAGCGCCCCCGTGTGGTAGGAATATGGCCATCCACGTGACCGCCCACCAAAGGTACGCTTGAAAGCTACAGATTGTCGTCGAAGCTGTACAATTAGTAGTAACTATATTAAATAATTAATAGTAGTAATTATATTTATTATATTATATATAATTATATAGTAGTATAGTGAAAACATTTTTAAAAAGAGGTATCATTTAACAAATGTTTATTATAACTGCCTGTATCTAATATTTGTAATTATTCTCTACTGCAGTCTCCATAGGTTTATTATTATGGTTGAAGTCAATTAGTGATTTGAACACAGCACTATTCATTTTGCCCACACAAGTAGCTGATCAGATGCAATATAACAATCATAATAATAAACATATTAATGTAACTATTTTCTTTCTGGTATGCTAAAGCCTAGCTGACTTTGGGTGGGAAGAGGGCGTACACGACACATCGAGAACATGCAAACTTCACACGGAGATTCCAACATTGAATATCGTTAAAAGGTAATGATAAATATTTTTTGAAAAAATTAAGATCCATAGGGGTACTACCCTTATATCTGGTTCATAATGATTGTATTCAAGTGAGGGCCGCCGGTGTCCCGGGGGCTTGCACCACAGCCTCAGAGTCGAACATCTGTTCATGCATGATAAATGAATTAAAGACTCGAAATTGCCCATAGGTGTGTGAATGATTGTTTAAGTGCCGTGTGATTGATGGGTGACCAGTCCAAGGCATACCCCATAATAACACAAGTTGCATGGAAAACATATCTCTTATATGTTTTGTTATTGGTGTTACTCATTAATAGATCATTTGGTCATATTAGCTGACTCCAAATGAAAGCATGAATAAAATGTTTCTTCAGCTTTATGGTAATATTCAGAAATATTTCCATGACTCAGTTATGTACAGTGTAAAATCCAAAAAGAAACATAGTGCCATAGCTCAAAAAGCTAACTCGACATTGTACAATGATAAATACGTCTGCGTCAATATCATGTACAAGCTAGATCATAGCCTTATTCCAATTGTACGCCAAAACCGTTGTATTCCCAGCTGCGGCTTTACTTCTTAGAAGGACCAATGCAGAGATTGTTTCATGCCAGTAATGGGAAATACTCGTCATAATACATCTTTTAAAAAATAGTCAAAATTTATATTGCATCAGTCCATAAATGTGGGAAAATGCTTCTGATAAATATTCTGCATCATTTTAGCGAGAGGGAGTTTAATCCTTTAGCCGCCACCGCCGCCGCTTCTTTCGCTTCTTTTGCTGCAAAAAGAAAAAAAAAAAAAATTACAATTTGGACACATGCAAACTTCTTTTTGTTTGCACTTCAAGGCACGCACCTTTTTTCTCCTCTTCTTTCTTTTTCGCCGCCTCCTCTCGCTGTTTCCTGACGATGGCGAGGCGGGCGAGATCAGCTTTGGCCTGGTCCGTCTTCCCCGCTAAATGCATCTTCATGTAGCGCTCTTTTGCTTTCTGCTTCTCAAGCTCCTCTCTGCGTGCATACAGGTAGGTTGTTTAAATTCGTATTATGAGCGATAACAATATTTGTCTGTTTATTTAGACCACACCTACACACATAATATTGTTGTGATGTGTGTGTGTTGAGAATAAGAAGTGATAAATATAATAAAAATATAGATAAATATATAAAATTAGGACATACTTTGGACACACGTGACGTAAAGGTAGTTATAATCACAAATTTTCATGCAATATTTGTTGACTCATTAAAGCAGTATCCAAAAAGTAGTCACTCATCACCTCTCTCTCCTTGACAACTGCTTTGGCTCTTCCAGCTCGATCTGCGTCACCTTCTTGGACTTCTGAGCAATTCTGTTGGGGTTCTCGATTTCTATCAAGCCCTCCACACCCGCTCTCTTCCTCTGTGGGCGCAAGTATAGATTAAAATGCAAATCAATGCACTCCGTGGTGATGGCAGCTATTAATATGTACTGTAAGCATTCCGAGTGAGCTTTAATGACACCTGGGAGCTTTCATCGTCACTGTCGTCTGACCCTGATGCTTGTAGCTTGTCATCCGGTGTGTCATTCTGAGCTGCTCCGCCGTTCTCTTCTTCTTCCTGAAACATGTAATTAATTATCAGTCACACAACAAAGTTAAAAAGAACATCATGGCATACTGTACGGTTAATACAGTAAATAGTCATACATCCCTGTCAGGCATTGAATCTCACATTATTGACATGGTAACTCGCTGCAATTGGTTTGACATTACGGCTTATCAATATTCACATTTCTACAAAGCCCCCTTCAAGTCAAATTAATTTAACAATATCGACCTTTTTTCTCTCCTTTTCCGCTTTCATCTGGGCGTCGATCTCCTCCGGGCTGGTGTAAGTCCGCATGCGACCCTTGTGGCCACCTTTCCTACCTGCAATGAGGATGACAAGCATGAGTACCGATTTTTACATGTTTACTATTTAGATATTCACATAGTACCAGCATTAAGATATAACCCGAGTAAATTTGTTGCTACATATTACATCAGTGTAATATTACAACGTCAACGAGCAAATCTAACTTGATTCGGCTACGTGTTTTTCACAGGCATAATAATCGTTACCTTATTGAGATAAGCTAGCACATGCTAACATGGCAACAACATGTGAATTCACCAAACAATGTCAATTCTTCTCAAGTCTTTCTTACCTCCTTTGGGCATTTTTGGCTTTCTAGCAAATCCCTTCTTGAGAATAAAGACGAAACAAATGACATATAAGGCCGAGGTGAGGTGACAGCTGGCTAAACTCAGAGATGGGCAACACAATCCAGCAGCCAGTTTCGACCAAGGATTTGCCTGTACAAAAATCCACAATGTAAAAAAAAAATGTTCAAACTTTTCACCCTATATGTTCCTTTTAATACTCGTTTTTCGTTTATGCACTGTAAAAAATCTAAATAATCTACAAAATACATAAACCGTGTTACGTTATCATTGTAAGGCATTGTACCAGTCTCCTAAAGTGATGCAATATCACGTTAAGATGTCTGCCTCACATTTTATGTAAACTAAACAACAAATAACACATATAAGTTATTTATTCAAAAATGTTAATTCAGTATTAATAGTGGAATCAGAAACAAATATATAAATATAAGACAAAATTACGTCATGCGAAAGGCGATGCTCCAATGGACCCATATGACGTCATATTTAGTGGCCCGAAACTGCTTCGCGAAACTGTGTCGAAAACATAACAGCTTTTGTTCTCTTCGAGACAAACTACAGGAAAATGCCCAAAGTTAAGAGGAGCCGAAAGCCACCACCCGACGGCTGGGAACTCATCGAACCAACGTTGGATGAACTCGATCAGAAAATGAGAGAAGGTATGCCGAAACAATTGAATTTAATCATGCAGGTCGGCGTGCGTTTTAGAAAATGACATCATTTAACATTCGTCGTAACCACCGCTAATTTCTTTATTGTATTGTTTTCGTATCGTTACGAAAATTGCTGTTAACATGTACAAAAGACATTTCGAAACATTAACACTATAAATATGGAGCTGACGTGTTGTCGTTTGAAATGTAATTGTTTTCGCTGTAAAATCCCCAGATATTAGCACCTTGTGATATAGGTTACTGTTGTACTAAGCGAATTTGTTCTTTTTTTTACTTCTACTTAGCTGAAACTGACCCTCATGAGGGAAAGAGGAAGGTGGAAGCTCTTTGGCCGATTTTCAGGCTGCACCATCAGCGCAGCCGATATATCTACGATCTGTTCTTCAAAAGAAAAGCCATCAGCAGAGGTATGGAGCTCAATGTTTATCTGTATTGTAATGGTAATGGTTTGATTTCATTTGAACATGCATCAGATTACAATTGAGTGCATCCCATAATCGGTTCACAGTTCCACATGTCCAAAAGGAGTAGGAAGAAGCAAAGCTTATTAAATCCTACCCCTCCATCTGGTACTTTTATAATCAGTAACTGTTACATTTGTTCACTTCCTGCTTTCCATAATACAGTTTGTTTTTTTTCTTCTTTTTTTCCCTTTTTTTCTTTTTTCTTATTGTGTGTAATTTATCCTCTAAATGACTATCTAGCATAATTTTATTCCACCAGGCTCAGTTTAAATTAAATTTTCAACTATTTTTAAAAAATTTGTACACATCTTGATAGCGATTTCTGATTTTTTTTTTGTCTTTCTGTGTACATCCTGGCAGAGCTGTATGAGTACTGCATAAAGGAAGGCTACGCAGACAAGAACCTCATTGCCAAGTGGAAGAAGCAGGGCTATGAGAACCTGTGCTGCCTGCGTTGCATCCAAACACGAGACACCAACTTTGGAACCAACTGTATTTGCAGAGTCCCAAAGAGCAAGCTGGAAGTTGTAAGTTTCAATGGAAGTCTTGTATACGTGTAATTCCACTCTACAGCGCTGTTTACTCACATCGTGTACACTCTGTGTGTGTTTCTGTAGGGAAGGATCATCGAATGCACGCACTGTGGATGCAGAGGATGTTCTGGCTAAGCGTTTTTTTTTTTGGAGACTTCCTCTTCCTCCAACTGTGTTCTCGCACATCTGCTACCTGCTTCAGTAACAAATACTTTCTTCAGCATCATTCCCAGCAGTCTTTACAGGGAGCTCTGTATTCTGTACCAGTACAAGAAAGAATACTTTAAGAGCATCCTTACTGTGTTCATTATTATTACTCTTTTCTCTGTTTTTAATGTCCAAATAAAACAATTATCTTCAAAACCTATTTAGAAGGAAGTTGTCTCCAAATCATCTTGTGAAGGTAATTCATTCAATGGTAGCTGGGAACTGAACGTTGTTTTAAAAATTTCAATAAAACGATTCTAATTCACTAAACATGTTTTGTACTTTCTCAATTTATAGCGGTGTTTAATAAATGTATGCTAATTATACGTGATGTAATAAGATGTCAACTAAATAGGCTATATTTTCTATGCCCCGTGTCCTCAGCAGGTTGGTGGGGGTATGTTGGGGCCTATCCCAGCTGTCTTTAGGCGAGAGGTGGGGTACACCCTGGACTGGTTGCCAACCATCTGTAAGTATTTTGTTTTGGTTAAACAAAAATATATCTTAGAAAAGTGAGTTGACATTTTAATACAGCGTAACTTGTTAAGAAAGGAAACCTGGGTAAACTTAAGCATAGTCTGTACATCTACAAATATACTACATACAAGCTGTACACTGACTACTGAATTGGAAGATATACAATGTATACATTGAAAATTGTGAAATATTATTGCTTCTAATGCTTGTTTACAAGCTCACTCTTGTTCTGCAGCCACTGTAGGACAACGAGCCATTTCCCGCACCGAGCATTTATTATTCATGCCACCTCAAAAGCTTGCACATTCGTCATCGCCGGCGAAAAAAAAACAAGTGAGACAAACGCAGAAGTCCGTTGGAGCACTTTATATTTAATAATGATCTGTCAGTTGCATTAGTTATTCCAGGATCACAGTGAGCTTAAGTATAATCAACATATGAACCAAATATAAGTGCAAACATTTGAAATAATTTAATGAAAAAAAAAATAAAACTGACCTAAAAAAAAATAAAGTACATTAAAAACACCCATCTGTTGTAGATATAACACCTCCCACTCAAGTTGAGATGGACCGTGTGCACAAAACAGACGTGACATGTAACTTAAGGACACTACGTGTTTACATGTTAAGCACATTGCGGTATGGCTTGATCTGATTACATTCACATTTTTTTGCATTAGTGGGACAATCGCTAAAAAAAACACTTAATAGGGTCACATGCAGCAAAATGATGTGTGGAAGGGAAGTAAGGTTAATGTGGCAACAAGCATGCCTTCAATGTCAGTTTGACCTTTCACCTCATGCAGTCACATGTACAGTTACATACCTGGATACACAATTACAGCAACATCACAGACTTAGCATAACATAAATGCATTAATGAAAAAAAAGCACTGCGGCAACTGTAAAAAAAATGTACTGTATATCAACGCCTCCATCCGCCCTCGCCTCAGCCACACTAACCGACATCGCCATCTTGTTTGTGTGTGTAAATTTATGACTAAAGCAGCATCACCTACACAATAATTCACCAAGACGGTCTTCATGCTGACACCACAACACTCTCACACCTTTTAAGACAACAGTGAAATTCAATACAATAAGGTTAAATAGCTTTAAAGACACACACACTCACGGATCTTCCCCATGGAAGAATGCGTCACCGCTATTTCTCAATTCAACAAGGCATTTTAACTCTGTGCTCTCAAGAGTCAAATCCAATCCAGTGTTGCATGAAAATGGACACCCATGTGTTCCTGCAGGAATGTGGGTTAAAAAAACAAGGAGGGCACTAGGACAGTGTAGTAAATCAGCAAGTTTGTACACACTAACAGCAGTGTCGGATTACTATTATAAAAAATATATAAATATACTGTACGCACACACATAATAGTATATGTTTTCGGGATTGATCCCGCAACGTAACTGCCAAGTGGGATAAAACAGCAAGGCAAATATGCGATAGATTTGCAGAATAACACAATAAGTTAAATTAAAACGACCAGTTCAGTGTATTAAAAACCAAAAGGGAGGCTCCCTTTCTAAAATATCAGATTTTGTATAAAACGCTGGTGGTGTAGTTAAAACTAAAAGGAGGCGCTGCTGCGCTACGTCCGTCGGCAGCGTGCAGGTAGTGCTGAGTGATGAGCTGGCTGAGGTAGAGCACTATCTGGCTGTCGTCCTCCCCCAGCCCCTGCTGCTCCTGTAGGAAGCATCGACGTCGGCTCTCCACGCCCTCCGCCCCCTCGGTGGCGTTGACCGGCAGATGGAGGTGGTGGGTGAAGGTGAACAGGAAGGCCTCGGCGGCCAGGCGGCACAGCGTGCTCTGTAGGTGAAGGAAGTAGGTGGAGCCGCGGCGAATGTAGGTGCGGTGGTCGGCGATGTTGGCGAGCAGTTGGCCGCGGTAAGGCGGACAGCGCAAGGTCTTCTGGTCGGCGTCCAAGATGGCGATGTAGCGACTGTAGCGGGACAGTGAGTATAGCATGCTGGAACCCACAGGCGACGCCACTCTGAGAGATGGGGAGAGATTTGTTAAGTCATTTGTCATGTATTTATATTATATATATTATATAATATCATATATATTATATATGATATTTATATCAGCAAGTATATATGTATATCAACAAGTATTTTTTTCTGGAGCCATCTCCGTATATAATCCACACATTCATTCATTTTCGACCGCTTTTTCCTCGCGAGGGTCGCGGGGGTGCTGGAGCCTATCCCAGCTATCTTCGGGCGAGAGGTGGGGTACAGCCTGGAATGGTGGCCAGCCAATCACAGGTCACATATAGACAAACCATCATACCTATGGACAATTTGGACCTATGGACAATTTGGAGTCGCCAATTAACCTAGCATGTTTTTGGAATGTGGGAGGAAACCGGAGTACCCGGAGAACATGCAAACTCCACACAGAGATGGCCGAGGGTGGAATCGAACTCGGGTCTCCAGCAAAAGAGTTGTGTAATGTCATAAATAATGATTTATAGGAGTGTATAAGTGACTATAGGGGTGCTACTTCATGTCTAGAGAGCTCTAATGTTTAAAAAAACACATTTAGAAGGTTTACATTTAGCGCTTATCCTCACGAGGGTCGCGGGGGTGCTGGAGCCTATCCCAGCTGTCTTTGGGCGAGAAGCGGGGTACACCCTGGACTGGTGGCCAGCCAATCACAGGGCACATATAGACAAACAACCATTCACACTCACATTCATACCTATGGACAATTTGGAGTCGCAAATTAACCTAGCATGCATGTTGTTGGAATAATTTTACTTTATTTTAGTTTTATTGTGTGCAAGATTCATTGCTGTACGTCATTCATTTTCTACCGCTTATCCTCATGAGGGTCATTGGTATGCTGGAGCCTATCCCAGCTGTCTTCGGGCAACAGGCGGGGTACACCCTGGACTGGTGGCCAGCCAGCCAATCACAGGGCACATATAGACAAACAACCATTCACACTCAATTTGGAGTCGCTAAATGTACATATTTTCGGTATTTATTATGTATGTAAAATGGAATATACCTTTGCAATCCAATAAGTTTCCACTTTTGCAGGTCAGTAAGGGTGAAAGGGCAGCACAGCCAGGCTTGGACTCTCTCTCCACACCTCCCAGGAGCCGGTACAAACAGGGCCAGGGCGGAAACCAGCCGGCGCACCCTCGCCTCATCCTCCCCGAGCACGACCAGCGTCCTGCCGCTCAGCAAACACCACAGCGCCTGCATAGCAAAGGGGTACTGGCGCACAAACCTCAAAGCCCCTTGCCCGGCTTTCTTCTTCTGACGCAGACTCTGCATCCCTCTGCTGCCGACTGGTGACGCGGTCCAGTCAGAACCAGTCGATGCACTCATGGTGCAGTCAGACCCGTCCTCGGCTGAAGTACGGGACGCTGCATCTCCCAGGAGTCCGGTCGTCTGGTTCTCAGCGCTTGGAGAACCCACAGCATAGTCATCCTGCAGTGGAAGTAGAGCCTGGGGCTCCTGGTTGACCACCAGGGTTTGAGGATTCTGCAGGCGGATGCTGAGGCACGGCGCAACATCGGGTGAATTATCGAGAAAAACTTCATGCGCCATACAGCAGGCAGCATCCATCGGGACTAATAACTCTGAGTCCTTCTTGCATCCATCTGAAGCTTTGTGATTCCCGTTTCCCTCGTTGTGATCTTCCTCAATAGCGGCCTCCACCCATTCCAGATCGGTTATTTGCTCACAGTTTGGGGTCAAATCCGACTCTGGATCCATAGCTAGCTTTACAATGCTACAGTTTATTTTGGTTTCCTCTGAGCTTTCTCGGGTTTCTAAAGTTTGGTCAAAACTGAAAGACTCGAGACCTTCATGCCTGAGGTCTCCAGAATGATTAGTCTGAAAAGCAACGTCAAGAGGTTTCGGAAGTTCTGGTGTTCCGAGTACAATAGGTGGTGGATTTATGAGTGTGGAGTTGTCAACTGCGTGGTTCATAGCACAGAATGGCCTTGATGTTGCCTGCGCGTCTTCATCCTCAAAACCGTCTTCAGAGAGTTCCTCCTCAAAGAGGAAGTTTATCACTCTCTGCTTCCTCCGCATGGCTCGATCCAAGCGGCGGGTGTGAAGATAGCACAGATCACCCCGAAAACTTCTCTCTGTGTCCTTCAGGAGCTCCACGGTGGCCTCGTAGAAGGTGTCGTCGCAAAGCTCTTGGAGTGTTTTGAGGCGCTTGTCGAAACACTTTGCAGACTTGGCTTTGATTAATTGCGGCGTGTAGGACGGCCTGCGTTTAACACGCTCTTCTTCTTCTTCGCTTCCTCCATGACCGTTATGTCCCAGAACATCCTCCTCTCCCTTCGTGTAACTGATGGGGTTAGCTAACGTGCCAAAGAGCTCCTCGCACTCGCTCATGCACTTCTGACAAGCAACAGCCTGAGGGTCTCGGCGTGGGCGGTACGGGTACGAGCTGATCTGCCGAAGAAGGTCCTTGTGTTCGTATATGCTCTTTTCCACGTTGGCGAGCTCGTTGGCCTTTTCCACGGCGTGAGCGGAATACATGCACTGCGGCCCCGCCTCTCTCTGGAGCCCCTCCTCCCTCTGCAGAACGGAGCGTGTGTACCTAAGAGGGAATTAACAGGGTTGTTAATCAACGGTTATGTATGTTTAACTTGAACGACTCTCAAACAAATATTTGATTCACGAAACATCCACAAGACAGCACGGGTGATCTACATTATATATATATATATATATATATATATATATATATATATATATATATATATAAATAATGTATGTATATGTAAAAAGTAGGCTAATTTGCAGTAGGCGGCATGGTGGTCGAGTGGTTAGCGTGCAGACCTCACAGCTCGGATGACAGGGTTCAATTCCACCCTCGGCCATCTCTGTGTGGAGTTTGCATGTTCTCCCTTTTTTCTCATGAAATTATTTTTTTTTCAATACATAAATTACTTCTTTAATCATAACTGGAATTTTTTTTCTTCCATAAAATTTCATAAAATATTTAAAATAAAAATCATAAAATATTTTTTTTTTTGGTGCAAATTCATTCATTCATTTTCTACCACTTATCCTCACGAGGGTCGCGGTTGTTTCAGAAATTCATATTTTTTTTCCTAACAAACTGCTTTGTAAGAAACATTTTTGTCAAAACTACAATTTACAATTTTTTCCCCTCAAATTTAAAACATTTTCACATAATATTATGACAGCACTCCTAAAAGTCTGATTTTTTTTTTTTAAATATGTAAGACTAAAATATTTTTCGCCCTTTTTTTCCTCATGAAATGAGTGCGTGTGGAGTTTGCATGTTCTCCCCATGCATGCGTGGGTTTTCTCCGGGTACTCCGGTTTCCTCCCACATTCCAAAAACATGCTAGGTTAATTGGCGACTCCAAATTGTCCATAGGTATGAATGTGAGTGTGAATGGTTGTTTGTCTATATGTGGCCTGTGATTGGCTGGCCACCAGTCCAGGGTGTACCCCACCTCTCATTTTAGTCAATGTACGATTGTGGGACTGCTATAATATGGGATGTTTAAAATGTTAATTTGAACTGACCTTATTTTTTTTTTACCCTGTTATGTATATTTGGAGGATACCTGGTGGCATACATTGTTGTTATCTATGGCCATTTCATTTGCTTTCTTCAGTAAAAATTTTGTCTTGGGAATGCAGATGATGCAGTATATGCATGTTTCCGTACGGCACTTACTCCAAGTCTCGAAGCTTCCTCTGAAGTTCTTTAGCAAAGGCTCTACGGTTCCCCGCCTTCAAACACTCGGAGGCCTTTGAGAAGCGGGAAGACAGCTCCTGAAACTGCAACATGATCTTCCTTTCGTCTGCAGAAACATACGCCATGCAGAAAGGTCGCACAAAACCCCTGGCCTCCAGGTCATACAGCGTTAGGTGATGAACGTAGGCAAAAGCCCCTTCCTTGGAGTCGCCCAGCACCACCCTTGAGTCCTCCACAAAGCTGAGCCGAGGGTATCCACTGCCAGGCGGATGCCCCACGAATGAGGCCTGGTAGTCCACCGACATGATCCGCAGGGAGAAGTAGTTGAGATCAAACGTGCCGCAGACTTTGGGGTCATCCGGGATGGTGAGAAGAGGCTGAGGGCCAACCTGCTCAGAAAATTCCGAAATAAGGATAAAGTCTTTTGAGAACTTGGCGTAAGAAGTTTTAGCCCAAGGGTTGGAATCCACCAGCGGGTGGAGTGGGATGGAGAACTCCTCTGGAATAGCCCATGGATCGGGATTGTTCTGACCATCGTCATCCTCTTTGGTGAAAGCCACCACGTCAGGTGAACCTATCATAGTGCTGCTGTTGAGCAAGGCATGAGAGACACCACACTGTGCAGCTCACTTACAAATGATGCAAGACAACGTGAAGCCGCATTGGCCGCTGCGAACTCATCGTCCACGCACCCACCAACAAAAACACATATATAAAATGAGGTTGCAGTGTTCAATTGCGGCATGAGGATATACAGTCCGCAGCTTGTCATGCGTCCTGCTAACAAAAGCAATTACCTTTGCGCCAATCACAGCGTCTCAGCCGCTGTGTCGAGGAACGATACTTTTTGAAAAAAATGCCGCGAAAAATGCCTCTTCGTCTTCCCTTTGTGCGTTCATGATCATACTCCACAGACGGGAGCAACAGCTAGAAAAAGCAGGAGTGACATAATTATCACACTATGAGACTGACGCCATGTTTGCCCAGCTGCTCGGAGTCAGGTCAGGTGACCCAGCAAACCAATCCGCTGCAAGAATTCCACACGGAAAGAAAATCGCCAGGGAGGAGTAAGTTTGAGGGATTTACTTTACTTCTATTTAAAATAAAAGTGGTAATACTGACGAGTCAGTTTTGGTTGACGTTGGTATTATGGAACAACTTTACTGTCAGAATAAAAATAAATTAAAAACGGTCCAAAATGTTTAATTTATTTTAAACGCTGATATCATTTAAACACATAAAATGTAATAACAAGCAAACATCAACACTTATTTCAATTTATGTCCATACGTTTGATGGTCAATATATTTACGTCAATTTCCTGACTTTACGACAGCACACCAGATTACGGCAGTGTTTGACAGACGGGCGCGGAATTTGTAAACAAAGTTAACATTCTTATTAAATAGTCGAAGACAGTACGAATAGAGTTGTTGTCGTTGTGCGTTTAATTTGTTAGCATTTCGTGTATTTTACAGACAGACGTGTTTACAAGTTAAACAAAAGCTGACAAAGTTAACTCTACAAAGACCTTTGAAGTTTTCCATACCAGTTCTCGCTAGCGCTTTTAGCTAACATGCTAACACAGTGGACAAACAGCAGCGGTACTGTGTGGGGAACAGGCTGCTTTTTTGAGTAGACGCCAGGCATGCAAGTATTGAACCGTCTCGCTAAATATCTGCTTCGACTGGAACGACAGAGACCAGGCGTCCAGCTGAGGTGTTCCACGGCTACAAACGACATGAACCGGAGAAGGGGTCAAATCAAGCGGGTGCTCTGCGTAGCCGAGAAGAATGACGCAGCTAAAGGCATCTCTGAAATTATGTCCAATGGAAGATCCAGGAGGGTTTGTGAAACTGTTTTGCAAGTGTATATTGTGTATCAATATTGTAGCAGTTACCATACTATGTTTTCTATTTTAGAGGGAAGGACTGTCCAAGTTTAACAAGATCTACGAGTATGAATATAATCTTTTTGGTCAGGTTTGTATACAAGATGAAATACACAATTTCTTCTTCAAAATGTGTTATCGCACTTTCTCTCATTGTTTCTTTATACAATCATCTGCCCCGTAGAATGTGACCGTAACAATGACATCAGTCTCAGGCCATTTACTGGGTTTTGAATTTAAGGCTCCATTCCAGAAATGGTAAGTTAGAAAAACATATGTACATAAAATATATCACTTACATGCTATAATGCTGATAATTGGATAACATTTTCCATCTAAAGGCACAGCTGCAATCCAGTGCTGTTGTTTGATGCTGAGGTAGAGAAGTACTGTCCAGATGGCATGGTACAAATTAAGGTACTTTTTTTTTTACCTTTCCCAGGAATCATAAACGTATCTAAATCAATTATGAAAACTTGTGCTCCATTGGTTGCTGTATTTGTGAGTAATGGTTGTTAAAAATTGTTTCAAAACTCCCATTTTGCTGTCCTGTCTCTGCAGCGTACGCTAGAGAAAGAGGTGAGGCATTGCGAGGCCTTGGTTATCTGGACTGACTGTGACAGAGAGGGAGAGAATATTGGCTTTGAAATTATCAATGTCTGTAAAACAGGTACCGTACGACTAAAGAAAATTTCATGCAAAACGTAACAATATTCTTGTGACGGTAAAACACCAAAAAGGGTACAGCTAACTCTGGTATGTGTGTATTAATATATTTTCAGTGAAGCCAAATATACAATTGTTCCGGGCAAAGTTTTCTGAAATCACACCCAATTCCATTCGAAGAGCTTGTGAGACGCTGTCCGAGCCAGATGTTAACATCAGCGATGCTGTTGATGTTCGCCAGGAGCTTGATCTGCGGATAGGTGAGCATGATCTTATTGCACTTAACGAGTAGTCACATGATGTAATCACTCTGATGATGTCACATTTCGCTCTATGCACATGTAGGTGCATCCTTCACCCGGTTCCAGACTCTTCGCCTGCAAAAGATCTTTCCACAGTCTCTGGCCAATCAGCTCATCTCTTATGGCAGCTGTCAGTTTCCTACACTGGGCTTCGTGGTGGAACGTTTCAAGGCCATCCAGGCTTTCATTCCCGAGATTTTCTACAAGATTAAAGGTGCACAAATACGCGCATATGCGTATTCAGGTTTGATGTTTTAATAGCGAATGTGTTCTGCTCATCTGCAACTTCTCTGCTTTCTTGTTGAAGTGCTGCACGAAGTGGAGGAGGACACTGTGGAGTTTGGATGGAAAAGGAATCGTCTTTTCAACCACACGGCTTGCTTGGTGCTCTACCAGATCTGTATGGAGGTATGCCAGCTATCTGTTTTCTTACGTATGTATGAATAAACATAAGTCCACTTTTGCAGAAAGCACTAAGAAGTTTTGATTGAGCAATTTATACATTCCATACACTTATCCACTCTGTCACAAGTCTAACTTTGGTTTGCATTGAAGTCTGTCTAATTTCAGTAGCCGGCATTGCTAGCAGATGACAAGTGTCGCCTGAAACCATGACTGTATGTGAAGAACACTTGGTGTACATGAGATTGTTGCCAAATTACTCAGAGTTGAGTAGATCGTAATCATCTTCAGATGCCTGGTAGAGTTTACCAAATAGTGCACACCATAAAAATGAGCTGCACAGGACACAACATGCGCCGCACTGCCCTGGACAGTTAGTTTCACTTTTTTGTTTTGCAACTTAACCCAAAATAATGACTAAACAATATTATGAGCCAGTTCGAAACTTTTTCCCCTCTAAATAGCTAATTTTGCCCACCAAAATATGTTGCCAAATCCACCCTCCAGCTCAGGGTTTGGGCACTGAATCAAACACAGCTGTGGATACCCATTAATGAAATGATTGTAAATGGGAACGTTTTATTCATCACAACATTTTGCTGGCACAATGCATAAATGATTCATGCAGTGAAGCAGGCTACAGAAAATACATTTACTGTGTTATTTTATCTCTGTTATGGTGTTTATCTCAGGGCTGTATGAAACCAGCAAGGCACCATGGTTGCCGCCCACTCTCTGTGCATGTGTGTGTCATTTTGAGTGCCTATTTGCATCCTTCTTTTTTTGCCACAGCTCAAAAACACAACTCTAAATTTGAGTTGTGTACAAATATATATGAACAATTATAAGAATGATGTGTAATGTTTGTTATTGGGTTAAGGTTAGTATTGAGAGGTGTAATACTTACCGTATTTCACTACAAGGCAGGCAATGAATGATGCTGTGCAGTTTACTACAACTACACTACTAAATTATAAATGTATTGTTAAGTGGTCAGTGAGTGCACAAAGACAAACACCAGAATATTTTTTTATCCGTTCCTAGGATCCCATAGCAACAGTCACCTCAGTAACAAGTAAGCCCAAGAGCAAATGGAGACCGCTGCCTTTGGACACTGTGGTAAAGTCAAACTTTTAAACATTTGCCTGTTTATTTTGATATCTGTCTCAGTAAGTAGTCTTAGGATTTTCCTTCTCTTTTCTTAACAGGAACTGGAAAAACTTGCATCTCGTAAGTTGAGAATAAGTGCTAAGGAGACCATGAAAATAGCAGAAAAACTTTACACACAAGGGTGAGTTATGTTTTGTTTTGTCAATTTTGGGTGGACTACAATAAACACTACATTGTTTTTCTGTGTAGCTACATCAGCTACCCTCGTACGGAAACAAATATCTTCCCAGCATCCCTCGCTCTAGCCCCGCTGGTGGAGCAGCACTTACCGAGCCCCGACTGGGGCCTGTTCGCCCAGAGGGTGCTTGACCAACCTGGGGGTCCCAACCCACGACAGGGCAAAAATTCTGACCAAGCCCATCCCCCTATACACCCGACTAAATACACAAGCACACTGCAGGTAGGCACAAGCCCAAATAAAAGTAAATATCTCCACCCTGCTGCTTTTTTAACATGTACTTCTGCTGTGTTCAGGGCAATGAAGGACGTGTGTATGAATTCATCGTCCGCCACTTCCTGGCTTGTGTATCACAGGATGCTTTGGGGCAGGAGACCATTGTGGACATTGACATTGCTCAGGAGAAGTTTTCCGCATCGGGGCTCATGATCATTGCGAGGAATTATCTCGATGTTTATCCCTATGACAGGTGGAGCGCTAAGGTAAAGATTTTGTTGTTGTTTTAAAATGATGGAAGACTCTAAGGATGCTAGTTTATATGTGCTAGGTGATTCCAGTTTATGAACAAGGCACCCAGTTCCAGCCCTCAGCTATAGAGATGGTGGATGGTGAGACGAGTCCTCCACAGCTGCTCACGGAAGCAGACCTCATATCGCTGATGGAGAAGCATGGCATTGGTACAACACACACACACACAGTATATGCATTTTGCAACATTTTCATTCATATATATATATATATATATATATATATACACACACATATAATATGTATATACATATAATGAAGAATGCTTGAAATCCATTCATGGACATTTAAACCATCATAATTGTGTTAAACAGGCACAGACGCAACACATGCTGAGCACATAGAAACCATTAAGAGTCGCATGTACGTGGGCCTAACACCTGACCAGAGGTTTCTCCCTGGGGAACTTGGCATGGGACTGGTGGAGGGTATGTACACCGGCTCGCACTGCAGACTATAGCGGTGAGAAGTTTTTGAACTCAAAGAAGTTCCCGCTGTCTCTCTGCGTAGGTTACAACGCCATGGGCTATGAAATGTCGAAACCCCACCTGCGAGCTGAATTGGAGGCGGACCTCAAGCTGGTGTCGGAGGGCAGGAAGGACAAATGGAGCGTGTTACAGCACCACATTCAGAAATACAAAGCTGTCTTCATTGAGTCCGTCAGGAAGGCAAAGAAGTTAGTTTTTGTGTTGTGCAGAAGTACAATGAGTGCAATTAGGTTCACTGTAAAAAAAAAGGTTCTTTTCTGTCCCACTTCAGGTTAGATGAAGCACTGTCGCCATATTTGGGGCCTGCTCTGGAGATCCCTGAAGCTGAGCAGCAAGACATGGAGATCCCACTGCCTGTCAGAAAGTGCCCACACTGTGGACGGGACATGGTGCTGAAGAAGAAGCGGGAAGGAAACAGGTATCAGCCATTCTCAAATGATTTCAAATGTTTCATCCCACTTGGAAAACCCACTGATGCTCTTATTCGACATCTACTAATATAATTTTTACCCCTCCCTCGCAGTAAGTACCTGTCCTGTCTGGGCTTCCCAGCCTGCAAAACAGCTGTATGGTTTCCTGACACCGTACTGGAGGTCAGCAGAGATGACAGCATTTGTTCCACATGTCAGCCGAGACCCGTTCACATGTGAGTCTTTCACACAGTTGAATGTCCAAAGAGTTGCACTTAATATTCAAATACACCACGAAATTGGACTTCCATACAGTATGCGAATGTTGAGTGAGGATGCAAAGCCATAATAAACACAAAAAGAAATAGCATAAATCCAATAAATTTGTGTCAGACACCCAAAAATATTAACAAATAGTATAGTAAATAATTATACTTTTACATGCTGAAAACAATGTCAAATAATTATAAATGATGATTAGATGGAGGTTATTGTTGATATAGACTTTCTGTACATCCTGGCGAGATTTAATTCTATACTTTCAACTTTTTCAGCCCCATGGCGGGTTATTTAGCAGGCGCATTATGCAGCAATGTGCAATGAAAACTGAAGGTTGACCGGATTAAACACTGTATCCCATGACTAGTACATCCACAGCACAGCCAAGCGCCCCCCAAGGGGTGGTGAGGAGTGTATGGTTGGCTGTTTCAACAGTTGGATAAGATGTTCTGATAGTTGCTGTGAAGGTCATACTTCTAGTTGCCAGTGCTGCACTCCTTTTATGTTAATCATGTATATTTGACAACACAATTCTCGCTTTGTGCAAGCCTTTCAAGGTGCATGAACCTCTGGCCAATCACCTGATGAGTTATTATTAGGCAACTGCATCAGTTCCTACTGTGTCTGAAGGTGAAAGTGATGTTGAAGATAATTTACTCTCATCCCAGTCCACACTCGCAGTGACTAGTCATTATGCCATATAGCAATTCTAGACAGTATTATCTTCGCAAAGGCAGCTTTGGATCTTTTTAGATTCTACAGGTGGATATAATGTTGTGGCCGGTGTGTCTGCGTGTTAGTTGAAGTAAGTAAGACATATTCTATACAAAAAAAAAGAATCCTGTTTGCATCAGTGGGTGTTAACCCAGTAAACCACACGCCAGAGCACAGTCCAAATATAGGGCACATTTGGCAAGCAGCAATCCAGAGTGCTCCACACCAGCATCTGTTGCCACAGCAACTAATCAGATGTACCCACCTCAAAGCTCAAATGCAGCACTTGGCTGAAAAATCGTTTTTTTTTTCCCCCTATCCGGCAGTTTGTGCATGTTCTTTTACTTATAGAACAATGAAGATATGTTTTCTGTCAGGGACACTTTTCTCATCACCATGGCAACTTCTTCGCTAAACTTTTGTTCCCTTAGACACTATTTGAAAACAACACATGTCTCTTGAGTCCCTTTTTAAAATACATAAAAATAAAATACATTGATTAAGGACCTCAAACGATGAGCGAATTCAAGAAACAATACAAGCAGTTGATGTTTGCTAAATACAAGGAGTCTTGAACCAGTCATGATGTCCTTTATATATCACTATATTGACACTTACTATGGTACACATTATGTCATTGGATGGTCATATCACCTCGTACTTTGGTACGAGGTACTTTATTAAAAAAAAACAAAAAAAAAAACAAACTGTATTATGGAAAGCAGGAAGTGAACAAATGTAACAGTTACTGATTGTAAAAGTACCAGATGGAGGGGTAAGATTTAATAAGCTTTGCTTCTTCCTACTCCTTTTGGACATGTGGAACTGTGAACTGATTATGGGATGCACTCAATTGTAATCTGATGCATGTTCAAATGAAATAAAACCATAACCATAATCAATCTGTATCATCCGGGCTTGTAATGTATGAAATTAGTCATATACAGTATTGATATTTCAACCACGCTACCTCGGTTTCCTGCTCTGTTATTGGTTGTACTCTGACTTTAGATGCTTTATTATGTACCCTAACAACATGGATGTCCAAAATTTGTGGGCAATTTGAACATTAGAACGAGACACTCTGCTGCACGCAGGGATCACTTCAGGTGCAATACTACAAGCCGCAAGTGATCTGCTTTGGTGATCTGCGTTGAAAAGCATTAATCAGCAACAAGTAGTGCTACGACCCAATAATAAAAAAAAGTTGCGGGCAGCACTTTGGACACTTTTCTGTACGGTTGTACTTTACAGTGGTGTTTTTTCCATTAAATGTGGGTGTACCTAATGTTTGCATTTGTGTCCTTCAGGTTAAAGTTCAAGTTCCGCCGGGGCAGCCTACCCGCCATGATGCCTTTAGAGTTTGTTGGCTGCATCGGTGGATGTGATGAAACTCTCAGAGAAGTGCTGGACTTAAAGTACCTAATGTCAGGAGGAGGGAGAGGAGGAGGAGGAGAAGAACCCCGCTCAAGTACCACAAGATCAGCACCAAGATCAAACCCTCGACCTTCCGCTCCGCTTTCTGCCCTCTCATGGCCCCCGCAGCCTCGCCCACCACCAGGCGGCAGTAGTATCAGCGCTGAAAACAACAGTGATGTCATTGTGTGTAACTGCGGTCAGGATGCAATCCTGCTGACTGTGCGCAAAGATGGTCCCAACCAAGGTCGCCAGTTCTACAAGTGCAATTCAGGAACTTGTAATTTCTTCCTTTGGGCAGATCAGCCAAGCCAGCAGGCGTCTCAGCAGGGTCGAGGGCCTGCGCCGCCGCCTCAGTCAAGGATCTCAGAGCTTCCGCGGCCATCTCTGGGGTTCAGGAACACCGCGGAAGGAGATGGCGGCTGGCCTGAAGAGGGCGCAGGAGGCATAGTGTGTAACTGTAATGAGGCAGCAGTGACACGCACCGTGCTGAAAGACGGACCGAACAAGGGCCGGAAGTTTCACACCTGTGGGAAACCCAGAGACCAGCAATGTAACTTCTTTCAGTGGGCTGATGAAAACGCCCCACCACAAGGCAAGACACGCGCACCTGCAGTAGATGAATGTGTAGTTATTTTTAACTTAGTAAAAAGTTAAATATAACCTGCCCTAAATATCACTCGCCCTCATTATGTTGGCCTTAGAAAAACAAAATAAGATCCTGTTCTGCAAATGGGACATAATAAAAAAAAAATTTGCTACTTCCACTTAAGAAATAAATATCACATATTTATGTATCCCATACATAACAATAAAAAGATAATACAGAGAATTAGTTTTTACATAGTTTTAACATAATTATCCAACATCACGGAACATTTCATGGTGTGAAGCTTTGCTGCATGCTTTGAATGGGAACACGTAGCACCATCTAGTGGCCAAATAGACTAATTAAACATTAAAAGCCAGTTGTCCAAATTAACATAAAGGATTGCTTAGTTTAGGGATCAAAAAGGGCTTTTTAAATTTGTTTTAAAGGGCTGTTTTTGGCAGTTTTTTTTAAAATAACTTTACAATTAGTCTATGAATTTATATATATATATATATATATATATATATATATATATATCGCGTAACATTTGACACGCAGAGAACAGTAAAAGGTGTGAAGCTTTGCTGCATGCTTTGAATGGGAACATGTAGCACCATCTAGTGGCCAAATAGACTAATTAAACATTGAAAGCCAGTTGTCTAAATTAAAATAAAGGATTGCTTAGTTTAGGGATCAAAAAGGGCTTTTTTGGCAGTTTTTTTAATAATAACTTATAACTAATTTTAGGATTATTTGAGGAAATCTATGAATGAATTTGACCTATATTCATTTAACACTGCCAAAAATGACCCTGGGATCTTTTAAGGTTTAATTCAATTTAATATTTTTTTTAATCTGATGATGTAACTACATAAATTGTGAACAAAAAGCATCTTGCTGTAAAATATTTTGCTGCACAATTCATTGCTCCATGACATATTTTTGACATTTCTGCAACTTGTTTGCAGTTCATTTGTACTAGCAATCATCTCTCAGTGTCTTCGGAAATTTCTCATTACTTAACCATAAAGACGACACAACATCCCTATCTTGCTGAGACGCGGCATGAAGACTCTTGTTGTGTTTTGACCTCTCTTCCTCTCCATCAGGTGCCGTTGCGGTTGGCAGGTTTAACGGGGGGAAGAAGGGAAGGAAGATAACGGGGGACAAACCCCCCGCTGCCAAGAAACCTCGTTCCTGCGGCATCTGCCACATGCCAGGACACACGCGCGTCAGCTGTCCTCAGCGGTGACAGCAGCGAGCCCCCCACACCCCCACCCATCTGTAGGGTCTGGGACCCGTGACACGACTCTTTGCATCCTTCACATACAATGCAACACCTGCAAAGGACCTTCGTGTGCCTTAGACAGCTATTCCGAAAAGGAGGGGACCACTTTTAAATGTGTAGTGAGAAGATTCATAAGAGTCAACAGCTGTCCTTGGCTCCTGTGAAGCACCCATTCATTGCCTTTCGCTTTATTCGTCATCCTGCGAGCAACCACCAGAAGAGCTTCACTCCAGTTTGAGAGCTGGCGGCTTTCATTTTAAAGGAAAATGCATTGGCATGCAAACGTAATCTTCTTGAGATTCTGACATTTTCAGCATAACATCTTTTAAACCCGGCTGCACGGCGGTCAAGTGGTTAGCGCGTAGACCTCACAGCTAGGAGACAAGGGTTCAATTCCACTTTCGGCCGTCTATGTGTGGAGTTTGCATGTTCTCCCCGTGCATGCGTGGGTTTTCTCCGGGTACTCCGGTTTCCTCCCACATTCCAAAAACATGCTAGGTTTAATTGGCGACTCCAAATTGTCCATAGGTATGAATGTGAGTGTGAATGGTTGTTTGTCTATATATGTCCTGTGATTGGCTGGCCACCAGTCCAAGGTGTACCCCGCCTCTTGCCCCGAAGACAGCTGGGATAGGCTCCAGCACCCCCCGCGACCCTTGTGAAGATAAGCAGTACAAAATGAATGAATGAATGAGTTCTCCTATTTTGTGTGGAAGTGGTAACTTTTTGGCTTCTTATTTTGTCTTTCCCCACCCTCGGTCATCTCTGTGTGGAGATTGCATGTTCTCCCCGTGCATGCGTGGGTTTTCTCCGGGTACTCAAAACATGCTAGGTTAATTGGCGACTCCAAATTGTCCATAGGTATGAATGTGAGTGTGAATGGTTGTTTGTCTATATGTGCCCTGTGATTGGCTGGCCACCAGTCCAAGGTGTACCTGTCTTGCCTGAAGACAGCTGGGATAGGCTCCAGCTCCCCCGTGACCTTTGTGAGGATAAGCAGTACAAAATGAATGAATCTTTTAAACCCATATTTTGTAGGAGTAGACTTTATGGGTTGGGAAAGAGACTTGTAACTAGGATATTTAAAATATTCAAATTTTAATATGACCAACTGGTAATAAATATGTATATGTTAGAGCATTCCATTGTTCCGTTTTAATGCTTTTGGTTTCAGTTGTGGTAATCATGTTCTTCTCTGGAAATGATTCAGTTTTGGTTTTTATCCTGACTCATAGTCTCACAATTAGATTGCAGACAGCAGCAAAACTAACCTTTTTTGATATTTCAGGCTACATGGAATACCAGTTCATATTTTTGGAGCTTTAATAATTCTGCAGTTTGTTTGCATTGCTATACTGCACATCCCATATGGAATTAATTCATGAAGTTAAAAATACTGCCAATCATGCAATCTGTCAGAATGTGTAACTCAGCAATGCATACTTCCTTACCACATAAACTTTGTGCACTTTTTTGCAGGCTTTTATTCCCAGATGTGCGGTTCGATTCCTGCAGCCCTGCAGGTTCGAGTTATTTAGCGAGAAACGCGTGGATTCCCGGTATGGGACCTTCTTTTTTTTTTTTTTTTTTTTTAATGTTCTTGATATTCCAGAGAAGCAGCGCTGATCTTCCTTTACTGGCACGTTCGGTGAGTCACGCGTGAGTCATCACGAGTGGGCGCTAATGGTCCTGCAGTGTTGTTTTTGTGCTCCCAAATCCACACATATATACACACACACTGCCAGTATCCGGGCAGATAACAAGTCATGTGATACTTGCGTGTTTTTTTTTCTCTCTCCTTGATAGTAATAACGTCTTTCTTACGGGAAGTGGCAGACTGTTTCCTTGCAAACGTTCCCTGCAGGAGGAGGAGGAGGAGGAGGAGGAGGAGCGCATCGAGACGACGCTGCAGCGCGATGACGTCACCAAGTCAGTAACCCTACTTTCAGAATATGCTCAAGGCTACGAGCACACCAGTAGAGTAGTTTTGTCAAGTTTAGAAAACAAAACTAGAAAGAAATACAGACCTCCTTTTTCACTATATAACATTGAGATATGCAGGAAATACAGAAAAAAGTGTTGTGTAAATTAGTTTTATTATAAATTTGCATGACAAAGCCTTCATATAGTGCACCTGAAACATAATATTTTGTTATGTGACAGCATTATTTTTTATTACCTAAAAATTCTACACACAACGACCTGTAACAAAACATTCTTTCTTTTTTTTTTTACATTATTTTCAATTATAAAATTTAAAGTGGAAACCTCCCACACCCTCATCAGGGGGTCCCAGAAGGACCCAGAAATGCAGAAAAAGATTTTGTTGAAAAAGTTGAACAAAAAGTAAAAAAAAAAAAAACAAAGTCTAACCCGTTACCATTTTTTTCCAAAAATCAACACCTGAATTTTTTTTTTTTTAATTTCTTTTTTTAATTTAAAAAAAAAAAAAAACAAAGGCTAACCCCTTACGTTTTTTCCAAAAATCGACACCTGAAAAAATTTTTCTTTTTCTGCTTTTCTCGGTCCTTCTGGGACCCCCGATGAGGGTGTGGAAGGTTTCCACTTCATTCCACATCAGAAAACTGCAATTTAAAAGAGTTGAAAAAAAAGTTGGAAAAAAAAACAAAGGCTAACCCCTTACCTTTTTTTCCCCAAAAATCAACACCTTAAAAAAAATCTTCTTTTTCTGCATTTTTTGGTCCTTCCGGGACCCCCGATGAGCGTGTGGAAGGTTTCCACTTCATTCCACATCAGAAAACTGCAATTTAAAAGAGTTGAAAAAAAAGTTTGAAAAAAAAACAAAGGCTAACCCCTTACCTTTTTTCCCCCCAAAAATCAACACCTTAAAAAAAATCTTCTTTTTCTGCATTTTTTGGTCCTTCCGGGATTCCCGATGAGGGTGTGGAAGGTTTCCACTTCATTCCACATCAGAAAACTGCAATTTAAAAGAGTTGAAAAAAAAAAAATAATTTCATTATGGAATAAGGCTGTATAAAATGTGAATATGGAAATAGTAAAGCTTTGGGTGAACTTTCTGGATGCATTATAACTACTGCAGGGGTGTCTAAAGTACGGCCCGGGGGATATTTGGAGCACACAGGTTGTTTTTTATTGGAAAAATTATCTTCCACTTATGGAAGAGTGTAGGGTCCAGTCACTCGTGCATCTAAGGGTTAAATATTCAGGTTTGAGGTTTATTAACAGTGGGGGGTGGGGGGGGTGGTGATCTGGTCTCAGGATGACATAAGAAGAGTCTCATTGGATGCCGCATTGCTGCTTTCTTTCTTATGATCTCACTTCTCGGAAAAAGTCTGACACTTCCACAACCATTCCACGTTTAACGGGACTTCTTTGTTTGTGTTAATTGCTATTTTTACTCTGTGGGGGGTCTTTAAAAATGAAATATCATTCAATATTTTTCTTCCGATTACTAATTCTATTGATCGTCGCGGTATTGCTGCACTTTTTTTTCCCCATATTTCTGATTTCCATATTTGCTGCACTTATAGGTCAGAGGTCAACAGCAAGCATGGATCCCTGTTCATCCCCTGAGCTGCTTATCAACCCTTCCTGCTGTCTCATCATCATCATCATCATCATCATCATCCAGCTTTTCAGTTGTTGCTGTAGAAACAGTTGCCATGGCGACCGGTGCCCGTAAGTGATGCAAGCATTCCAGGTGCATGCAGACCATAACGGGAGCTCATGTAAGTGCTTAATTTTACTGTAAATGGAGGAGAAGAGTGGACTTGTCGTGCTCCTTGCGTTCATCATGTCAAAGTACTCCCACAGAGTACTTTGTGTGTGTTGTAGTACTCAGGTACAAGAAAGTTCCAGTACGGAAATGTTGAAGTGGAGTTTAACACGTTTGCATGAAAGGCACCAAGCAAGCATTGTAATCTCTCTGTAGACATGTTGCTTAGCATTAAGATGGAAGTATCGCTTTTGCTCTTTAGTGCTATATTTGGATCAAAGATGGCCGCAAGGGGTGAACAGTATCACCAGAGTACAGCGGGGCTTTCATTTCAATTGCAGATTGTGATCTTTCCTGGCTGTGTAACTGTAACTACTAACAAGTACGACTCCCTCCACCTTTCAGCTGCAAATTGAAGACTTTGTCGATGCTAAAAATACAATCCTGACTTCATCATTCATGTAGTATTTTTGCTGGAAGACTCGTTTGCTTGTTATGATGCTAATATGAATACATATACATCTATTGCTTTTTCTTGGGCTTTTTTGTGGCGTCCTAATAACCATGTAGAACTAGCACTTAGGTTAGGCTTGGTTGCCCAGGACAAAATGAGCAATAGAATGAATTCATATGTACTTATATTTTGTTTTTATTGTGTTATTCATTTTATTATGACATGAAATACGCCATTTTTATGAATTCAGGCAGCACCACTAGGTGACAGTATGGTTCTACACCACCTTCCTGTTCCCGCTCCATTCAGTCGTCTTCAAGTGGTAAGTACGTAGTTTTACTTTATTTTAGTTACATTTTTAAGCGATTTACTTTATAACTTTATTATAGAAGTGAAGTGGGTACTAGGATCTCCGATGAAGGTGTGGGAAGTTTCCGCATCCTCCTGCACCTGAAAAGGGCAGTTGAAAAAATTTGACAAAAAAACTCCCACACCCTCATCAGGGGTGCTAACAGGACCCAAAAATGCAAAAATTCAGTTTTTTTTCAAACTTTTTTAAATAGCAGTTTTCTGATGTGGAATGAAGTGGAAACCTCCCACACCCTCATCGGGGGTCCCGGTAGGACCTAGAAATGCAGGGAAAAAAAAAATAATTTTGAGGTGTTGATTTTTGGAAAAAAAGGTAAGGGGTTAGCCTTTGTTTTTTTCTTTTGTTCCTTACATTTTTTTTTAAAAAAGCAACACTTCAAAATTTTTTTCTTTTTTTGCATTTCTAGGTTCTTCCGGGACCACTGATGAGCGCGTGGGAGGTTTCCACTTCATTCCACATCAGAAAACTGCAATTTCAAAGACTTGAAAAAGTTGAAAAAAAACAAAGGCTAACCCCTTACCTTTTTTTTCCAAAAATCAACACCTGAATTTTTTTTCTTTTTTTGCATTTCTAGGTTCTTCCGGGACCCCCGATGAGCGTGTGGGAGGTTTCCACTTCATTCCACATCAGAAAACTACAATTTGAAGGAGTTGAAAAAAAAAGTTGGAAAAAAAACAAAGGCTAACCCCTTACGTTTTTTCCAAAAATCGACACCTGAAAAAAATTGTCTTTTTTTGCATTATGGGTCCTTCCGGGACCCCCAATCATGGTGTGGGAGGTTTCCACTTCATTCCACATCAGAAAACTACAATTTGAAGGAGTTGAAAAAAAAAGTTGGAAAAAAAAACCCAAGGCTAACCCCTTACGTTTTTTCCAAAAATCGACACCTGAAATTTCTTTTCTTTTTTTGCATTTATGGGTCCTTCCGGGACCCCCGATGAGCGTGTGGGAGGTTTCCACTTCATTCCACATCAGAAAACTACAATTTGAAGGAGTTGAAAAAAAAAGTTGGGAAAAAAACCAAGGCTAACCCCTTACGTTTTTTCCAAAAATCGACACCTGAAAAAAATTGTCTTTTTTTGCATTTATGGGTCCTTCCGGGACCCCCGATGAGCGTGTGGGAGGTTTCCACTTCATTCCACATCAGAAAACTACAATTTGAAGGAGTTGAAAAAAAAAGTTGGGAAAAAAAAACCAAGGCTAACCCCTTACGTTTTTTCCAAAAATCGACACCTGAAAAAAATTGTCTTTTTTTGCATTTATGGGTCCTTCCGGGACCCCCGATGAGCGTGTGGGAGGTTTCCACTTCATTCCACATCAGAAAACTGCAATTTAAAGGAGTTGAAAAAAAAAGTTGGGAAAAAAAAAAACAAAGGCTAACCCCTTACGTTTTTTCCAAAAATCGACACCTGAAAATTTTTTTCTTTTTTTGCATTTATGGGTCCTTCCGGGACCCCCGATGAGCGTGTGGGAGGTTTCCACTTCATTCCACATCAGAAAACTACAATTTGAAGGAGTTGAAAAAAAAAGTTGGGAAAAAAACCAAGGCTAACCCCTTACGTTTTTTCCAAAAATCGACACCTGAAAAAAATTGTCTTTTTTTGCATTTATGGGTCCTTCCGGGACCCCCGATGAGCGTGTGGGAGGTTTCCACTTCATTCCACATCAGAAAACTACAATTTGAAGGAGTTGAAAAAAAAAGTTGGGAAAAAAAAACCAAGGCTAACCCCTTACGTTTTTTCCAAAAATCGACACCTGAAAAAAATTGTCTTTTTTTGCATTTATGGGTCCTTCCGGGACCCCCGATGAGCGTGTGGGAGGTTTCCACTTCATTCCACATCAGAAAACTGCAATTTAAAGGAGTTGAAAAAAAAAGTTGGGAAAAAAAAAAACAAAGGCTAACCCCTTACGTTTTTTCCAAAAATCGACACCTGAAAATTTTTTTCTTTTTTTGCATTTATGGGTCCTTCCGGGACCCCCGATGAGCGTGTGGGAGGTTTCCACTTCATTCCACATCAGAAAACTACAATTTGAAGGAGTTGAAAAAAAAAGTTGGGAAAAAAAAACAAAGGCTAACCCCTTACGTTTTTTCCAAAAATCAACACCTGAAAAAAATTGTCTTTTTTTGCATTTATGGGTCCTTCCGGGACCCCCGATGAGCGTGTGGGAGGTTTCCACTTCATTCCACATCAGAAAACTACAATTTGAAGGAGTTGAAAAAAAAAGTTGGGAAAAAAAAACCAAGGCTAACCCCTTACGTTTTTTCCAAAAATCGACACCTGAAAAAAATTGTCTTTTTTTGCATTTATGGGTCCTTCCGGGACCCCCGATGAGCGTGTGGGAGGTTTCCACTTCATTCCACATCAGAAAACTGCAATTTAAAGGAGTTGAAAAAAAAAGTTGGGAAAAAAAAAACAAAGGCTAACCCCTTACGTTTTTTCCAAAAATCGACACCTGAAAATTGTTTTCTTTTTTTGCATTTATGGGTCCTTCCGGGACCCCCGATGAGCGTGTGGGAGGTTTCCACTTCATTCCACATCAGAAAACTACAATTTGAAGGAGTTGAAAAAAAAAGTTGGAAAAAAAAACCCAAGGCTAACCCCTTACGTTTTTTCCAAAAATCGACACCTGAAATTTCTTTTCTTTTTTTGCATTTATGGGTCCTTCCGGGACCCCTGATGAGCGTGTGGGAGGTTTCCACTTCATTCCACATCAGAAAACTACAATTTGAAGGAGTTGAAAAAAAAAGTTGGGAAAAAAAAACAAAGGCTAACCCCTTACGTTTTTTCCAAAAATCGACACCTGAAAAAAATGGTCTTTTTTTGCATTTATGGGTCCTTCCGGGACCCCCGATGAGCGTGTGGGAGGTTTCCACTTCATTCCACATCAGAAAACTACAATTTGAAGGAGTTGAAAAAAAAAGTTGGGAAAAAAAACCAAGGCTAACCCCTTACGTTTTTTCCAAAAATCGACACCTGAAAAAAATTGTCTTTTTTTGCATTTATGGGTCCTTCCGGGACCCCCGATGAGCGTGTGGGAGGTTTCCACTTCATTCCACATCAGAAAACTGCAATTTAAAGGAGTTGAAAAAAAAAGTTGGGAAAAAAAAACAAAGGCTAACCCCTTACGTTTTTTCCAAAAATCGACACCTGAAAATTTTTTTCTTTTTTTGCATTTATGGGTCCTTCCGGGACCCCCGATGAGCGTGTGGGAGGTTTCCACTTCATTCCACATCAGAAAACTACAATTTGAAGGAGTTGAAAAAAAAAGTTGGAAAAAAAAACCCAAGGCTAACCCCTTACGTTTTTTCCAAAAATCGACACCTGAAATTTCTTTTCTTTTTTTGCATTTATGGGTCCTTCCGGGACCCCCGATGAGCGTGTGGGAGGTTTCCACTTCATTCCACATCAGAAAACTACAATTTGAAGGAGTTGAAAAAAAAAGTTGGAAAAAAAACCCCAAGGCTAACCCCTTACGTTTTTTCCAAAAATCGACACCTGAAATTTCTTTTCTTTTTTTGCATTTATGGGTCCTTCCGGGACCCCTGATGAGCGTGTGGGAGGTTTCCACTTCATTCCACATCAGAAAACTACAATTTGAAGGAGTTGAAAAAAAAGTTGGGAAAAAAAAACCAAGGCTAACCCCTTACGTTTTTTCCAAAAATCGACACCTGAAAAAAATGGTCTTTTTTTGCATTTATGGGTCCTTCCGGGACCCCCGATGAGCGTGTGGGAGGTTTCCACTTCATTCCACATCAGAAAACTACAATTTGAAGGAGTTGAAAAAAAAAAGTTGGGAAAAAAAACCAAGGCTAACCCCTTACGTTTTTTCCAAAAATCGACACCTGAAAAAAATTGTCTTTTTTTGCATTTATGGGTCCTTCCGGGACCCCCGATGAGCGTGTGGGAGGTTTCCACTTCATTCCACATCAGAAAACTACAATTTGAAGGAGTTGAAAAAAAAAGTTGGGAAAAAAAAACCAAGGCTAACCCCTTACGTTTTTTCCAAAAATCGACACCTGAAAAAAATTGTCTTTTTTTGCATTTATGGGTCCTTCCGGGACCCCCGATGAGCGTGTGGGAGGTTTCCACTTCATTCCACATCAGAAAACTGCAATTTAAAGGAGTTGAAAAAAAAAGTTGGGAAAAAAAAAACAAAGGCTAACCCCTTACGTTTTTTCCAAAAATCGACACCTGAAAATTTTTTTCTTTTTTTGCATTTATGGGTCCTTCCGGGACCCCCGATGAGCGTGTGGGAGGTTTCCACTTCATTCCACATCAGAAAACTACAATTTGAAGGAGTTGAAAAAAAAAGTTGGAAAAAAAAACCCAAGGCTAACCCCTTACGTTTTTTCCAAAAATCGACACCTGAAATTTCTTTTCTTTTTTTGCATTTATGGGTCCTTCCGGGACCCCCGATGAGCGTGTGGGAGGTTTCCACTTCATTCCACATCAGAAAACTACAATTTGAAGGAGTTGAAAAAAAAAGTTGGAAAAAAAACCCCAAGGCTAACCCCTTACGTTTTTTCCAAAAATCGACACCTGAAATTTCTTTTCTTTTTTTGCATTTATGGGTCCTTCCGGGACCCCTGATGAGCGTGTGGGAGGTTTCCACTTCATTCCACATCAGAAAACTACAATTTGAAGGAGTTGAAAAAAAAGTTGGGAAAAAAAAACCAAGGCTAACCCCTTACGTTTTTTCCAAAAATCGACACCTGAAAAAAATGGTCTTTTTTTGCATTTATGGGTCCTTCCGGGACCCCCGATGAGCGTGTGGGAGGTTTCCACTTCATTCCACATCAGAAAACTACAATTTGAAGGAGTTGAAAAAAAAAAGTTGGGAAAAAAAACCAAGGCTAACCCCTTACGTTTTTTCCAAAAATCGACACCTGAAAAAAATTGTCTTTTTTTGCATTTATGGGTCCTTCCGGGACCCCCGATGAGCGTGTGGGAGGTTTCCACTTCATTCCACATCAGAAAACTGCAATTTAAAGGAGTTGAAAAAAAAAGTTGGGAAAAAAAAAACAAAGGCTAACCCCTTACGTTTTTTCCAAAAATCGACACCTGAAAATTTTTTTCTTTTTTTGCATTTATGGGTCCTTCCGGGACCCCCGATGAGCGTGTGGGAGGTTTCCACTTCATTCCACATCAGAAAACTACAATTTGAAGGAGTTGAAAAAAAAAGTTGGGAAAAAAAAACAAAGGCTAACCCCTTACGTTTTTTCCAAAAATCGACACCTGAAAAAAATGGTCTTTTTTTGCATTTATGGGTCCTTCCGGGACCCCCGATGAGCGTGTGGGAGGTTTCCACTTCATTCCACATCAGAAAACTACAATTTGAAGGAGTTGAAAAAAAAAGTTGGGAAAAAAAAACCAAGGCTAACCCCTTACGTTTTTTCCAAAAATCGACACCTGAAAAAAATTGTCTTTTTTTGCATTTATGGGTCCTTCCGGGACCCCCGATGAGCGTGTGGGAGGTTTCCACTTCATTCCACATCAGAAAACTACAATTTAAAGGAGTTGAAAAAAAAGTTGGGAAAAAAAAACCAAGGCTAACCCCTTACGTTTTTTCCAAAAATCGACACCTGAAAAAAATGGCCTTTTTTTGCATTTATGGGTCCTTCCGGGACCCCCGATGAGCGTGTGGGAGGTTTCCACTTCATTCCACATCAGAAAACTACAATTTAAAGGAGTTGAAAAAAAAAAGTTGGGAAAAAAAACCAAGGCTAACCCCTTACGTTTTTTCCAAAAATCGACACCTGAAAATTTTTTTCTTTTTTTGCATTTATGGGTCCTTCCGGGACCACCAATGAACCTGTGGGAGGTTTCCACTTCATTCCACATCAGAAAACTACAATTTAAAGGAGTTGAAAAAAAAGTTGGGAAAAAAAAACAAAGGCTAACCCCTTACGTTTTTTCCAAAAATCGACACCTGAAAAAAATTGTCTTTTTTTGCATTTATGGGTCCTTCCGGGACCCCCGATGAGCATGTGGGAGGTTTCCACTTCATTCCACATCAGAAAACTACAATTTGAAGGAGTTGAAAAAAAAAGTTGGAAAAAAAAACCCAAGGCTAACCCCTTACGTTTTTTCCAAAAATCGGCACCTGAAATTTCTTTTCTTTTTTTGCATTTATGGGTCCTTCCGGGACCCCCGATGAGCGTGTGGGAGGTTTCCACTTCATTCCACATCAGAAAACTACAATTTGAAGGAGTTGAAAAAAAAAGTTGGGAAAAAAAAACAAAGGCTAACCCCTTACGTTTTTTCCAAAAATCGACACCTGAAAAAAATTGTCTTTTTTTGCATTTATGGGTCCTTCCGGGAGCCCCGATGAGCGTGTGGGAGGTTTCCACTTCATTCCACATCAGAAAACTACAATTTGAAGGAGTTGAAAAAAAAAGTTGGGAAAAAAAAACAAAGGCTAACCCCTTACGTTTTTTCCAAAAATCGACACCTGAAAAAAATTGTCTTTTTTTGCATTTATGGGTCCTTCCGGGACCCCCGATGAGCGTGTGGGAGGTTTCCACTTCATTCCACATCAGAAAACTACAATTTGAAGGAGTTGAAAAAAAAGTTGGAAAAAAAAAACCAAGGCTAACCCCTTACGTTTTTTCCAAAAATCGACACCTGAAAAAAATGGTCTTTTTTTGCATTTATGGGTCCTTCCGGGACCCCCGATGAGGGTGTGGGAGGTTTCCACTTCATTCCACATCAGAAAACTACAATTTAAAGGAGTTGAAAAAAAAGTTGGGAAAAAAAAACCAAGGCTAACCCCTTACGTTTTTTCCAAAAATCGACACCTGAAAAAAATGGCCTTTTTTTGCATTTATGGGTCCTTCCGGGACCCCCGATGAGCGTGTGGGAGGTTTCCACTTCATTCCACATCAGAAAACTACAATTTGAAGGAGTTGAAAAAAAAAAGTTGGGAAAAAAAACCAAGGCTAACCCCTTACGTTTTTTCCAAAAATCGACACCTGAAAATTTTTTTCTTTTTTTGCATTTATGGGTCCTTCCGGGACCACCAATGAACCTGTGGGAGGTTTCCACTTCATTCCACATCAGAAAACTACAATTTAAAGGAGTTGAAAAAAAAGTTGGGAAAAAAAAACAAAGGCTAACCCCTTACGTTTTTTCCAAAAATCGACACCTGAAAAAAATTGTCTTTTTTTGCATTTATGGGTCCTTCCGGGACCCCCGATGAGCGTGTGGGAGGTTTCCACTTCATTCCACATCAGAAAACTACAATTTGAAGGAGTTGAAAAAAAAAGTTGGAAAAAAAAACCCAAGGCTAACCCCTTACGTTTTTTCCAAAAATCGGCACCTGAAATTTCTTTTCTTTTTTTGCATTTATGGGTCCTTCCGGGACCCCCGATGAGCGTGTGGGATGTTTCCACTTCATTCCACATCAGAAAACTGCAATTTAAAGGAGTTGAAAAAAAAAGTTGGGAAAAAAAAAACAAAGGCTAACCCCTTACGTTTTTTCCAAAAATCGACACCTGAAAATAATTGTATTTTTTTGCATTTATGGGTTCTTCCGGGACCCCCAATGAGCGTGTGGGAGGTTTCCACTTCATTCCACATCAGAAAACTACAATTTGAAGGAGTTGAAAAAAAAAGTTGGGAAAAAAAACCAAGGCTAACCCCTTACGTTTTTTCCAAAAATCGACACCTGAAAAAAATTTTCTTTTTTTGCATTTATGGGTCCTTCCGGGACCCCCGATGAGCGTGTGGGAGGTTTCCACTTCATTCCACATCAGAAAACTACAATTTGAAGGAGTTGAAAAAAAGTTGGGAAAAAAAACCAAGGCTAACCCCTTACGTTTTTTCCAAAAATCGACACCTGAAAAAAATTGTCTTTTTTTGCATTTATGGGTCCTTCCGGGACCCCTGATGAGGGTGTGGGAGGTTTCCACTTCATTCCACATCAGAAAACTGCAATTTAAAGGAGTTGAAAAAAAAGTTGGGAAAAAAAACCCAAGGCTAACCCCTTACGTTTTTTCCAAAAATCAACACCTCAAAAATTTTTTCTTTTTCTGCTTTTCTCGGTCCTTCTGGGACCCCCGATGAGCGTGTGGGAGGTTTCCACTTCATTCCACATCAGAAAACTACAATTTGAAGGAGTTGAAAAAAAAAGTTGGGAAAAAAAACCAAGGCTAACCCCTTACGTTTTTTCCAAAAATCGACACCTGAAAAAAATTTTCTTTTTTTGCATTTATGGGTCCTTCCGGGACCCCCGATGAGCGTGTGGGAGGTTTCCACTTCATTCCACATCAGAAAACTACAATTTGAAGGAGTTGAAAAAAAGTTGGGAAAAAAAACCAAGGCTAACCCCTTACGTTTTTTCCAAAAATCGACACCTGAAAAAAATTGTCTTTTTTTGCATTTATGGGTCCTTCCGGGACCCCTGATGAGGGTGTGGGAGGTTTCCACTTCATTCCACATCAGAAAACTGCAATTTAAAGGAGTTGAAAAAAAAGTTGGGAAAAAAAACCCAAGGCTAACCCCTTACGTTTTTTCCAAAAATCAACACCTCAAAAATTTTTTCTTTTTCTGCTTTTCTCGGTCCTTCTGGGACCCCCGATGAGCGTGTGGGAGGTTTCCACTTCATTCCACATCAGAAAACTACAATTTGAAGGAGTTGAAAAAAAAAGTTGGGAAAAAAACCAAGGCTAACCCCTTACGTTTTTTCCAAAAATCGACACCTGAAAAAAATTTTCTTTTTTTGCATTTATGGGTCCTTCCGGGACCCCCGATGAGCATGTGGGAGGTTTCCACTTCATTCCACATCAGAAAACTACTATTTAAAGGACTTGAAAAAAAAGTTGGGAAAAAAACCCCAAGGCTAACTCCTTACGTTTTTTCCAAAAACGACACCTGAAAAAAATTTTCCTTTTTTGCATTTATGGGTCCTTCCGGGACCCCCGATGAGCGTGTGGGAGGTTTCCACTTCATTCCACATCAGAAAACTACAATTTGAAGGAGTTGAAAAAAAGTTGGGAAAAAAAAACCAAGGCTAACCCCTTACGTTTTTTCCAAAAATCGACACCTGAAAAAAATTGTCTTTTTTTGCATTTATGGGTCCTTCCGGGACCCCTGATGAGGGTGTGGGAGGTTTCCACTTCATTCCACATCAGAAAACTACAATTTGAAGGAGTTGAAAAAAAAAGTTGGAAAAAAAAACCCAAGGCTAACCCCTTACGTTTTTTCCAAAAATCGACACCTGAAATTTCTTTTCTTTTTTTGCATTTATGGGTCCTTCCGGGACCCCCGATGAGCGTGTGGGAGGTTTCCACTTCATTCCACATCAGAAAACTACAATTTGAAGGAGTTGAAAAAAAAAGTTGGAAAAAAAACCCCAAGGCTAACCCCTTACGTTTTTTCCAAAAATCGACACCTGAAATTTCTTTTCTTTTTTTGCATTTATGGGTCCTTCCGGGACCCCTGATGAGCGTGTGGGAGGTTTCCACTTCATTCCACATCAGAAAACTACAATTTGAAGGAGTTGAAAAAAAAAAGTTGGGAAAAAAAACCAAGGCTAACCCCTTACGTTTTTTCCAAAAATCGACACCTGAAAAAAATTGTCTTTTTTTGCATTTATGGGTCCTTCCGGGACCCCCGATGAGCGTGTGGGAGGTTTCCACTTCATTCCACATCAGAAAACTACAATTTGAAGGAGTTGAAAAAAAAAGTTGGGAAAAAAAAACCAAGGCTAACCCCTTACGTTTTTTCCAAAAATCGACACCTGAAAAAAATTGTCTTTTTTTGCATTTATGGGTCCTTCCGGGACCCCCGATGAGCGTGTGGGAGGTTTCCACTTCATTCCACATCAGAAAACTGCAATTTAAAGGAGTTGAAAAAAAAAGTTGGGAAAAAAAAAACAAAGGCTAACCCCTTACGTTTTTTCCAAAAATCGACACCTGAAAATTTTTTTCTTTTTTTGCATTTATGGGTCCTTCCGGGACCCCCGATGAGCGTGTGGGAGGTTTCCACTTCATTCCACATCAGAAAACTACAATTTGAAGGAGTTGAAAAAAAAAGTTGGAAAAAAAAACCCAAGGCTAACCCCTTACGTTTTTTCCAAAAATCGACACCTGAAATTTCTTTTCTTTTTTTGCATTTATGGGTCCTTCCGGGACCCCCGATGAGCGTGTGGGAGGTTTCCACTTCATTCCACATCAGAAAACTACAATTTGAAGGAGTTGAAAAAAAAAGTTGGAAAAAAAACCCCAAGGCTAACCCCTTACGTTTTTTCCAAAAATCGACACCTGAAATTTCTTTTCTTTTTTTGCATTTATGGGTCCTTCCGGGACCCCTGATGAGCGTGTGGGAGGTTTCCACTTCATTCCACATCAGAAAACTACAATTTGAAGGAGTTGAAAAAAAAGTTGGGAAAAAAAAACCAAGGCTAACCCCTTACGTTTTTTCCAAAAATCGACACCTGAAAAAAATGGTCTTTTTTTGCATTTATGGGTCCTTCCGGGACCCCCGATGAGCGTGTGGGAGGTTTCCACTTCATTCCACATCAGAAAACTACAATTTGAAGGAGTTGAAAAAAAAAAGTTGGGAAAAAAAACCAAGGCTAACCCCTTACGTTTTTTCCAAAAATCGACACCTGAAAAAAATTGTCTTTTTTTGCATTTATGGGTCCTTCCGGGACCCCCGATGAGCGTGTGGGAGGTTTCCACTTCATTCCACATCAGAAAACTGCAATTTAAAGGAGTTGAAAAAAAAAGTTGGGAAAAAAAAAACAAAGGCTAACCCCTTACGTTTTTTCCAAAAATCGACACCTGAAAATTTTTTTCTTTTTTTGCATTTATGGGTCCTTCCGGGACCCCCGATGAGCGTGTGGGAGGTTTCCACTTCATTCCACATCAGAAAACTACAATTTGAAGGAGTTGAAAAAAAAAGTTGGGAAAAAAAAACAAAGGCTAACCCCTTACGTTTTTTCCAAAAATCGACACCTGAAAAAAATGGTCTTTTTTTGCATTTATGGGTCCTTCCGGGACCCCCGATGAGCGTGTGGGAGGTTTCCACTTCATTCCACATCAGAAAACTACAATTTGAAGGAGTTGAAAAAAAAAGTTGGGAAAAAAAAACCAAGGCTAACCCCTTACGTTTTTTCCAAAAATCGACACCTGAAAAAAATTGTCTTTTTTTGCATTTATGGGTCCTTCCGGGACCCCCGATGAGCGTGTGGGAGGTTTCCACTTCATTCCACATCAGAAAACTACAATTTAAAGGAGTTGAAAAAAAAGTTGGGAAAAAAAAACCAAGGCTAACCCCTTACGTTTTTTCCAAAAATCGACACCTGAAAAAAATGGCCTTTTTTTGCATTTATGGGTCCTTCCGGGACCCCCGATGAGCGTGTGGGAGGTTTCCACTTCATTCCACATCAGAAAACTACAATTTAAAGGAGTTGAAAAAAAAAAGTTGGGAAAAAAAACCAAGGCTAACCCCTTACGTTTTTTCCAAAAATCGACACCTGAAAATTTTTTTCTTTTTTTGCATTTATGGGTCCTTCCGGGACCACCAATGAACCTGTGGGAGGTTTCCACTTCATTCCACATCAGAAAACTACAATTTAAAGGAGTTGAAAAAAAAGTTGGGAAAAAAAAACAAAGGCTAACCCCTTACGTTTTTTCCAAAAATCGACACCTGAAAAAAATTGTCTTTTTTTGCATTTATGGGTCCTTCCGGGACCCCCGATGAGCATGTGGGAGGTTTCCACTTCATTCCACATCAGAAAACTACAATTTGAAGGAGTTGAAAAAAAAAGTTGGAAAAAAAAACCCAAGGCTAACCCCTTACGTTTTTTCCAAAAATCGGCACCTGAAATTTCTTTTCTTTTTTTGCATTTATGGGTCCTTCCGGGACCCCCGATGAGCGTGTGGGAGGTTTCCACTTCATTCCACATCAGAAAACTACAATTTGAAGGAGTTGAAAAAAAAAGTTGGGAAAAAAAAACAAAGGCTAACCCCTTACGTTTTTTCCAAAAATCGACACCTGAAAAAAATTGTCTTTTTTTGCATTTATGGGTCCTTCCGGGAGCCCCGATGAGCGTGTGGGAGGTTTCCACTTCATTCCACATCAGAAAACTACAATTTGAAGGAGTTGAAAAAAAAAGTTGGGAAAAAAAAACAAAGGCTAACCCCTTACGTTTTTTCCAAAAATCGACACCTGAAAAAAATTGTCTTTTTTTGCATTTATGGGTCCTTCCGGGACCCCCGATGAGCGTGTGGGAGGTTTCCACTTCATTCCACATCAGAAAACTACAATTTGAAGGAGTTGAAAAAAAAGTTGGAAAAAAAAAACCAAGGCTAACCCCTTACGTTTTTTCCAAAAATCGACACCTGAAAAAAATGGTCTTTTTTTGCATTTATGGGTCCTTCCGGGACCCCCGATGAGGGTGTGGGAGGTTTCCACTTCATTCCACATCAGAAAACTACAATTTAAAGGAGTTGAAAAAAAAGTTGGGAAAAAAAAACCAAGGCTAACCCCTTACGTTTTTTCCAAAAATCGACACCTGAAAAAAATGGCCTTTTTTTGCATTTATGGGTCCTTCCGGGACCCCCGATGAGCGTGTGGGAGGTTTCCACTTCATTCCACATCAGAAAACTACAATTTGAAGGAGTTGAAAAAAAAAAGTTGGGAAAAAAAACCAAGGCTAACCCCTTACGTTTTTTCCAAAAATCGACACCTGAAAATTTTTTTCTTTTTTTGCATTTATGGGTCCTTCCGGGACCACCAATGAACCTGTGGGAGGTTTCCACTTCATTCCACATCAGAAAACTACAATTTAAAGGAGTTGAAAAAAAAGTTGGGAAAAAAAAACAAAGGCTAACCCCTTACGTTTTTTCCAAAAATCGACACCTGAAAAAAATTGTCTTTTTTTGCATTTATGGGTCCTTCCGGGACCCCCGATGAGCGTGTGGGAGGTTTCCACTTCATTCCACATCAGAAAACTACAATTTGAAGGAGTTGAAAAAAAAAGTTGGAAAAAAAAACCCAAGGCTAACCCCTTACGTTTTTTCCAAAAATCGGCACCTGAAATTTCTTTTCTTTTTTTGCATTTATGGGTCCTTCCGGGACCCCCGATGAGCGTGTGGGATGTTTCCACTTCATTCCACATCAGAAAACTGCAATTTAAAGGAGTTGAAAAAAAAAGTTGGGAAAAAAAAAACAAAGGCTAACCCCTTACGTTTTTTCCAAAAATCGACACCTGAAAATAATTGTATTTTTTTGCATTTATGGGTTCTTCCGGGACCCCCAATGAGCGTGTGGGAGGTTTCCACTTCATTCCACATCAGAAAACTACAATTTGAAGGAGTTGAAAAAAAAAGTTGGGAAAAAAAACCAAGGCTAACCCCTTACGTTTTTTCCAAAAATCGACACCTGAAAAAAATTTTCTTTTTTTGCATTTATGGGTCCTTCCGGGACCCCCGATGAGCGTGTGGGAGGTTTCCACTTCATTCCACATCAGAAAACTACAATTTGAAGGAGTTGAAAAAAAGTTGGGAAAAAAAACCAAGGCTAACCCCTTACGTTTTTTCCAAAAATCGACACCTGAAAAAAATTGTCTTTTTTTGCATTTATGGGTCCTTCCGGGACCCCTGATGAGGGTGTGGGAGGTTTCCACTTCATTCCACATCAGAAAACTGCAATTTAAAGGAGTTGAAAAAAAAGTTGGGAAAAAAAACCCAAGGCTAACCCCTTACGTTTTTTCCAAAAATCAACACCTCAAAAATTTTTTCTTTTTCTGCTTTTCTCGGTCCTTCTGGGACCCCCGATGAGCGTGTGGGAGGTTTCCACTTCATTCCACATCAGAAAACTACAATTTGAAGGAGTTGAAAAAAAAAGTTGGGAAAAAAAACCAAGGCTAACCCCTTACGTTTTTTCCAAAAATCGACACCTGAAAAAAATTTTCTTTTTTTGCATTTATGGGTCCTTCCGGGACCCCCGATGAGCGTGTGGGAGGTTTCCACTTCATTCCACATCAGAAAACTACAATTTGAAGGAGTTGAAAAAAAGTTGGGAAAAAAAACCAAGGCTAACCCCTTACGTTTTTTCCAAAAATCGACACCTGAAAAAAATTGTCTTTTTTTGCATTTATGGGTCCTTCCGGGACCCCTGATGAGGGTGTGGGAGGTTTCCACTTCATTCCACATCAGAAAACTGCAATTTAAAGGAGTTGAAAAAAAAGTTGGGAAAAAAAACCCAAGGCTAACCCCTTACGTTTTTTCCAAAAATCAACACCTCAAAAATTTTTTCTTTTTCTGCTTTTCTCGGTCCTTCTGGGACCCCCGATGAGCGTGTGGGAGGTTTCCACTTCATTCCACATCAGAAAACTACAATTTGAAGGAGTTGAAAAAAAAAGTTGGGAAAAAAACCAAGGCTAACCCCTTACGTTTTTTCCAAAAATCGACACCTGAAAAAAATTTTCTTTTTTTGCATTTATGGGTCCTTCCGGGACCCCCGATGAGCATGTGGGAGGTTTCCACTTCATTCCACATCAGAAAACTACTATTTAAAGGACTTGAAAAAAAAGTTGGGAAAAAAACCCCAAGGCTAACTCCTTACGTTTTTTCCAAAAACGACACCTGAAAAAAATTTTCCTTTTTTGCATTTATGGGTCCTTCCGGGACCCCCGATGAGCGTGTGGGAGGTTTCCACTTCATTCCACATCAGAAAACTACAATTTGAAGGAGTTGAAAAAAAGTTGGGAAAAAAAAACCAAGGCTAACCCCTTACGTTTTTTCCAAAAATCGACACCTGAAAAAAATTGTCTTTTTTTGCATTTATGGGTCCTTCCGGGACCCCTGATGAGGGTGTGGGAGGTTTCCACTTCATTCCACATCAGAAAACTGCAATTTAAAGGAGTTGAAAAAAAAGTTGGGAAAAAAAACCCAAGGCTAACCCCTTACGTTTTTTCCAAAAATCAACACCTCAAAAATTTTTTCTTTTTCTGCTTTTCTCGGTCCTTCTGGGACCCCCGATGAGCGTGTGGGAGGTTTCCACTTCATTCCACATCAGAAAACTGCAATTTAAAGGAGTTGAAAAAAAAGTTGGAAAAAAAAAAACCAAGGCTAACCCCTTACGTTTTTTCCAAAAATCGACACCTGAAAAAGTCTTTTTTTGCATTTATGGGTCCTTCCGGGACCCCCGATGAGCATGTGGGAGGTTTCCACTTCATTCCACATCAGAAAACTGCAATTTAAAAGGAGTTGGAAAAAAAAGTTCGGAAAAAAATAAACCTAAAGGCTAACCCCTTACGTTTTTTTCCAAAAATCAACACCTCAAAAATATGGTGGTTTTTTTTTTTGCATTTCTGTGTCCTTCTGGGAACTTACTAAAATACTTTTCTGATTTTATAACAAATGAATTCACTTTAGTGTACATTATTTTCCATTGGGAGCAATTGTTTTTAAATGAGATACATACCTAAGACACTGAATTGCATTTGACTTAATACAGTCAAATAGATACAGTAAATAAAAGTACGTATTTGAGTATTGTATTTTTTTTTTTACGTCAATGAGCAACCCTAGTACAAAATAAATAGTCATTTTTGTAGTATATGATTCAAAAAATAGCATTGTCATCTTCAAGTCACCCCCTCCTCCCTAATTTGCACACTGACCTTGTCCCTCCCTCTCTCTCTCCTCCTCCTCTCTCTCTCTGCACTCCGCTCTTGTTTACGTGCGCGTTCCCGCGAGCGCAGCCACGCATTTGGGGGCTCGGCCCTACGTAATGGCGTCGGAGGCGCGCGCGCGACTTAAAGCAACGCGTCGTCCCGTGTTGATGTGTCGCAGATTTGAAAAAGTGAGCCAGGAGGACACTCTGCAGGACGCCGACCACGCAGCGAGCGACCTCGGGAGGGATTTGTGTCGCCGGAAGCAAGACTTTATTGTTCCGGACTTTTATTCTTTATTCCCGCCCTTCTATTTCCCCACCAGCCTGGTTGTTTTAGCGCGGGCATGGAGCTGTCATCCATCGGAGACCAAGTGTTCGCAGTGGAGTCCATCACTAAGAAGAGAGTCCGAAAGGTGAGCCACGACACTTTCATCCACTCCGCGGAAACTTACATAACTTATTTTTCCATCTGCTTTCCCACCACCAGTGGAGGAGTATAGCGTCCACGGTGGACACAAACAAGGCCACGCACTTGTCATTGTACTCCTGCGCATAATCGCATATAAAGTATTTTTTTTTTATTCTATAGAAGAGTAAAGTTAAGATGCATGTTTTGTAGAGGATCCCACGCAGATGTAGTGCACTGTGATGGAGAGGGGTGTGCGTGGCGTGATGGTGTCCGATCGGCACTTACATTATTATTATTTTTTTTTATTTAAACGGCATATCTCAATATACATATATATATATATTTATAAAAGTTATTACATGATTACAGCACAACGTACGTCAGGTTCCAATTGTTCCACAATGACGTGACTGTTGCGCAACACGCAGCACGTTGTTTACGCCTTCCCGTGGCCCCGCCTACCAGAGCACACGGTGTACGCTTCTATAGAAGTGTGCGTGCGTGGAGGGGGAAAAAAAAAAAAAAAAAAAAAAAGCGCCCGGCTCGTGTGACCATGTGACGTCATGTCAAATAAAGAATGGGGACGCTTACTGACGTCATTCCTCCGGAGGGTGGGGGAGAAAAATACAGCCCCCCCCTCCCCATTTGCACGTGCACGTACTGTAAGTACATTATGTACACAATCAAACATGGTGTTAATGTATACCTGTTTAGGACATAAATCGACTTTTATCAAATCACATGGGAATCATGGTCCATTTCTTTTATGAACTACAAAAAATATTTCTGTTGTACTAAAATACTCAAAAAAAAAAAGTATAAGTGTGTTAACAGTAGCGGTAGTGTTAGATTTATAAGATTAGCGTAGTAGTTTCCAAACTTTTCACAGTCCTGACATAACTATTTTTAGAAATTCATTCATTATTTTATCCTCACGAGGGTCGCTGGAGCCTATCCCAGCTGTCTTGGGGCAAAAGGCGGGGTATACCCTGGACTGGTAGCCAGCCAGCCAATCACAGGGCACATATAGACAAACAACCATTCACACTCACATTCATACCTAGGGACAATTTGGAGTCGCTAATTAACCTAGCATGCATGATGTTGGAATAATTTTACTTTATTTTAGTTTTATTGTGTGCAACATTCATTGCTGTACGTCCCCCAAGTGCACATTCATTCATTTTGTACCGCTTATCCTCATGAGGGTCATTGGTATGCTGGAGTCTATCCCAGCTGTCTTCAGGCGAGCGGCGGGGTACACCCTGGACTGGTGGCCAGCCAATCACAGGGCACATATAGACAAACAACCATTCACACTCACATTCATACCTATGGACAATTTAGAGTCGCCAATTAACCTAGCATGCATGTTGTTGGAATAATTTTACTTTATTTTAGTTTTATTGTGTGCAAGATTCATTGCTGTACGTCTTACTGCTTATCCTCATGACACATCAACACGGGACGACGCGTTGCTTATCCCAGCCAATCACAGGGCACATATAGACAAACAACCATTCACACTCACATTCATACCTATGGACAATTTGGAGTCCGCTAATTAACCTAGCATGTTTTTGGAATGTGGGAGGAAACCGGAGAACATGCAAACTCCACACAGAGATGGCCGAGGGTGGAATTGAACCCTGGTCTCCTATAGCTGTGAGGTCTGCGCGCTAACCACTCGACCACCGTGCCGCCCTTTTTAGATATTAAATTGATTATTATAGAATTGATTACCTTGGAAAAGGACATCTTGTCCTCTTTAACTGCCATATCATGAATGTAATATATGTATTACATGTAATAGACTAAACTACACATCACAAAGGAGATAATATGGATTATGAATATATGAAATATAATACGTGTATTGTTTATATTGATGTGTCCGTTTCTTGCGCTGTGCAGGGTAACGTGGAGTACCTACTGAAGTGGCAGGGATGGCCCCCCAAGTGAGTCAGCGCTGAGTCATCATCCAATGACTTCATCCCGTTTCCAGCATGGTCACCATGATGATGATGATGATGATTGATGTTCATGTGTGTGTTCATGTTGGTAGGTACAGCACTTGGGAACCCGAGGACAATATTCTGGACCCTTGTTTGGTCCATGCCTACGAAGAGAAGTAAGTGTGGTTGTTTTTTGGGTTATCTATGGTTGGCTAACTGTTGTTGTGGGTCACTCACATTGGTTTTTTTTTTTCTCGTCTCTTTCGGTGGCAGTCAGGAGAAGATCCGAGCTCTGGCCTATCGCAGGAAAGGTCTCCGACCCAGAAGTCTGGTCCTGAGGGTAGAGTATCTATATTGTTTATTCCTGTACAAATGTATAGTCACACTGTAAGCGTCTAGCTTTAACACTCAAGGACATTTTAGAAGATACAGATAAAAACAGTAACGGATAAAATCAACATTTAAGGAATAAATGAAGGACAGTGTGAGGCGTGAGCTTGTGGATGGCCTTGAAAGTACAGGACAGCAATTTAAAAGAGTTGAAAAAAAAGTTGAAAAAAAACCAAAGGCTAACCTCTTACCTTTTTTCCCCAAAAATCAGCACCTGAAAAATATGGTGTTTTTTTGCATTTCTGGGTCCTTCCGGGACCCCCGATGAGGATGTGGGATGTTTCCACTTCATTCCATATCAAAAAACTGCAATTTAAGAGTTGAAAAAAAAAAGTTAAAAAAACAAAATTTTTTCCAAAAATCAACACCTCAAAAAAATTGTCTTTTTTTTTCATTTCTGGGTCCTTCCGGGACCCCCGATGAGGGTGTGGGAGGTTTCCACATCAGAAAACTGCAATTTAAAAGAGTTGAAAAAAAAACCTAAAGGCTAACCCATTACCTTTTTTTCCAAAGATCAACACTTGAAAAATATGGTGTTTTTTTGCATTTCTGGGTCCTTCCGGGACCCCCGATGAGGATGTGGGATGTTTCCACTTCATTCCATATCAAAAAACTGCAATTTAAGAGTTGAAAAAAAAAAGTTAAAAAAACAAAATTTTTTCCAAAAATCAACACCTCAAAAAAATTGTCTTTTTTTTTCATTTCTGGGTCCTTCCGGGACCCCCGATGAGGGTGTGGGAGGTTTCCACATCAGAAAACTGCAATTTAAAAGAGTTGAAAAAAAAACCTAAAGGCTAACCCATTACCTTTTTTTCCAAAGATCAACACTTGAAAAATATGGTGGTTTTTTTGCATTTCTGGGTCCTTCCGGGACTCCTGATGAGGGTGTGGGAGGTTTTTCCACTTCATTCCACATCAGAAAATTGCATTTTAAAAAAGTTGAAAAAAAAGTTGAAAAAAAAAAACAAAGGCTAACCCCTTACGTTTTTTCCAAAGATCAACACCTGAAAAATATGGTGTTTTTTTTGCATTTCTGGGTCCTTCCGGGACTCCTGATGAGGGTGTGGGAGGTTTCCACTTCATTCCACATCAGAAACTGCAATTTAAAAGAGTCGAAAAAAAAGTTAAAAAAAAAGGCTAACCCCTTACCTTTTCTTTCCAAAAATCAACACCTCAAAAATATGGTGGTTTTTTTGCATTTCTGGGTCCTTCTGGGACCCCCGATGAGGATGTGGGGGGTTTCCACTTCATTCCACATCAGAAAACTGCAATTTAAGAGTTGAAAAAAAAGTTTAAAAAAAAACAAAAAAAAAACAAAGGCTAACCCCTTACCATTTTTTCCAAAAATCAACACCTTGAAAAATGTGTCTTTTTTTGCATTTATGGGGCCTTCCGGGACCCCCAATGAGGGTGTGGGAGGTTTCCACTTCATTCCACATCAGAAAACTGCAAATGAAAAGAGTTGAAAAAAAAGTTGGAAAAAAAACAAAGGCTAACCCCTTATCATTTTTTCCAAAAATCAACACCTCAAAAAATTATTTTTTTTTTTGCATTTCTGGGTTCTTCCGGGCCCCTCGATGAGGGTGTGATAGGTTTCCGCTTCATTCCAGAGACTACAGTTGAAAAAAGTTGGAAGAAAAAAAAAAGAGTTCCAATAGTGGATGCGGGAAGAAGGCAGAACGCGAACTAGAAAGCTCATCAAGGAAGTTCTGAGTTAAATAAGTGTCATATTTTGGAGTATCAATCAAGAGCATTGTTGTTATTGTATTGTATTGGATCTCATCAGATCATGAAGGTACCTGAGGTCTCATTTCTGGTTCTCTTTCTAGAACCTCTTCGCCATGGACCTCCGGAGTGCCCACAAGCCTGCGGACAAACCTCCGCCCCGGCTCCGTCTCTCACTCACCCGATCCATGAGCACAGATGTGGACAACGGCGAGCGTGGAGGCCCGTACTGTCGCTCGGCGAGGAGGCGAAACAAGCAGCAGATTTCCAAGCGCAGATCGCTCGCTCGGCCGAGCAGGCAGAAGGTGGCGGACTGGGAAGACACAAGCGAAGAAGAGAAGCAAGAATCGGAAAGCACTGCAGAAGAGCGACGTGAAGACAGCTTATATGGTTTGTTTTTGACCGTGAATATGACATTTGACCTCTAAAGGTGGTTTCTAAATATCTTTTTACCCTTTGAAGGTCCGTCGGAGTGCAGCTCGCCGCCGGCGCTGGAGCGACACGACTTGGAGATGGAGGCGATGGAGGAAAGCGCAGACGTCGTGTGCGACCAATTGTGTGAGGACACTGCCTCAAGGTCGGACGACGGAGCAGGAGACGCGGTTACCACGGGCAACCACGTGTGCGGGGACACAGGTGAAGAGGGGGCGGCGTCACAGCCGGAGAGTCCCGGCGTGCGCTCAGTGATCGCGAGCGTCCAGACGGCGAGTGATAATCAGTGCGTTACCACGACAACGGAAGGCGGTTCGGAGCATTTCGGGAAGGTGATCGTGACAAAAGTGACCATCAACTCGCTGACGGTGACTTTTAAGGAGGCCGCCGAGGCGGAAGGCTTCTTTAGCGGATGTTAGCGGACTTGCCACTCGTTTTGTAACTGATGTAAATACTCATGTTTACAAAGATACACTCCTTTTCCTGCTGAGACGACATTATTGCCTTTGACTTTAAAAGTGATTTTTATTATTGTGGCTTTTACTAGGCAACCAGAATGTCCACAAAAAATGGCTAAAAAGCTCTAAAAAGAGGCAGACGGCAAAGACAGCAGTCAAATAAACACACTACTACTTCCATGCAGCTACTTTTTACTCAGTTGTCCTCAGTGCTTTCCAGCATCCTAAATCTGATACTGTATCTTCTCTCAGGGGCCCGCTTTCCATCGGCCCTCTTTTTTTCTTATGAATACCTTTTTGTGCAGACATCGCCTTTCCGGAGTCAAGTTTATTTCTGTCCCACCAGAAATAAAACAAAAAGACTAAATAAAACAATGACTGCTGCTGCTGCTCAGATGAAGTTCTTGCATTTGAAGGAAGAGGGATGCACAAAAAAAAAGAAGTAATGTTGTGTTTGCTGTCTGTTTTGTCCGTTTTAAGTCCTATAAATGCTACTTGGTTCTATTTTTGTATCACCAGTTGATAGTCGGCTCTTTACACTACTAGCCTTTGTGCTCGTCAAAAGGAGGATGATATCGTTTTACACTGCTGCTGTTAACGCTTTGTAGGATCATGTACGCCAGGAGTACATTAGATGGGACAGTAGTGAGCCTTTGTTATTTATTGCATGTCACGTGTATAAGCTAAACTAACTTATGTGTCTGGAATCGTTTATTTCGACTGCATTTCCGGTAATGATGTAATAAAATAACTATTTGGTTAATAAAAGTTGGTTTATGTACAACCTTTAACCTTTCTAGGTACATGTTTTTTCAAAGAAATTCTAAAGTTAGAACTACATAAGTTTGGATATATGAACTATATTAATCATAATAAATCATCTCATATATCATTTCTATATAATAAAGAATTTGATTATTAATATGTGCGCCTGGGCACATGTATTAGTGTTAGTAAGCAAGATAATCTAGTAAAAACTAGGAGGGTCTGAGACAATAAATGTATAGGCTGGCCACAATAAAAGGTCACTCCAAGAGGCGCTAACAACACTTGTTGTAGACCTTAATTTTTTGTCGTGTGTAAAATCCAGGAGGGTCTGAGCACATAAATCTGTAGGCTGGCCACAATAAAAGGTCACTCCAAGAAGCGCTAACAGCACTTTTGTTGTAGACCTTCATTTTTTGTTGTGTGTAAAATCCAGGAAGGTCTGAGCATATAAGTCTATAGGCTGGCCACAATAAAAGATCACTCCAAGAAGCGCTAACAACACTTTTGTTCTGTGTAAAATCCATGAGGGTCTGAGGATATAAGTTTATAGGCTGGCCACAATAAAAGGTCACTACAAGAAGCGCTAACAACACTTTTGTTGTAGACCTTAATTTTGTGTGTGTAAAATCCAGGAGGGTCTGAGCTGATAAATCTAGAGACTGGCCACAATAAAAGGTCACTCCAAGAAACGCCAACAACACTTTTGTTGTGGAGCTGATATTTTTGTTGCGTGTAAAATCTAGGACGGTCTGAGATGATAAATCTATAGGCTGGACACAATAAAAGGTCACTCCAAGAAGCGCCTACAACATTTTTGTTGTGTGTAAAATCCAGGAGGGTCTAAGCATATAATGTATATGTGTCTAAGCATATAATGTATATGTTAGCCACAATAAAAGGTCTCTCCAAGATGCGCCAACAACACTTTTGTTGTGGAGCTGATATTTTTGTTGTGTGTAAAATCCAGGAGGGTCTGAGCATATAAAAGTCTATTGGCTGGCCACAATAAAAGGTCACTCCAAGAAGTGATAACAACACTTTTGTTGCGGAGCTTAATTTTTTGTTGTGTATAAAATCCAGGACGGTCTGAGGATATAGGTCTATAGACTGGCCACAATAAAAGGTCACTCTAAAAAGCACTAATTTTGCCTGTTTGTTTTGTTGAATGTAATTTCCATGAGAGTCTATCCAAGAAAGGAGTAACTATTGAACCAGACTAAAAAACTGGGTCAATAAATACATGGTAAAATAAAACCAAGGTCTTAACTTTTTACTACAAATGGGGCCAAAAGAATATTCAGTCAGCATTTATACATGTCTTTCACATCTCCACTAGAGGGCGCTTTCAACTAAAGAAAACAAATGAAAATCAGCCAAATGACTACAGTAGTGTCAACCTATTAAAGAAGACTCAATGATCCTACTTGATCTACAAGTGGAAGTGGAAACGGCCATCAGACAGCAGGTGACTTGTCAGTGGATTTCAGTTCAAGGATTACAGGATTAAATTAACGCTTAAATACTTCAAGTGCAAGGCTGCGTTCGGTTTCCTGCTGCAGAGCGGCGTGTTAGCCGCGGTTCTCGTGCGTTTACACTCAAAGGTCATTCTAAACAGCCCTTAATGTACTCTGTAGATGATTTTAGTCATTAAAATGGCAACAGTGTACCGGTATGACTAAGTGCTTACGTTGTTTCTAACTTAACAGGATCTGAGACATTGGTTGACCTAATAATGTGGTGACTTTCACTTTCAAGCTGTTCTTCAACCGCAGACAGCGCTTGTGCGTCAACTTTGGTAAATCATCACAGTGAACATGTATTAGAATTAAAAATACTGCTTGTTATGGAAATGTGTTTCCTTTATTTCTAGGCAGTTAGTTGGGAGTCAATGGTGGTTGGCTGTGGGCTGTGCTCAGTTAAGTCATTTTAATTAGGGAAAAATGGACTGAAGTTAATGACATGTGTTCTCAAGTACAAGCAGGAAGTGGAAAAATGTTAGGGTAAAGCACCCTAACCTAGAGGCAGTTTGCGTCACTTTCACAAGCAGACACATACATTCACACTCAGTATGTTTGTGCAATATTTTGGAAATTAAAGTGAATAATAATAATAATAGGTAGTCGCTCATATTCACTGTCGGACATAATGAAAATAATGCTTCTAACATGTCTTGTTGCGTTCTTACACCAAATCTGTTTATCAAAGTGAGTTCCATAGCCAAGTTTGAGCCGAATTTCAGACCTGGATCGCCTTCTCTGAGGAGCATCGCTGGACATTTTTGTAGGTGTATTTCTGATTTTCATTATTTTTGCGTTCCAACAATAGTATAAATTGTGTTTGTTTTTCTTCACTGTGAACTGGGTCGCTTACATACTGGGATCCACTCAACAACAGCGATAGTGGTTAGCAAACGGCGAAAAAGGTGGCTTCTCTGCGGGTTTTTTTGTTGTTTCCTAAACTTTTTTCTCTCTGTGGTGATGGACTATCTTAGTAATTGCGTTTCCAGAAATACTTTGCAAGAATGGAAACGTATGTGTCAATTTTGCTCGAATTTTAGTAGTTACAGCTATTCTTGTTTAGTGTCTTAGAGACGGTATGACAACTGGATGTGATGTGACATGAAATCCAGCAATAAGTAATGACAGTGCCCCCATGTGGCTACTTTTTGCCTACCTAATGATTATTGATTATTTCAAACATTTATGTATTTGTGTCAAAAATCCATACAGAAACGTCACCAGCCTTTTACCATTTAGTCTGAATGAATCATCAGTGCAAAGTGTGGCAACACGCCACTTACTGTAGCAACAAATGTTTTTTTGTTTTTTTTTGCCAAAATAAAAAATAATAATCGAATGCTGCTAGTTACAAGAAAAGTGGTCTTCAGAAAATAAAAGTTCACATTAAATGGAAAAAATACATTGCAGGTGGTGTTACCTACCTGACATAAGGGAGGGGCTTGTTTGTGTGTGTGTGTGTGTATGCGTGTGCTGCTATAGTATCATACAACGTCTCTGAGTGTTCTTCTTGCTCTTCTTGTTGCTGCGGTTGGTCTCCTTGTATCTTCTGATCTCCCGTACTAGTGAGTAGAACGCTTCCTCTACGCCCTGCCGACAAGACATTGTTTCAATCTCAGTTGTACATACAGATATATACACAAACACACTATATTAAATATATATACATAGTAATTAAAATTATGATATTAATACATTATTTGTATTTTATTTTTTTAATACTTTTTAAAGACAAAACTTTTAAATATTGAAATAAAAAAAAATTATATTATTGTATATTTACATATATACACACACACACACAATATATATGTATATATTCACACGCATAATATAAATATTTTTAAAAATTTGTATTTTTGTCTTATTTCAATATTTAAAAATTTTGTCTTTAAAAAGTATATATACAAATGTATTAATATTTTTATTCATAATTTTTATTTCTATTCATAAATATTTTAATAATTTTTTTATATTTCAAAACATATTTTTGGAAAATAATTAATATAAAAAATGATTTTTAAATTATATTAGTTCAAAATTAAAATACAAATACATTTTAAAAACATGTATTAAATATTTATATTCAAAATATAATTGGCATAAATGACATATGTAGCACCCACTGTAGGCTGTGCTCAAAATGCTTTGGGAGACGTGTTTGTGTCTATGTCCCACAGACCACAGATATCCTAAAAAAAAAAGTTTTACAAATCATGTGCGCCCAAGACAAGCATGCGGCCATCTTTGCCACCACACTTACCTGTCTGGTTTTGGCTGAGGTCTCCACAAAGGGCACGCCGTAACTTCGGGCCAGCTCCTGGGCTTGTCGCGTCTCCACCGAGCGCGAGCTCAGGTCGCTCTTGTTGCCCACCAGCACCATGGGGACACTGTCGCTGTCCTTCACCCTGTTGATCTGCTCTCTGGGGCAAGACAGATGAAGCCACTGACAGTCAAGCTCAACCCGACTCCATCCATGCTGCTTGTAGCCAAGATTTTGCAACAAATGCTTAAAAACACAACTAATCAAACAGGATCTGGTCACATGACCTGTATTATTGTCTGTACGCTTCTATAAGCGTCTCTGCCAGCTCCTGTTTGAGCAATTTCCTAAAAGATATATAATAATTAAACAAAGAAATCCAAATATAACCCAAAAGACATTCAATCTAAACCCGTCTGTGTCAGTTCCGACACTTTAAATTAGTTTCAATTCAATGATCACAAGAATAAAAGAAAAACCTGAGCGGGTTTTGTTCTATTTTGGTGTCTTTGCTTGAGAACTAGTACATATGTTCCCTAAAACAACACTCACACAAAATATCAAACACTAGTTCAAGTAAGAGTTCCGAGCAAGAGGAAGAACTTTCAAAACACTCAACGCTCCTTTGAGTGGATGATGTCATTAACGTACCGTGTACAAGCAATCCCTATCAGGCCTGAGTGGAAATGTGGCCTTCAAGTACCTGTTAGGGTTGTAAATCTCTGTTGATTCAATACGTATCTCGATATGATTAAAAATATATATATTTTAAAAAAAGAATCCTATGATTACGAGTCTTCAGTTCAGGGTCTCAAACACGCGGCCCACGGGCCAAATGTGGCCCGCAGGACACTAGTTTGAGGCCCCCGCCTTGATATAAAAGTTTAATGTTAGTGCGGCCCGCGCAAGTTTGATATGGATGCTGTATGGTATCATGTACCCAGAAAAAAAATATTACGTTTGATTAATGTTCATGTTAAAGGTTAAATAGCTGTTAATAGTTATCCTCCCTATCCGTGTGGAAGTGGTAAGTTTTTGGCTATTTAAGTTGAAAGGAAATAACTTGAAGGCTGCCGTTTAGGTCGCTAGCTCTCTAGTTTGCGAGTTAGCATGTGTCTCAAGACACTGCAGTTGTGCAATATGTTGTAAATAAAAAAAAAAGTATAAATGTGACTATAGTCGTGTTTTGTCATGTCTACAGGGCTCTAATAAGGGTTTGTTAATTTTAATCTGAAAAAAATAATTTGTCTACCCACCAACTATATGTGGTTTCTTAAGATTTATTATTTGCTGTTTTATTATTATTATTATTATTATAATATTTATTTATTACTGATTGATTTTCTTTATTCTTGATTTGTTTATTTATTTTTCATCTTATTTTGTGCAGAAAAATAAAAATTAAGATATTTGAGAACAGTGGAATGTTTTTACTGTAGAAAATCGGAACCAAAGCACTGAAAAAGTTTGTATATTTTTCTGTTTTTAATAAATGCGTTTTGTTTTTGTTTTGGAAAACCTGATGCGGCCCAGCCTTGCCCAGACCCTAGCTCCAGTGGCCCCCAGGTAAATTGATTTTGAGACCCCTGATATAAGGAATTATCGTTCCAGGAGGCGGCTACCGATGGAACCGTATCTCGTATCTCGCATAGTACCTATAGAGGTGAACATCCTCAAAGGATTTGGTGTTGTTGATGGCGTACACGCAGAGGAAGCCCTCCCCCGTCCTCATGTACTGGTCCCTCATGGCGCTGTACTCCTCCTGACCTGCCGTGTCCAGGATGTCCAACAGACACGTCTCTCCGTCGATCACCACCTGCTTCCTGTAGGAGTCCTGCAAGGAAACACAAACACTGCAATTCACACTTTGTGTTGCAATAAACTGAAATGTCAAAAAAAAAACATTGCCAATAAATTGTATACTGTACGGGACCCAAATGCACTGCTACAAAAATATAACATTTACTACTGATTTTTACATTTTTCTATAAATTAATGTACTGTCATGTGAGTGAGGCAGCCATGTTTTGGACTTATTTATACTATTTCTACTCATTTATATCAATAAAGTCCCCTGTGTCACAAGACTTGAGTCATATTTCTTGTTTTACATACAGTACAGTCAGTTAGGTAGTTACAAAACAGCTACAAAGAGTTATGGGATGAGTCAAACACTAACTAGTCACTAATACTAAGCCAAAAGATGCGTTTAGGTACAAACAAGCCAAAGAGTCAAGACAAGATACAAAACCCGGAAATGGCCTTCCCACCTCAATGGTTGGATCATATTCGTCCACAAAGTGGTTCTGGATGAGTTGGATGGTTAGAGCACTCTTGCCCACGCCTCCTGCACCCACCACAACAAGCTTGTACTCCGTCATGCCTGCAAACTGCAAACAAAACAACAAAAATGTCAGCACAAACAATCGTCGTCGTCGTCGTCGTTTGGTTGACCTGCAGGTGAAACTGATAGCATCTGATCTGATACACATTCGACATGGCGACCCTGATTTAACTTTTAACACTCTTGCACATTCTAGTTACGTCACTGTTGTCGTTAATGACTTGCGACAAAGTTTATGTAGAAAAAAGGGAGAAAAGAAAACAAGACTTACCTTTAATAGCGTCTAAATTGATTAGCAGGTCACTAGCAAATGTATGAGATTAGCTTGCTACATAGCTTTAGCCTCTAGACTATTTCCTTCCCCAAAACCACACGAAAAAACCCTTTGAGTAAAGTCGCCGAGCTTTCTTTTTGGCTACAACTGAATATAAAAGACGTCGACAGTTCCAAAAAACTTCTGTACCTTAACTAGCTAAAAGTTGTGAATAAATAAAAGCCGGAATTTATAAAAATCCTCATTAAACCTCCATTGCGGTTCAAGCGGTCCAAATCATTGCGTTAATCCCCTCCTCAAACCTCCAATCAAAAGAGGGCTTTACAACAGACATCAAATTCGTCCAATCGTAGTAGAGATTCAAACTTCAATCCCACCTACTTTTAAATGAACCGTCCAATCAGAAATTGTAATGATTTAAAGTTAGGCGTGGTCTCTGGGGAACCCTGTAGACACTGGAACTTACCTCAGCGTTTATCAGTGCTGTAATATACACCGTATTTTGTAAGTATTACTATTCATTCATTAATTTTGTACCGCTTATCCTCACCAGGGAGCTTATCCCATTAATTCAAAAATATTATTTCGCATACAAATTGTAGTAAACATTGATTTTGTCATGTAAATGTTGCTACAAAGTATTTACATTCACAACACAAGTCTAGCCTATTTACGCTCATTTATCGCCCTCTAGTGGTCACTGTGCAGAACATACAGCATACACGCACACACACACTGATCCACCATCCTGACATTGTGACGTTCATGTTGCTGCCACACTCTCCCACTGAGTGCATCTGCTCTCTTATCTAATCTTTGCCTAAAATCACACAGATAATCCTGTGTCCATCTGTCCTTTGAGAGAATGAGACAAAATGAGAGGAAATGGCTATTGAAAATAAAGTCATAGTGAAATAAAATTTGATAATTACATTGTTGCCTAAATTTTAATATACACAAGGATATTTCACATTCACATCCTTTGTACACAACATTTTTTTTTGCATCTTAAAATATTTCATTTCTTTTTTTACATTGATTCGTATTAAGTTTGAACACATCTCATCAGGAGCAAGGAAGACGACAGTGGAATAAATTCAGACGAAGAAGAAAATACACTGATACGACACTGACAACTGAACATTTTCACAGGGAGTATCATCATTCATATCATTATGTTGCATTTTCAAAATAAAACTAATTAAAAAAAAAAACATTCCTGTAGTGTAATTTTGCTCCTCACTAAACGTGTATTTGCGTGCACATAAACAAGCTTCCTGTCCTGAGTTTGCCGGCCGGCTGTGTCTATGTGCTGGTGCACAGAACTCCCTTTGACTACATTACCCAGCTGCCACTGCACCGACATGTACAGGACACTGCTTTTTAAAGGGCATATATATAATACTTTTTTTGTTTGATATGTTTCATAAAGTGTGTGTGGTTCTAAAGCTGCTGAGTGTGACCACCTTGTGTGTGTGTGTGTGTGTGTGTTAAAGGAGAATGGGGATAGGACGGGGGGGTGCACGACTGTGCTCATTACAACATGCTCACTGCACAATGTTTCAGCACCTGTACCCAACCAACACAACAGTAATGTCACACACACACACACACACGTTTCAAATGTGGCCGCCTTTTTAGGAACTAGAAAAACAGACATCCCAGCTCAATATGGAATCCGGAGTGTCGGATGATTTACTCGGGAATGCGTGCCTTGTGACCCATGAGCCTATAGATGGGCATGACCTAGTTAGGTCAGACTCAGGCGAGCGTCATATCGAGACGGCACATGTGTTAAATACGCACACGTAATACCGCAAATAAGTAGTCCTAATATTATGAGAAGAAAATTTACAAGAAAAAGTTGAAATATTATGAAAATTAAGCAGCAGAAATGGAAAAAAAACATTACCATAGTGTTGAAATATTAAAGAAAAATATGGAAATATTGCTACCTTAAGAAAATTAAGCAGCAGAAATAAAAAACAGCTGTAATTTTATCAGAATAAAGTCAAAATATTAAGAGAAAAAAGTAGCAATTTTACAAGATAAACCCATAATATTATGAGAAATAAATATTCTCATTTTATTACCATAGTGTTGAAATATTAAAGACAAATGTTATTTTTTAGAAGTCATAAAATTATAAAGTTGTAATTCTTGGAAAATTAGTTTTGAGAAAATAAAGTTCTAATATTACCAGAAGAAAATTTACAAGAAAAAGTTGAAATATTATGAAAATTAAGCAGCAGAAATGGAAAAAAAACAGCTGTAATTTTATCAGAATAAAGTCAAAATATTAAGAGGAAAAAAGTAGCAATTTTACAAGATAAACCCATAATATTATGAGAAATAAATATTCTCATTTTATTACCATAGTGTTGAAATATTAAAGACAAATGTTATTTTTAAGAAGTCATAAAATTATAAAGTTGTAATTCTTGGAAAATTAGTTTGGAGAAAATAAAGTTCTAATATTACCAGAAGAAAATTTACAAGAAAAAGTTGAAATATTATGAAAATTAAGCAGCAGAAATGAAAAAAAAAACAGCTGTCATTTTATCAGAATAAAGTCAAAATATTAGGAGAAAAAAGTAGCAATTTTACAAAATAAACCCATAATATTATGAGAAATAAATATTCTCATTTTATTACCATAGTGTTGAAATATTAAAGACAAATATGTTATTTTTAAGAAGTCATAAAATTATAAAGTTGTAATTCTTGGGAAATTCTTTTTTTAGAGAAAATAAAATTCTAATATTACCAGAAGAAAATTTACAAGAAAAAGTTGAAATATTATGAAAATTAAGCGGCAGAAATGAAAAAAAAAATGGCTGTGATTTAATCAGAATAAAGTCAAAATATTAAGAGAAAAAAGTAGCAATTTTACAAGATAAACCCATAATATTATGAGAAATAAATATTCTCATTATATTACCATAGTGTTGAAATATTAAAGACAAATATGTTATTTTTAAGAAGTCATAAAATTATAAAGTTGTAATTCTTGGAAAATTAGTTTGGAGAAAATAAAGTTCTAATATTACCAGAGGAAAATCTACAAGAAAAAGTTGAAATATTATGAAAGTTAAGCAGCAGAAATGAAAAAAAAGCTGTCATTTTATCAGAATAAAGTCAAAATATTAAGAAAAAAAGTAGCAATTTTACAAAATAAACACATAATATTATGAGAAATAAATATTCTCATTTTATTACCATAGTGTTGAAATAATAAAGAAAAATATTTTATGTTTAAGAAGTCATAAAATTATAAAGTTGTAATTCTTGGAAAATTAGGTTGGAGAAAATAAAGTCTTTTAAAATTTAATATTACTAGAAAAACATTTACAAGAAAAAGTTGAAATATTGTGAAAATTAAGCAGCAGAAATGGTTAAAAAAACAGCTGTAATTTTATGATAATCAATTCAAAATATTAAGAGGAAAAAAGTTGCAATTTTGTGAGAATAAACTTGTAATATTATTAGAAAAAAAGTAATGTAATTTTAGTACCATAAAGTTAAAATATGAAAGAAAGATTTGTTATTTTTTTAAATAATAATGTTATGAGACAAATTATTTGAGAAAAATAAAAAAAAACATGGAAAAAAGTGAAGTGTTGAAATATTAAAGAAAAATTTTATTTTTAAGATGTTAAGAAGTCATAAAATTATAAAGTTGTAATTCTTGGAAAATTACGTTGGAGAAAATAAAGTATCTTAAAATCTAATAATAAGTACCTTTGCGTCATTTGCGGGGGTGTGCGTGTGTGTGTGTGTGTGTGGGGGGGGGGGGGGGGGTCATGACTATTTATCATGACATGTTTGCATTGTGGCGGCGGTGCAAGTTATTTCCTACTGTATGTGTTTATTGTGTAACACTGACATACACACACACACACACACACACACACACACGTCCACACAGAAAAAAGTTCTTCCTGTTCTCCTTTTTCATTTTCATGAGTTGTATCCAGGCGGCTGCACGTACTCCTCTGATTTATCCCAGTCCGAAACCCATCCGTCCCCGCCTCCTCCGGCCCCGCCGCCGCCGCCGTTTCTACCGACAACCTGTTGGCTCATGGCGCCGTACTGGCCGCCGCCTCCTCCTCCACGGTAGAGATCCTCCGTCTCGTTGGCCAGCTCGTCCTCGTCGATGATGCCGCATTTCTCCTCGCTGGTGTCCTCGATGTCGGCCCAATCCTGCTTTTCTCCCGATGCAAATAGTCCTAGAAAGAAAGACGTATTTTTTATTATTAACCCAGTCTATCGTTATTAATCGGATTGTTTTGAAGTCTTACCGTAGAAAATGACGCCTCCGTAATGAACCAGAGACGCAATAAGGAAGACGTACTGCCACTCCTCACGTGTCTAAAATAAAAGGCGATAGTCAGAATGGTACCGTTTCTACTTAAAGAAACGTTTCCTTACCTTATGTTTAGTCATGGCTCCCACGATGAGAGGACACACCATTCCTGACAATGTCCCCACCCCGTTCGAGATGCCCATCAGTATGCTGGCGTAGCGAGGAGCGATGTCCAAGTGGTTGACGTTAAAACCTGAGCGTGGCCGACAAACGGTCACGTCAAATGTTTCGCGGTTCCGTAGCACGTTCCAATAAGGTACACAAATTCAATGAATTAAATTCAATAAATAATAAATAAATAAAATAAATTTTATAAAAATAAAATAATAAATGAATAAAATAAAATAAATTTTATAAAAATAAAATAATGAATAAATAATTAATTAATAAATCCAACATTTCACCATTCGGTAGCACTTTCCAATAAGGTACACAAAATTACAACCAACCTACTGAACCCCAAATCCAATTAATTAAATACAATAAATAATAAATAAATAAAATACATTTTATAAAAATAAAATAAGAAATGAATAAAATAAAATACATTTGATGAAAATAAAATAAAAATTAATTAATAATTAATAAACCCAACATTTCACCATTCGGTAGCACTTTCCAATAAGGTACACAAAATTACAACCAACCTACTGAACCCTAAATCCAATTAATTAAATACAATAAATAATAAATAAATAAAATACATTTTATACAAATAAAATAAAAAATAAATAAAATTAAATAAATTTTATGAACATAAAATAAAAATAAATAAATAAATAATAAATCCAACATTTCACCATTCGGTAGCACTTTCCAATAAGATACACAAAATTACAACCAACCTACTGAACCCGAAATCCAATTAATTAAATCCAATAAAAAATAAATAAAATAAATTTTATACAAATAAAATAATAAATACATAAAATAAAATAAATTTTATAAAACTAAAATAATAAATAAAATAAATTTTATAAAAATAAAATTAAAATAAATAAATTCACACGTTTCTCTCGTACCTGAGATAGCAAAGCCGCTGAAGCCCACGGCGAGGACCAGGAAGGAGATGGCAACGCCTTTTGTGTGGGAATAACCCACCACCAGCAGGAGGGTGGCCTCCATCCCAAAACCTCGAAACATCCAAGAACGCACACATTAAAACACGAGACCAAAGTCCACCATTGGTGGCTGTTTTTGTATTGGCTAGCAGCACATTCAACAAAAAATACAAAAATAAGTGGAAATATTGATGCCTTAAGAAAATTAAGCAGCAGAAATAAAATAAAAAAAAAACAGCTATAATTTTATCAGAATAAAGTCAAAATATTAAGAGAAAAAAGTAGCAATTTTACAAGATAAATCCATAATATTATGAGAAATAAATATTCAAATTTTATTACCATAGTGTTGAAATATTAAAGACAATTATATTATTTTTAAGAAGTCATAAAATTATAAAGTTGTAATTCTTGGAAAATTAGGTTGGAGAAAATAAAGTCCTAATATTACCAGAAGAAAATTTACAAGAATAAGTTGAAATATTATGAAAATTAAGCAGCAGAAATGAAAAAAAAACAGCTGTAATTTTATCAGAATAAAGTCAAAATATTAAGAGAAAAAAGTAGCAATTTTACAAGATAGACCCATAATATTATGAAAAATAAATATTGTCATTTTATTACCATAGTGTTGAAATATTAAAGAAAAATACGTTAAATATGTTAAAATTATAAAGTTGTAATTCTTGGAAAATTAGGTTGGAGAAAATAAAGTCTTTTAAAATTTAATATTACTAAAATAAACATTTACAAGAAAAAGTAGAAATATTATGAAAATTAAGCAGCAGAAATGGTTAAAAAACAGCTGTAATTTTATGAAAAATTTTATCAAAATATTAAGAGGAAAAAGTCACATTTTGTGAGAATAAACTTGCAATATTATTAGAAAAAAATAATGTCATTTTAGTACCATAAAGTTAAAATATGAAAGAAAGATTTGTTTTTTTTTTTTTTAATAATAATGTTATGAGACAACAAATTATTTGGGAAAAATAAAAATCATAGAAAAAAGTGAATATCACAGTAATAATAGGCTATTTCACCTGACAAAGATGATATGCATTTTTTTCTGTCTTAAAGTTATTTTAGTGTGACTGATTAAAGCAAAAAAAATGAAGGTTGGGTCTCCTTCGATCTCCCACTGGACTTGGGTTCATAGTTCTCTGGTTGTGGTTCTTCTCCGCCCATAAATATCCCTCCCACAATTGTACTACGTCCTCCATCTTTGCAAGTATTTAACTAAAACAGTCCCTTAAAAACATGCACACCCTCACCTCCACAGTTCATGAGCTTCCTGACGTTGGTGGTGGTCATCAGGTTGTGTGTACGGAGGTAGTCGGCCAACTGGCCCCCCAAGGGAACAATAATGGTCATCACGAGGTGAGGCAAAGCTGACACCAAGCCCACCTGAAAGCGGGTCAAGAAGAAGTCAGCAAATCCGGAAAAAAACGGTTTCAATTCGGAAGCGGCGTCCGCGTGATCGCACCTTGCTGATCTCAAAACCGAACACTTCTTCAAAGTAAGCGGGCTGGCTGATGAGCAGCAGGTAGAAGGTCCAGCTCCTGCAGAAGTTGGCCACAATGATGGCGTAGACCGGCATGGAGGTGAAGAAGTGCTTCCACGGCGTTTTAAATTTCTGTAAAATTTGTAAAGAATATAAGTATCGCCAATATATAGGTACGCCATTTTATCATATAAACCTGGAGAGGGTTGAGAAACGTCGCAGATTCCCCGATTGCATCTTCAATGTACTTCCTCTCCTCCGGTGAAATGGTGGGATGGGCGGCGGGGCTCTCGTACGACACCAGGATCCAGAACAAGTACCAGAATATCCCAAAGCTGCCTAGGAGAGTTCAACGGGTAAGAAGGTGGGAAAGAGGAAATGAAAAGTTGTTAGAAAATACGTAAATAAAAAACACGCGGCAAAGATTACGCTCACCATAGACGTAGAATACAGAAGGCCACCCAGTGTATTGCACCAATATCCCAGCTAAAGGCATGGCCACCACCGCCCCTGCATACGATCCTGCAGTGGCAACAAGGCAACAGCTTACTTCCTGTCAATGTTTTTATAAATATATATGGTTTGAATTTTGTAAAAACACCAAAAATGTTATATGCTGTGCATATATTTAAAAACAAAGACACACATTTATTTCTATTATTTAATTCATGTTTATTTGTATTCGTTGTTTTGAATTAATTTAAATGATTTTATTTATTACAATTATATATTATTATAATTTTGTAAATTTAATTCATTTTTATTTGTATTTGTTTTTTTAATTAATTTAAATTACTTAATTTATTTATTACAATTACATATTATTATAATTTTGTAAAAACACCAAAAATGTTATATGCTGTGCATATATTTAAAAACAAAGACACACATTTATTTCTATTATTTAATTCATGTTTATTTGTATTCGTTGTTTTGAATTAATTTCAATGATTTTATTTATTACAATTATATATTATTATAATTTTGTAAATTTAATTCATTTTTATTTGTATTTGTTTTTTTAATTAATTTAAATTACTTAATTTATTTATTACAATTACATATTATTATAATTTTGTAAAAACACCAAAAATGTTATATGCTGTGCATATATTTAAAAACAAAGACACACATTTATTTCTATTATTTAATTCATGTTTATTTGTATTCGTTGTTTTGAATTAATTTAAATGATTTTATTTATTACAATTATATATTATTATAATTTTGTAAATTTAATTCATTTTTATTTGTATTTGTTTTTTTAATTAATTTAAATTACTTAATTTATTTATTACAATTACGTATTATTATAATTTTGTAAAAAGGCCAAAAATGTTATACGCTGTACATATATTTAAAAACAAAGACACACATTTATTTCTATTATTTAATTCATTTTTATTTGTATTGTTTTTTTGAATTAATTTAAATTATTTTATTTATTACAATTATATATTATTATAATTTTGTAAAAAGGCCAAAAATTTTATATGCTGTACATATATTTAAAAACAAACACACACATTTATTTCTATTATTTAATTCATTTTTATTTGTATTCGTTTTTTTGAATTAATTTAAATGATTTTATTTATTACAATTATATATTATTATATATTTTTTAAAAGAGCAAAAATGTTATATGCTGTACATATATTTAAAAACAAAGACAAACATTTATTTGAATTAGTTTTTTGAATGAATTGAAATTATTTTATTTATTACAATATTATATCATTATTTTATTTTCACTAAGGATTCACTACGGCTGAGCTTACCGCAAAAGGCCGTCGTGGCTAATCGACTTCTCTCCAGCGGAGGAGCCCACTTGGCCCAAATCCCGTGGCAGGCTGGGTACGACACGCCCTGCAGGACACACAAGCCAGTCGTTGGAAGGGACTTCCTGTTTCATGTGATCCCACACAGACGCGCACTTTACCTCAACAAGGCCCTGACATATTCTGACCAGTATGACGCAGCTGTAATGGCAGCGAGCGGCAGATGGGATCAGCATGTTGAGGGTGGACGTGGCCACGATGGCAAAGCCAAACACTCTAGAACACACATAGGACACGACAACGTGCATCACAAGCTACTGGAGACACAACAATATTTATACAGTATATTATTTTTATTATATTTAGACAGTATATTGCATTCATTCTGCTCATTGATTTATATTACTTTAGATTGTTTTAATGCCAATAATTGGTGGATTAGATAAGTAGTTTTCTTTAGGAACATTAGTTTTCATGTTTTTTTGTACAATCAATCATATCTAAAAATGTTTTGTTAATTTAACATATTAAAAACAATTATGAATAGTCTTTTTTAGTTTTTAAAAGTTTTTTAAAAAGTCAAAATATTAATAGAAAAAAGTAGCAATTTTACAAGATAAACTTGAAATATTATGAAAATTAAGCAGCAGAAATGGAAAAAGAACTGCTGTAATGTTATCAAATAAAGTCAAAATATTAATAGAAAAAAGTAGCAATTTTACAAGATGAACTCATAATATATAATATGTAATAATAATAATAATATAAATAATATAATATATATATATATATATATAATATATTATTTATAAAGAAAAAAATGTTATTTTTAAGGAGTCGTAATATTATAATTCTTGGAAAATTAGGTTTGAGAAAATAAAGTCCTAATAGTACTACAAGAAAGTTGACAAGAAAAAGTTGAAATATTATGAAAATTAAGCAGCAGAAATGGAAAAAGAACTGCTGTAATTTTATCAAAATAAAGTCAAAATATTACGAGAAAAAAGTAGCAATTTTACAAGATAAAGTCATAAATTATGAGGAATAAATATTGTCATTTTATTACCAGAAAAAAAAAAAGGTGAAATATTATGAAAATTAAGCAGCAGAAATGGAAAAAGAACTGCTGTAATTTCATCAAAATAAAGTCAAAATAAGATAAAGATAAACCCATAATATTATGAGAAATAAATAGTCATTTTATTACCAGAAAAAGAAAAAGGTGAAATATTGTGAAAATTAAGCAGCAGAAATCGAAAAAGAACTGCTGTAATTTTATCAAAATAAAGTCAAAATATTACGAGAGAAAAGTATCAATTTTACAAAATAAACCCATAATATTATAAGAAATAAATATTGTCATTTTATTACCAGAAAAAGATTCCCAAAAATTTTGTGTGCAATTTTGTGAGACTAAACTAGTCTTTTTAGTTTTTAAAAATATGAAAGTGTGTTGCACATATTTGTGCTACTGTATAAACAAAGCAGTTATCCAGATTCTTACCTGTTGGCTGCAAACTTCTGACATATAAAACCTCCGGGGATCTGTGTGACGATGTATCCCCAGAAGAAGGATCCGTGGATCATTCCCACCGTCTCCGGGTCCCAAGTGAACTGTGCAGCCTAAAAGGAGAAAAAACGAGAACAATCCCAACTCGCTAGTTCTCATACATTTCATGTTGATTTCTACACACAAATAAACGCTTCTTTTTGCAGGTACTTACCACCAGTACTTCCTTGTTGCCTTTGTAGACGGTGTGGTCGTTGACCATGCTCACGATGGCCACGCCCAGATTGCAGCGGATCCCGAAGGAGATGCAGAAGCCCAGGCCGGACAGGATGGCGATGATGTAACGCCTGGGCAAACCGAAGCAGGTACAATCCACCACGGGTAGTTCCTTCTCCTGCACCAGCTCGGGGCGGCCCTCCGCGGACAGCTCGATGGTTTCTCCATTTGGCTGCTGCTTGTCAATCAACCTGACGACACATTGTTTATTTTTGGATTCAAAACCTTCAAAAGTTTATTTTTAGCGTCCAACCATCCATTTCCTAAGAATCACATGACTAAAAGGTGTCACTGGGGTGTTACACTGAAGGTATCGGTTTAAAGGTGACTGCATGTTTTTGTGCATGTGTGCATCCACTAGTGGGTTGATCCACTTAGTCAGTGAGGTGGACGATAATGTATAGAAACAGACGCCGCATCATAACCACGTGTTTATGTATCATAGATCTGGCTTTTTGTGGACAAAATAAAGCATTTACATTTGGGATGAATCGTGTCGCTTGTTATTCTCTCACACACACACACACACACACACACACACACACAGAAGCTCGAGCCTGATATTGCTTCATTATTGATGTGTTTTTGGATGAGATCAATAATTCAGTACATTTTTTTTTTTTTTTTTTTTTTTTTTACACCGTTATGTGTCACTATGCATCCATGTTTCTGCAGTCTGCTCTATCCCTTACTGGCAGACTCAGCATCGTCACTTTAGTACACCCTGGACTGGTGGCCAGCCAGCCAATCACAGGGCACATATAGACAAACAACCATTCACACTCACATTCATACCTATGGACAATTTGGAGTCGCTAATTAACCTAGCATGTTTTTGGAATGTGGGAGGAAACCGGAGTACCCGGAGAAAACCCACGCATGCACGGGGAGAACATGCAAACTCCACACAGAGATGGCCGAATGTGGAATTGAACTTGGGTCTCCAGCAAAAGAGTTGTGTAATGTCATAAATAATGAGTGTATAAGTAACTATAGGGGTGCTACTTCATATCTAAAAAGCTCTAATGTTTAAAAAAACACATTTAGAAGGTTCATTCATTTATTCATTTTCTAGCGCTTATCCTCATGAGGGTTGTGGCGGGTGCTGGAGCCTATCCCAGCTGTCTTGGGGCGAGAGGCGGGGTACACCCTGGACTAGTCGCCAGCCAATCATAGGACACATATAGACAAACAACCATTCACACTCACATTCATACCTATGGACAATTTGGAGTCGCTAATTAACCTAGCATGCATGTTGTTCGAATAATTTTACTTTATTTTAGTTTTATTGTGTGCGAGATTCATTGTTGTATGCCCCCCCGTGCACATTCATTCATTTTCTACCGCTTCTCCTCACGAGGGTCATGGATATGCTGGAGCCTATCCCAGCTGTCTTCAGGCGAGAGGCGGGGTACACCCTGGACTGGTGGCCAGCCAATCACAGGGCACATATAGACAAACAACCATTCACACTCACATTCATACCTATGGACAATTTGGAGTCAATTAACCTAGCATGTTTTTGGAATGTGGGAGGAAACCGGAGTACCCGGAGAAAACCCACGCATGCACCGGGAAGAACATGCAAACTCCACATAGAGATGGCCGAGTGTGGAATCGAACTCCGGTCTCCTAGCTGTGAGGCCTGCACGCTAACATTTATGACCTTCCAAATAGACTTTTTAACATTAGAGCCCTCTAGACATGAAATAGCATCCCTATAGTCACCTTTACACTCCTATGACCAAATATAGTAACATTACAGACTCCTACTGGTCAGTGTAGAAAACTACATATCATCACATGTCTTTGAATGCATCTTATGTTTGTATTTTATCTCATTTAGCCAACACTTAAAGCACGTTTAGCAACATGCACGGGGAGAACATGCAAACTCCACAAAGAGATGCCCGAGGGTGGAATTGAACTCAGGTCTCCTAGCTGTGAGGCCTGCGCACTAGCCACTCGTCCACCTTAAAATCAATAAACATAAAATGATACTTGGTAAAAGCGGCGTTTTAGAATTGGTCACAGATTATCTGCATCCTCCCTCTTTCCCTCTTTCTCTCTCTCTCTCTCTCTCTCTCTCTCTCTCTCTCTTAATCTGTCACAACATTCAGATTAGGATTATAAAAATGATTTACTTCCGGAAATGAATATGGAGGAGCAAAGCAGTGGTGGGCGTGGCTTCCCGATGACGACACATTATTATTCTGGCCTTAACTTGACAATTTGTTAGCGTGTTAGCGCGTCATGTTGCTTTAAATGAATGGATATCTCCAGGCAGATGATATTAAAATGCATATGACTTTCTAAATATAGCTGCTGTATATACTTAAAATAATAAAATACAAATAATAAAATACAAAAAAATAATACAAACGTTCAGTCAACAAATAAATTTAGCAAGAAAAATATAAATGTCCTTTAGGTTATTTTTAAAACTATTTTAAAAAATATATATATAATATAAAATATAATATAATAATAATATAATACTATATATAAATATAATATATAATATAAAATATAATATAAATATTTTAAACAATTTACAAAAATAAATAACATGTTTCTTTAAAAAACAAAAAATTAATAAAAATTTAAAAAATCATTTAAAAAAGCATTATTGCATTATTTCCAGGCTTAACATAAAACAATATAGTGTGCGCATTGAGTCGCCTGTGCCTTTAAGAGTCTATCTATCAGAGATCTTTAAGTATGAAGATATGTAATAACATAGAGACCTCCACCAAGGCTTAAACAGCAATTTGGAAAAGCAACAAATACTACATATTAATATGCGTGTTTGCAATATATCTAAAATATAAAAAAATGTCAAATTTAATGACTTTTTACTTTTACTACTTTATGAATTCAGAAAATAAAAATGATAAATGTAAATAATAATAATAAATGATGTTGCCAGCAGATGTAAACAAACAGGACGTTGCTTATTGTAGATTGTTATTCGCATGTGATGCATCACACTTCCACCTTCTCCCGCTCGATCCCAGGCAGCGGAATCATCCTCATTAGACACGGAGACAGATTGCAGCCTGACACTGACACATATGCTACCAGCTAACGAGGCTAGCCCACAGCCAACACGACTCTTAATGACAGCTGCTTCACACCGAAGCATGATCATGCTGTAGTGCGCTCCCGAAAAAAAACATTACACTCAAGCGCTACTGTTTATGGAGACATGAAAATCCCCAATGCTTTAGCAGCAGGACTGGATCATTCAAAAATTAAAGATACGGTCCTGCTCATGTTAAACAGCAACGGCTTCTTGCTGTAAGCGGGGAACAATTAATGAACATGGCAAAACGGAAGACACCCCCCACTTCTGACCTTAGGCGCTTTGGAATATCATAATTACAAAGACAAAAAGCCTGGAGGGAATCACACCTTCAACTCTGCTCTTCACACTCGCACGCTCGCCTTTAAATGTGGATGCAACTTCTAAGAGTTATGAGTTATCATATCCTATGATGTAAAAGTTGTTTTTTTTTTTAACCCTTAGATGCACGAGTGACTGGACCCTACACTCTTCCATAAGTGGGTCAAAAATCACCCATACTAGAATCAATGCCTTTTTATGCTAATTTTGCCATTTTGGTTAGGAATAATCACTTGTATGATATTTAGTATTATATTTAGGACCACACAATAATAATTTAATGTTAGAAACATCTTCATTTTTCACTTTTTTACATCTTTGAAAAAGAAAATGACCCCGTACAACAATAGAAAATGTGAGGATCCATTGTGTGTTGCATAAAGGTAAGTTAAAAATGTGAATGGTATGATATCAAAAAATATGTTTTTTGAGGAATACCTGGAATATGAAATGATAATTTTTTTTCATTACGAAGATATTTCAAGAAAACAACCTGACCGGGTCATTTTTGACCCACTTATGAAAGGTTGGGGTAATAACACAAAAACTCAAATTTCTTAAAATGTATAAAAGGCAAGTTAAAAATGTGAACGGCATGATATCAAAAACATGTTTTTTGAAGAATACCTGGAATATGAAATGATAAATTTTTTTCATTACGAAGATATTTCAAGAAAACAAACTGACCGGGTCATTTTTGACCCACTTGTGGAAGGTTGGGGTAGTAACAAAAAAACTAAAATTTCTTAAAATGTATAAAAGGTACGTGAAAAATGTGAATTGTATAATATCAAAAAATATGATTTTTGAGGGATACCTGGAATCTGAAATTATAAAAATTTTTCATTACGAAGATATTTCAAGAAAACAACCTGACCGGGTCATTTTTGACCCACTTATGGAAGGTTGGGGTAGTAACACAAAAACAAAAAATTCTTAAAATGTATAAAAGGTAAGTTAAAAATGTGAATGGCATGATATCAAAATATGTTTTTTGAGGAATACTTGGAATATGACATGATAACAATTTTTCATTACAAAGATATTTCAAGAAAACAACCTGACCGGGTCATTTTTGACCCACTTATGGAAGGTTGGGGTAGTAACACAAAAACTAAAATTTCTTAAAATGTATAAAAGGTAAGTTAAAAATGTGAATGGTATGATATCAAAAACATGTTTTTTGAGGAATACCTGGAATATGAAATGATAATTTTTTTTCATTACAAAGATATTTCAAGAAAACAACCTGACCGGGTCATTTTTGACCCACTTATGGAAGGTTGGGGTAGTAACACAAAAACAAAAATTTCTTAAAATGTATAAAAGGTAAGTTAAAAATGTGAATGGCATGATATCAAAAGCATATTTTTGAAGAATACCTGGAATATGAAATGATAAAAATTTTTTCATTACAAAGATATTTCAAGAAAACAACCTGACCGGGTCATTTTTGACCCACTTATGGAAGGTTAGGGTAGTAACAAATAAACTAAAATTTCTTAAAATGAATAAAAGATAAGTTAAAAATCTGAATGGCATGATATCAAAAACATGTTTTTTTGACATTTTTGACCCACTTATGCATCTAAGAATTAAATGCAGTCATATGTACTCGAGAAGTATCAATACCAATTCCAGGCTTTACTTTAAGATGTGTAGCGAAGCCTGTTGCGTTTGGGGTCTGGTGGTTATAAATAGGGACACATATAAAAAGTCACTTTTACATAACAAGGGGTCCTTTAACCCCAACGAAAACGTTATTTTACTACAATATCTCCCACGAATCACATGTTGCATGCTGACCTCCGACCTTTGTTCTCCTGTATATGAAATGATGAATTGCCGGAGTGTTCTCTGTAATCCTCTCATAAGAGGATGATGCAGGCAGAGAGACAGCCATGGAGGCCCACAGCAAATATATTATATAAGAGCAGACGCCTTGCTCATTAGTGTCCATGTGTTCAATTACGCCTGTCTTGGGTCAACGTGGACTCGAACATGCTTTCATTTTAAATTCGGAGGGGCGTCCCTGCGACATTACGAATGTCTTTATTTTTTGAAATTTCTCCGAGCCGCCGTGTCGCTCACGGTGTTTCTTCCGTGAGCCAGTCGCTCTCCCTGAAGTGAACAGATTGGGTCTCGGCGGGACGGTGTCACCCAGGGAGGCGCCCTCCCATCCTCCTCATTCTGTCACACCATTGTCCAACCCCCACCCACCATCCACCATCCACATCCACGCTCTCTCTTTCTATCCCATTACTGCACATATATGACACGGAAACATCTGTGGAGCTTCTTAATGAGTAATATTAGCTAAATAATACAAATAAAGTACTAGCAACAACACTTTGTAATGAAATTGTGCTGCAGGTGTACCTAATATTATGGCATGGCTGTGTGTTTGATTGCGTGTCTCCGTGTTTTTAATCCCCGCATACACGACCGACATCACGGATGGCAACCGCTCGACCTCCAACAACAGCTTAAGGACTACAAATATGACACACAGCTCTCATGCAGTACTTACTACTAGGAAACGTAGTACTACTTCAGTGACAATTTGACATTTTTTTTTCTTCATTTTTAAGACATTTTAGAATTTTTGTCTCCGCTTCTTAAATTAATCCTATATGCCAACAGTACACAAAAAATCAACAAAAATATTCCCAATTAAAAAAAAATAATTTAATATTTATCTTAAGCAAAAAAAATCTTTATGTTACAATGCCAATTTGGACTACAGTTGTCTTTCATTTATAGACGTTAATTGGTTCCAGACCCGATCACAATAAATTAATTTCCAGGATATAGAATTCAATCTTAATAAATGCAAGGTTCAGGATAGTCAGAGCATAGAAAACCTGAAAACCTGTTTATGACTTCCTAAATTATGATAGTACATAACTATACAATTATTAACATTATTAGATTATAGTCACATTGCAACTATTGTGCTGTAGGGACTAGAGACAAGCTAGTAAGCTAACCAGTTAGAGTCGCATTTTGGGATGTCGGAGGAAGCAGCAGTAACCAGTGCACAGGGAAAACATGCCAAGAGGCAAACCAGGCATTTGCCTGGGGCCCTGACTTTTAGGGGGGCCTCCGTAAAAACCGGGTGCCCCAAGTGTTAATGCATGTACTGCACACAAACGACAACAACGGGCATTATTCATTCATTCATTTTCTACCGCTTATCCTCACGAAGGTCGCGGTGGGGTGCTGGAGCGTATCCCAGCTGTCTTCGGGCGAGAGGCGGAGTACACCCTGGACTGGTGGCCAGCCAATCACAGGGCACATACGTAGACAAACAACCATTCACACTCACATTCATACCTATGGACAATTTGGAGTCGCCAATTAACCTAGCATGCATGTTGTTTGAATAATTTTACTTTATTTTAGTTTTATTGTGTGCGAGATTCATTGTTGTTGTACGCCCCCTCCCCAAGTGCACATTCATTCATTTTCTACTGCTTATCCTCACGAGGGTCATGGGTATGCTGGAGCCTATCCCAGCTGTCTTCAGGCGAGAGGCGGGGTACACCCTGGACTGGTGGCCAGCCAATCACAGGGCACATATAGACAAACAACCATTCACACTCACATTCATACCTATGGACAATTTGGAGTCGCTAATTAACCTAGCATGTTTTTGGAATTTGTGGGAGGAAACTGGAGTACCCGGAGAAAACCCACGCATGCAAACTCCACACAGAGATGGCCGAGGGTGGAATTGAACCCTGGTCTCCTAGCTGTGAGGTCTGCGCGCTAACCACTTGATCGCCGTGCAGCCCAACAACGGGCATTTACGATGCAATTATGATACAACGACATAGCAGACCCCCTTGAGGGGCCCCCGCAGGGGCCCATCTGCGCCAATCAAATCAATGCAAGGTTTGTTTGTTTATCGGCCACCGAGAAAGACACGATGAAGAGGAGTTATCCCAGAAATTACATTTTTTTGGTGTGTAAGGGGGTGGAGGGGGGCATTAATTTCTTGCTTTGAACCCCCAAGAACCTTTGCCCCGCCACTCAGTATTACATGAGTAAAAAACATGGATATAAAACATTATTGAAGGCGGAATAGATGCGTCCCATTACGTGAATTAATTACTGCCTCTTTTAGCTGTTTTTATATCTTTATAATGCAGTGTTCATGTCTCACTTTATGGATGATGGGCACATTTTTCCTTTAATATTTCACGTTTCCTTGCTGAATTATTCAACATATGAAACTGGTGTATTGTGACGTAATTTAAATTGAAACATTATCAAACTGTCAAAGCTTTAAAGAAGCTGCAAACACGATCAAACAGTAATTAGCAGAGCTTGCCATAATTTGAATATTTTATCAAAGCCACTGTGCATCATAAATGAAAATGTAGCACTCTAGCGGATGTAAAATGGATTAAAAATGGATTACCTGCTAGATTCTGCATTGCCTTGTGCGTCGCGGCGACTAACCTCTCCTTGTGGAGCCGGTTTTGTTTTAATAAATGTCTTTTTTTTTTACAGGGATGCAAAAAAACATGCACAGGGCGCGCTCGGACACGACGCTGATGATTGAAATGATTCCGATGATGATGTCTGTTTGAAGTGGAAGAGTGAAAAGCGTGCATTTGACCTTACAGAGATGCTGTTTGTGCTTACCTAGTGGAGTTTTAATATAGAAACAGGAGATGCATTCTGATGGAGAAACTCTTTAAATAATAAATGAACTTCTGGCTGCTTTCATCAGGGAGGGATCACGCTTTTTGTCTGTGAGCTGGTGAGATTGCTCCAACTCGCACCGAGGCGCGCGGGGTTGGGTGGGGGGTGGGGGGCCCTCTTGCAATGCATGCATGCATGCATTCATACAAACATTTTTCCTTTTGCGTGGAGCTTCTTTATAACAAGAGTCTGTTAATCTGCATGCACGTGATAGGATGAAAGTTGACTTTGTCTCAATGGATGCGGGATGGATGGATGGATGGATGGATGGATGAGGAGGGAGCGGCCGGAGGAAGTGACATGGGCTAGGGATGGATGGATGGATGGATGGATGGAGTGAGTGGGAGGGGAGAGTTTAGGGATTTGCGTGGCTCGACAGCTGGACTGAAAAACAGGCTATTTCAGGACGGGATTTATACGTTTGCTTGCTACCTCAAATCCTAAGAGAACGCAAGCTTAAAGCAAAGGTTATCGCACGAGCCTTTATCACTCACTTTAATCTACAAATATTACACCATTTATATGGAAAAATCTGAAATATGACTATTGGGGGTACGTTTATTACTTTTAATAATATACCAGTAACTTTAAGATCTTTTTTGTAAGCAAATTATGACCATACTACACTCTTTTGAATGTAAATATAAATGTATTATATTTTATTTGCTTAATTATTGCAGCAACTATTGCATATATAATTAATATGAGACCTGCAATAGTAGTTATGTGTTATTCTAATGAAGAAATTAAAAGGAAACTATTTTTTAAATAGAAATAATTAAGCGTAAATTGAGAAAACTGTTACTTTTAATAGAATTATGCGTGGAAATATGCAGTTTTTGCATATATTTTTGCATAAAATCATTTTTTAGTATTTTCCTGCACTTTCACTGCCACTCCTTTGTATTAAATTGTGACTACGGCGGATTTTTAACTTAACTTTAGCTCCTTAAATGTAAATCCGGAAACAAACTTTTATTATTTATAAAGAGGTCGGCTCGAGCTGCACGCGCCCAAACCCAAAGGAATCGAAAAGTCACGTGACAAAGCGTGTTCACGAGAAGTCAAATGAAGTGATGAACATCGTGACAAAAATAAAGATAGGAGTAAAATTACCTGTTAATTCTGCCCAAAGTTTTGGCCGCGACCGCCTTGAACCTGTCAGGTCGGACCTCCATCTTTCTTGCTGCTGCTGAGCCCGCCCGTGTGCTCCTCTTCCGTGTGGGCGCGCGCAGTGCACGCGATCCTGCTCGCTCCCGTGCGCCCCCTGAGAGGTAAAGAAGAGGCACGTTCATGCTATTGTGTTGATTACATTGTTATTGTTTTTTTTAAAGCTGAAGTACCCAATCAAACGCAGTTCCTCATGGAGATGTTAGGGATTCCAACCTGGATGTCGTCTGTAAATTACTTTCATATATTATATATGCAGATTTATACACATTTAATAAAATCATCACCTATAGTACAACACATACAGTACAATTGAACGCATCACTCACTATCAACACATGAGGTAAAATCTAACAAAAATACAACATCTTTCTGATAATAAGGACCCACAAAGCAGTTATTAACTTTCCTGAAATTGAAAGTTACTTGAAAAGAATATCATATAATACATTTTTTGTACGAGCGTCTTAATAATATCGTCAAAACACACCACAGATGAAGAATTACAGCACAATTAAACCCTGTCTGAGTAGCTTTGTTCAGATGAGCCGGTTTTGTGTGGTGTGGGATGTGTGGGAGTGCAAGCAAGAGTGTGAAAGTGAAAAAGGTGTGGAGCCCAAAACAGGAAGTGGATCTTAATCTTTGGAGCTTCCAAGCCATGGGTGCAGAAGCAACTGCATTTGGGTGGTTTTATGTAAATTAGCTATGGGGTTAGTCGCCCAAATATGGACAGTATATATACATATATAGATAGAGAATTAAAAAGTGACTTTTCCATCATATGTCAACTTTAACACTCTGATTGGTCCTCACAAACAGGCATGCAAATGAGGAGGAAATCTTTGTTTCGTTCTCCGAAGGCGACATTCTTAGTCTGGCTATGTGATGTTTACTGAATAAACTAGCTTTTAGCTTGCCATTAAAGCAGCTTCTGCAACTATTGTGTCTAACGCGGTCCTCCCTGATACATCCCATCTCCGAGGACGCGCATTTGTAACGCTTTCAACCACCACGCCGAACACCTCCCCTCACACCCCCGTGTCCTGCTGCTCCTCTTCATCGTCCTCCTGTTGGGGCAGGAGGCGGTAGTGCTCGCCGCCTACCGGCAGGAAGGTGATCCTAGATCGTGCGGTATCTTCCTCGGGGGTAACTGAGTTGAAATCCAGCTGTTCGACAGAGTTGCATTTGGTGTACAAGTCTCGGTGCACATCCTGGCCGGAACCTCCTTCATCGGTGTGGGCGTCCGGCAGCCAGCGGTGCTGCAGGGTGGAGTGGATGTAGCCGATGGGAACGGGCAGGCTGGCAAAGACCATAAGCAGCACGATCATAGCCAGGGACCAACCCGGGTACTCTAACGTCATCTCGGAGGCCTGGCCAGATGAAGATACAAGCAATGATATTACCTTGAAAGTACTGAAAGTTTCCATCATACACAACAATAAAAGTCTACTTCGTTGCAAATTATTTGTACTCTGTGGTGGTAACATACAGTAGAAATACATGACATACTACCAATGAGAATGACACTTACTACTGTGTAGAAGAAGACAGACATATGACAATTAACAGGAAAATTTGAAAAATACCCTCCAATTGAAAAATGAGACCACAAGACATTAAAAAATGCAGTAATAACTTAATAATTAAATAATTTTAATTAATTAGTTAATATTGTTATTATTACATTACCATTATTATTATTATTATATTACAATAATTAATATTATTATATTTTACGTTTTTACATCAGTATATTTTATGTATTACCATGTTATTTATTTATTTATTATTTAAAAAAAATATTTTTAGTATTATGCTTTCTTTGTAGCACTTTGAGGTTTCTGTAATGTAAAGTGTAATATAAATAAAATTTATTATTATTATTTAATTATGTATTTATGTATGTATTTTCATTATTTCAAATATTATTTCAAGTTTATATAATATACTATATTATTTATATTACTATGTATTTATGTATGTATTTTCATTATTTCAATTATTTCAAGTATATATATAATATACTATATTATATATATTACTATGTATTTATGTATGTATTTTCATTATTTCAAATATTATTTCAAGTAAAGTAAAGTATATATAATATACTATATTATTTATATTACTATTATTTTTACTACACTAACATTTTCAGCTTCATGTGATGTAAAAAAAACAAACAAACAACAAATTTCACTCAGTATGAGTGAAACTGCCATCTTACCATGGTTTGATTCCAGGCTGTGTATGTGGGTCCTTTAAAGACCATCCTCAACAAACTGGCAGTCAAAAGTCCGATCATAGCCAACAAGCACACATATTTCCAAAGATATTTGTACACCACCGGAGGGCGCCATTTCAGCATGTCTTCGATATCGTCCAAGAAGCTGCAAGCGTAGGAGAACCAGCCCACAGAAGACATTGTGCGGGATGCTAGAACAGAACATGAAGATGTTACAACCTTACCGATCTGTGCCATAGACCCAGGACACACTGATGGTTTCAAAGATGACAACGATGATTAACGGCAGCGTGGCGGAGTAGTCGTCAAACATTGCTACAAAGTAGTTCCCTGAGCGCTGAGTGAAGAGAAGTCCGATCAGGAAGCCCAAAGCACAGCTGGACACTGATAAACAAACATGGAATAAAAATGACATCTGGACCTAGAAAACATGTGAAGATGTGCTTGCCGTTTTACCGGTGAGTAACGTGCGATGGCGTGCTAGCAGCTTGAAATTATCCATGAGAGGTGTGAGGATTCCCTGCATGGTCCCAAACATGGTGCTGAGGCCCAGGTTGAGCAGCATTAGGAAAAACAGAGCGGACCAGAAGGGGCTGGCTGGGAAGAGAGCCATCGCCTCAGTGAACGCTATGAAAGCCAGTCCTGTCCCTTCCACTCCCTGAACACCCCAACACAAACAACACACGCAAAAGATGACAACATTACACACGTCGACTGACTCACAACAGTTGGAAATTTCAATTTATAAAAACATCCCTTTTTTTTTTCCCTGTTTTAACCGCAAGCTAGTGACTAGCCATTCATTTACAAGCTTAGTATTGGAGTTGCTAAAACTCATCGAAAACTGAAATTATTCCATTCATGACAAAATTTAAGACTTACACTAAGACTAAGTCATTTAAACTAAAAACTATGCTAAAAAACACATTAAATACAAGTAAACAAAAGCAAAAAGACTAAGACCAATTCAACTAAAACCACAATGAAAACTAAAACTAGACTAATTTAAAGTAAACTAAACTAGCCATTCACTTACATGCTAAGTATTGGAGTTGGTAAAAGTCATCGAAAACTGAAATGATTCCATTCATGACAACATTAAAGAATTCAAACAAAATTTAAGACTTACACTAAGACTAAGTCATTTAAACTAAAAAACTATGCTAAAAACCACATTAAATACAAGTAAACAAAAGCAAAAAGACTAAGACCAATTCAACTAAAACCACAATGAAAACTAAAACTAGACTAATTTAAAGTAAACTAAACTAGCCATTCACTTAGATGCTAAGTATTGGAGTTGGTAAAAGTCATCGAAAACTGAAATGATTCCATTCATGACAACATTAAAGAATTCAAACAAAATTTAAGACTTACGCTAAGACTAAGTCATTTAAACTAAAAAAAACTATGCTAAAAAAACACATTAAATACAAGTAAACAAAAGCAAAAAGACTAAGACCAATTCAACTAAAACCACAATGAAAACTAAAACTAGACTAATTTAAAGTAAACTAAACTAGCCATTCACTTACATGCTAAGTATTGGAGTTGGTAAAAGTCATTGAAAACTGAAATGATTCCATTCATGACAACATTTAAGAATTCAAACAAAATTTAAGACTTACGCTAAGACTAAGTCATTTAAACTAAAAAAACTATGCTAAAAAAACACATTAAATACAAGTAAACAAAAGCAAAAAGACTAAGACCAATTCAACTAAAACCACAATGAAAACTAAAACTAGACTAATTTAAAGTAAACTAAACTAGCCATTCACTTACATGCTAAGTATTGGAGTTGGTAAAAGTCATCGAAAACTGAAATGATTCCATTCATGACAACATTAAAGAATTCAAACAAAATTTAAGACTTACACTAAGACTAAGTCATTTAAACTCAACTAAACTATGCTAAAACAACACATTAAATACAAGTAAACAAAAGCAAAAAGACTAACACCAAATTCAACTAAAACAACAATGAAAACTAAAACTAGACTAATTTAAAGTAAACTAAACTAAAAAATAAATATCAAAACTAAAAATTAAGGGACTGAAAAAGTAAACTCAAACTAAAACATAAAACACTTAAAGTAAACTAAAATAAAACTAAAGTAAATTCAGGTAAAACAACACCTACACAAAATATAAAAATAAAGTTGCCATAAAATACAAACTAATTTCAACTAATTTAATAGTTAGTAAGATTAAAATAAAACCAAGATTAAATCTAACACACAACTAACTTCTTAACTCAACTAAAAACAAACTACACAATCAAACTAAAACTAACAAAATTAAAGATAATGAGACAAAACTAATTTTGGACTAAATTTGACTTCAACCAAACTTAAAAATAAGACTAAACTCAAGTATAAATGTTATGTTTGTTATGTTATTTATAAACAAACTTTGCTTATATTTGTTCCGTTCCGTCTGCTTCATGGGAGGCCTCCAGGTAAATATGTCTACTGTTCCTAAATACATGATAAATGGATGATCTGTTTATTTAAGTTTCCTGCTCACTCGTCTGACACAGCTTGCTTCCATCTCTGCTGGAAACTTTCTCCATCCTGAACATCCCATAGTTTTCACTGTATTGTCCTGCAGAGGATATTTCTGGGAACTGTTAACCCTTCAATTCCATGCTCATGTAAAAGTGAAAGAACTCCTTTTGGCTTCATTCATTCATTCATTCATTCATTTTCTACCGCTTTTTTCCTCACAAGGGTCGCGGGGGGGTGCTGGAGCCTATCCCAGCTGTCTTCGGGCGAGAGGCGGGGTACACCCTGGACTGGTGGCCAGCCAATCACAGGGCACATATAGACAAACAACCATTCACACTCACATTCATACCTATGGACAATTTGGAGTCTGCTAATTAACCTAGCATGTTTTTGGAATGTGGGAGGAAACTGGAGTACCCAGAAAAACCCACGCATGCACAGGGAGAACATGCAAACTCCACACAGAGATGGCCGAAGGTGGAATCGAACTCGGGTCTCCAGCAAAAGAGCTGTGTAATGTCATAAATAATGAATTATAGGAGTGTATGAGTGACTATAGGGGTGCTACTTCATGTCTAGAGAGCTCTAATAATGTTTAAAAAAACACATTTAGAAGGTTTACATTTAGCGCTTATTCTCACGAGGGTCACGGGGGTGCTGGAGCCTATCCCAGCTGTGTTCGGGCGAGAGGCGGGGTACACCCTGGACCGGTAGCCAGCCAATCACAGGGCACATATAGACAAACAACCATTCACACTCACATTCATACCTATGGACAATTTGGAGTCTGCTAATTAACCTAAGCATGTTTTTGGAATGTGGGAGGAAACCGGAGTACCCAGAGAAAACCCCCGGAGAACATGCAAACTCCACACAGAGATGGCTGGGGGTGGAATTGAACCCTGGTCTCTTAGCTGTGAGGTCTGCGCCGCCGTGCCGCCCTTATATGTACTTTACTTAAAATAATAATTGAAATAATGAAAATAATACATAATTAAATACTAAAAATAATAAATAAATAACATGGTAATACATAAAAAATACTGATGTAAAAACTTAAAATATAATAATAATATTAATTATTGTAATATTGAAATATTATAATAATATTGGTTATGTAATAACAAAACGTAACTATTTAAGGAGAAAACCCACGCATGCACGGGGAGAACATGCAAACTCCACACAGAGATGGCCGAGGGTGGAATCGAACCCTGGTCCTCCTAGCTGTGAGGTCTGCGCGCTAACCACGCTAACCATATTTGTGTTTCTTTGCAGGATGACGCAAAAACTCCATTTCCCACCTTGTTCATCTCGTCCTCCAAACTGCAGTCGGTGATGTTATGAGCCAGCGCGGCGCCGTAGTGGCTGTACCATTCTCTGTAGTCTTGGACAGACACGGAGCTTGGATCTGTTATGTTGAACCAAGGCCACCAGTGCTGGTCCTGGACCTGGTCCTGGGCTGACATGACGCTTAGAAGGCCGAGATTTCTGAAAGTAAATCAGTCAAACCATAAAAAGTTTGGATTGGTTGACACTTTAAAAGTGTTATAGTTTGAAGTCAAATCCCAGTAATGGACTCTGATACACACCTCGCCACGCAGTCCTTTGCAATGTTCTTGGCGCGGAACCCCAAGATGACAAACACCACCAGCGAAGCCAGAACGGACGTCATGAAGTTGATGCCCGAGACCATGAGAGCGTCCCTGTGGCAGTTGTTTTGGATGGGATTGTAGGAGGAATACGCGATGACGGACCCGTAGCCAAGTCCCAGGGCAAAAAACACTTGAGTGGCAGCCTGCCGCCACACCTGCATGTTCCCCCAGATCTCCAACTGGGACACATAAGCAAAGTTCTGGTGTAGACTCTGGTCTCGAATGACAGATTAAACATAATAATCAAACACGCTATGGGACGGGTGCTTACTTTGGGATAGAACATGTATGTGATTCCTTCTGTGGCTCCATCCAACATCAAGCCTCTGATGAGGAAAATGAAGAGCACCACGTAGGGGAACACCGAGGAGAAGTACATCACCTGGAACAGAGAGGACATTTTGTACTAAGCTAACTACTTGGTAAATATTTTCGTTCTGCATAAATTCGATAAACATCCATAAAAACATTATTATTATTTGCAGCAAAACACTCATTCATTTGTTCATTTTCTACCACTTATCCTCACAAGAGGGTGCTGGAGCCTATCCCAGTTGTCATCAGGCGAGAGGCGGGGTCCACCCTGGATTAGTGGTCAGCCAATCACAGGGCACATATAGACAAACAACCATACACACTCACATTCATACCCATGGACAATTTGGAGTCGCCAATTAACCTAGCATGCATGTTGTTGGAATAATTTTACTTTATTTTAGTTTTATTGTGTGCAAGATTCATTGCTGTACGCCCCCCCCAAAAGTGCACATTCATTCATTTATTTTCTACCACTTTTGTGCTGGAGCTTATCCCAGCTGTCTTCAGGCAAGAGGCGGGTACACCCTGGACTGGTGGAATGCAAACTCCACACAGAGATGGCTGAGCGTGGAATTGAACTTGTCTCTCCAGCAAAAGTTGTGTTGTGTAATGTTATAAATAATGAATTATAGGAGTGTATAAGTGACTATAGGGGTGCTACTTCATGTTTAGAGAGCTCTAATAATGTTAAAAAAAACACAATTAGAAGGTTCATTCATTCATTCATTCATTTTCCAGCGCTTATCCTCACGAGGATCGCGGGGGTGCTGGAGCCTATCCCAGCTGTCTTCGGGCGAGAGGCGGGGTACACCATAGACTGGTGGCCAGCCAATCACAGGGCACATATAGACAAACAACCATTCACACTCACATTCATACCTATGAACAATTTGGAGTCGCTAATTAACCTAGCATGTTTTTGGAATGTGGGAGGAAACCGGAGTACCCGGAGAAAACCCACACATGCAAAGGGACAACATGCAAATTATGTGGGATTGAACTCGGGTCTCCAAGCTGTGAGGTCTACGCGCTAACCACTCACCCACCGTGCAGCCACAGCACGTTTTTATAAAAAGTCTTGTTAACCTTTGCAGACGACTTGATTCCCTTAATCATGGCTAACGAGACGATGGTCCATGCGGCCAGCAAGCAGCCAGTCATGAGCGAATTCAACTCTCCGGATTCCTCGATGGAATTTGAGATGTTCAGGGCCTTCCGAAACCAGAAATAGGATGTTGGCGAACTTTGTGCACATTCTTTCACTGTTCAGACAGGAGAAAGTATTTGGTGGTTTGGACGTCACAATACACACGCATGCATGCATGCACACGCACACTACCTGTGTCGTTGGTGGCCACGTCGGTGGGACAGTGCTGCCACGGTAACGGATACTGGAAGGAGTTCCCCAAGTAGAAGAGGCTCCATGCAATAATCACGTTGTAGTAAAGGCCCACGTAAAAGCACACCTATGGAAGAAGACAACGCAAAACACAGTTTTTCCACCCAGGCAAAAAAGTCAGAGGATGCGGGGGCCTTTTTGATACAAAAAAAAAAACATTTTATAAGTTTTTAAGACAAATTTTCCCCTGTTGTGTATTACTTTTTTTCTCATTCTTTCTTTTGTTGATGTTATGAAAACAAGCTTTGTTTGTTGCTCACAATATTACAATTATGCTACCTAAATTACATTATTTTTTCTAATAATATGAGTGTATGATGTGAATAATAACTTTATTCTCATAGAATTTTTCTTGTTTTCTTTTCTTGTTAGAATAAAATCAGAAAATTTGAATCTTAATATTTAAAATATTAAAAAAATAAAATGGAATTCTGCAGTTTTTTTTTTTAAATGTTCATCTATTTAAACTTTCTTCCTATAAAAAATATATTTTTTAATGTAATATTTCAACATTATGGTACTAAAATTACGTTATTTTCCCTCATAATATTACAAAGTTATCGTTGTAAAATGGCACCCTTTTTTGTTACATTACAACTTTTTTATTTTACATTTTGCTTTTTAATAATAACTTTATTGTCATAGAATTTTTCTTGTTTGAATAAAATCTGAAAATAAAAAAAAATCTTAATATTTAAAAAATAAAATTGATGCAGTTTGTTTTTCACATTTTTTATCTATTTAAACTTTCTTCCTATAAAAAAATTATGTATTTTTATTTAATATTTCAACATTATGGTACTAAAATTACGTTATTTTCCCTCATAATATTACAAAGTTATTGTTGTAAATGTCACCCTTTTTTGTTACATTACAACTTTTTAATTTTACATTTTACTTTTTTAATAATAACTTTATTGTCATAGAATTTTTCTTGTTTTCTTTTCTTGTTAGAATAAAATCAGAAAATTAAAAAATATATCTTAATATTTAAAATATTTTAAAAATAAAATGATTTCTGCAGTTTGTTTTTTTTACATTTTTCATCTTTTTAAACTTTCTTCCTATAAAAAAATATTTTTTTATTTAATATTTCAACATTATGGTACTAAAATTACGTTATTTTCCGTCATAATATTACAAAGTTATTGTTGTAAAATGGCACCCTTTTTTGTTACATTACAACTTTTTTTATTTTTATTTTAAGTTTTGATTTCATTCTTAATAAATATAATTATTGTTGATTTTTCCTTTTTTTCTGCTCTTGTTGTTGTTGCCGTTAAATTACATGTGCTGGGGACCAATAAAAACCAGCCACGGATTATAAATAGCCCCCAGGCCGCACTTTAGACACCCCTGACTTATAGCAACAGCAGACACGTGGCTTCATGATGTTTCCTGGACTGTGTATAAGTGAGCACTGATTTTGAATATTATGTACACATCATTATGCAGCAAATATCTCACAACAACGATCAGGAAGCGTGATAATGCTCGATCAAATCAGCTGTGGTTGCTCTTGCTGGCTTCTGATTGGTCAAATCGCACATGACGTATGTACTTTTATGTGGATGGAGTGGGGGAATAGGAATGAAAAGTAATATATACATTTTCCAATAATCAATATTACTCAGTCAAATGGCCACACCGAGAGTGCACCGTTCTTACAAAGGCAAACAGTACACTCAAATATGGATATTTTGGTATCGGTAAACATGCTGTATTCAGGCTGGAAAAACACGGAGATCCTTGTTCACATTCAATGTCTGTGGGAGAAAGTTTCGCAATACTTCTCACATTACAGCTCCTCGCCAGGTTTACACACTGTGAAAAAGGCTTGATTACATGTACGTGATATATGGGGTCAGGAGGAGGTTTTAGGAAGAAAATAAGTCTGTCGTTACACTCGCCAACTTCATTCATTTGCATGGGTGATTTCTCACAGTATGTGGGAACACAATCATCAAGTCCAATAAATCCTCACCAAGCAGCTGGAGTAGCCGATGCCGGACAGTTTGGGGGAGATGTGCTTCCAGACGCCGATGCTTCCCTGCCGAATGCTCTGGCCGGCTGCCAACTCCATGAAGAAGAGCGGAACGCCGACCACCAGAAGAAGGAAAACATACAACAGCATGAAGGCCCCTGCGAGGGAGGGGAAAAACTTACTTTCAGAAAAATAAGTACACAAAATACATACAATTTGCCAAATTCACAGTCAAATAAAGTACACCCTGGACTGGTGGCCAGCCAATCATTCACAACAACATCATTCAAACAACCATTCACACTCACATTCACACCTATGGACAATTTGGAGTCACCAATTAACCTAGCATGCATGTTGTTGGAATAATTTTACTTTATTTTAGTTTTATTGTGTGCGAGATTCATTGCTGTACGCCCCCCCCCCCAAGTGCACATTCATTCATTTTCTACCACTTATCCTCATGGGTATGCTGGAACCTATCCCAGCTGTCTTCAGGTCGCCAGCCAATCACAGGGCACATATAGACAAACAACCATTCACACTCACATTCATACCTATGGACAATTTGGAGTCGCTAATTAACCTAGCATGTTTTTGGAATGTGGGAGGAAACCGGAGTACCCGGAGAAAACCCACGCATGCACGGGGAGAACATGCAAACTCCACACAGAGATGGCCGAGGGTGGAATTGAACTCGGGTCTCCTAGCTGTGAGGCCTGCACGTTAACGTTTATGACCTTCCAAATATACTTTTTAACATTAGAGCCCTCTAGACATGAAATAGCATCCCTATAGTCACCTTTACACTCCTGTGACCAAATATAGTAACATTACCGACACCTTTACATTACAGAGAAAACCCACGCATGCACGGGGAGAACATGCAAACTCCACACAGAGATGGCCGAGGGTGGAATTGAACCCTGGTCTCCGAGCTGTGAGGTCTGCGCGCTAACCACTCGACCACCGTGCCGCCCCTCATTACATTTAAAGAGAAAAAAAATATTTGTACATACAGTGAAGAAAATAAGTATTTGAACACCCTGCTATTTTGCTATTTCTCCCACTTAGAAATCATGGAGGGGTCTGAAATTTTCATCGTAGGTGCATGTCCACTGTGAGAGAGATAAACTAAAAAGAAAAATCCAGAAATCACAATGCATGATTTTTTAACAATTTATTTGTGTGATACAGCTGCAAATAAGTATTTGAACACCTGTGTATCATCTAGAATTCTGACCCTGAAAGACCTGTTAGTCTGCCCATTAGAAGTCCACCTGCACTCCATGTATCATCCTGAATCAGATGCACCTGTTTGAGGTCGTTAGCTGCATAAAGACACCTGTCCACCCCATACAATCAGTAAGACTTTAACTTGTAACATGGCGAAGACCAAAGAGCTGTCCAAAGACACCAGAGACAAAATTGTACACCTCCACAAGGCTGGAAAGGGCTACGGAGCAATTACCAAGCAGCTTGGTGAAAAAAGGTCCACTGTTGGAGCTATCATTAGAAAATGGAAGAAGCTAAACATGACGGTCAATCTCAATCGGAGTGGAGCCCCATGCAAGATATCACCTCGTGGGGTCTCAATGATTCTAAGAAAGGTGAGGAATCAGCCCAGAACTACACGACAGGACTTGGTCAATGACCTGAAAAGAGCTGGGACCACCGTTTCCAAGGTTACTGTAGGTAATACACTAAGACGTCATGATGTGAAATCATGCATGGCACGAAAGGTTCCCCTGCTTAAACCAGCACATGTCAAGGCCCGTCTTAAGTTTGCATATGACCATTTGGATGATACAGAGGAGTCATGGGAGAAAGTTTTATGGTCAGATGAGACCAAAATAGAACTTTTTGGTCATAATTCCAATAAGCGTGTTTGGAGGAAGAAGAATGAAGAGTACAATCCGAAGAACACCATCCCTACTGTGAAGCATGGGGGTGGTAGCATCATGCTTTGGGGGTGTTTTTCTGCACATGGGACAGGACGAGTGCACTGCATTAAAGAGAGGATGACTGGGGCCGTGTATTGTGAGATTTTGGGGAACAACCTCCTTCCCTCTGTCAGAGCATTGAAGATGGGTCGTGGCTGGGTCTTCCAACACGACAACGACCCGAAGCACACAGCCAGGAAAACCAAGGAGTGGCTCCGTAAGAAGCATATCAAGGTTCTAGCATGGCCCAGCCAGTCTCCAGACCTGAACCCAATCGAAAATCTTTGGAGGGAGCTCAAACTCCGTGTTTCTCAGCGACAGCCCAGAAACCTGACTGATCTAGAGAAGATCTGTGTGGAGGAGTGGGCCAAGATCCCTCCTGCAGTGTGTGCAAACCTGGTGAAAAACTACAGGAAACGTTTGACCTCTGTAATAGCAAACAAAGGCTACTGTACCAAATATTAACATTCATTTTCTCAGGTGTTCAAATACTTATTTGCAGCTGTATCACACAAATAAATTGTTAAAAAATCATGCATTGTGATTTCTGGATTTTTCTTTTTAGTTTATCTCTCTCACAGTGGACATGCACCTACGATGAAAATTTCAGACCCCTCCATGATTTCTAAGTGGGAGAAATAGCAAAATAGCAGGGTGTTCAAATACTTATTTTCTTCACTGTATATGGGCCTTAAGTGTCCACATCATGACATTTAGTACTTTTAGTACTAGTATTTAGGACTTTAGGCTGTAAAATCCGTTCTAAAATCCAAATCTCTAAAGTATCAATATTCGTCCAGTGACACTGACCTCCTCCATTCTGGTGACAAAGGTAAGGGAACCTCCACACGTTCCCTAAACCCACACTGAAGCCCACCTGGGCCAACACGTACTGGATCTTGGAGTCCCAAGCTGGCCGGTCTCCGTTATTGGCGTCATTTGCGTCAGGACTGAGTGCAATTTGCGACTCGGACTGATTGTCACTCATCCACTGCGCCTCCTCGCCGCCATTCAATGAAGGTTTCTCTGTCTAGGCGTAAAGTGAGAGTAAAAACATAAAAGAGGACACTTGTCATATTTCAGAAACACAGTAGAGCTTTCAAGAAAAATATTATAGAAATGAAACTTGGATGTGACTTAAGAGTAGTCAGGGTACAGCTTCTGTTAAATACATTCATTCATTCATTTTCTACCGCTTATCCTCACTAGGGTCATGGGTATGCTGGAGCCTATCCCAGCTGTCTTCAGGCGAGAGGCGGGGTACACCCCGGACTGCTGGCCAGCCAATCACAGGGCACATATAGACAAACAACCATTCACACTCACATTCATATCTATGGACAATTTGGAGTCGCCAATTAACCTAGCATGCATGTTGTTGGAATAATTTTAATTTATTTTAGTTTTATTGTGTGCGAGATTCATTGTTGTTGTACGTCCACCCCAAGTGCACATTCATTCATTTTCTACTGTTTATCCTCACAAGGGTCATGGGTATGCTGGAGCCTATCCCAGCTGTCTTCGGGCAAGAGGCAGGGTACACCCTGGACTGGTGGCCAGCCAATCACAGGGCACATATAGACAAACAACCATTCACACTCACATTCATACCTATGGACAATTTGGAGTCACCAATTAACCTAGCATGTTTTTGGAATGGGGGAGGAAACCGGAGTACCCGGAGAAAACCCATGCAAACTCCACACAGAGATGCCCGAGGGTGGACTCGAACACGGGTCTCCTAGCTGTGAGGTCTGTGCGCTAACCACTCGATTTGTTGAATTGGTTCTGTATTTATAAATCAAATATTTTTGTGGGCTGCACGGTGGTCGAGTGGTTAGCGTGCAGACCTCACAGCTAGGACACCAGGGTTCGATTCCAACCTCGGGCATCTCTGTGTGGAGTTTGCATGTTCTCCCCGTGCATGCGTGGGTTTTCTCCGGGTACTCCGGTTTCCTCCCACATTCCAAAAACATGCTAGGTTAATTAGCGACTCCAAATTGTCCATAGGTATGAATGTGAGTGTGAATGGTTGTTTGTCTATATGTGCCCTGTGATTGGCTGGCCACCAGTCCAGGGTGTACCCCGCCTCTCGCCTGAAGACAGCTGGGATAGGCTCCAGCACCTGCCGCGACCCTCGTGAGCATAAGCGGTAGAAAATGAATGAATATTTTTATGGTTAGAGCAAAGCAGATTTGCTTTAAACCTTGTTAGAGCCCTCCAGGAATTAAATAACACCCCTATAGTCACCTTTATTATATATATGACTTGTGCTCTTATGTTTTGCTAGTGAAGCTGAGTTTTGGGTAAACAGGAAGTGAGTCGGGAGTTTCCTTTTAGCTTGTGCGATCATCGAAACCTGCAATAAAAGCTAGTTGTTCGATCAAGTCTGGTGCTTGTGTGTCTCACGGAAACATTACAGCAACATTCGTGACACCGAGTGACCAATGTAGAATACTATGGGTTTAGTGTTTACGTTTGTTTGTGTAGGATTGTGTTCTTTAAGAGAAGGGAAAGCTTGTTAGTTATTAACACATATGTGTTGAGTTGTGACCCCCCCCCCCCCAACCCCCCCACAATCACTTGCCATGTGAAAAAAAACACATAAAGACATGTGTGCTGCAACTCAAGCCTCACTCGATTTAGTACACAAACAAGCTGGGGGGGGGGAGGGGTCGATTTGGGAACCCATCTCTTATATCGGAGGAAGCTACACATCAAGCAACAAGCTTCGCCATCCAAAAACAGGTCATGTGACCAGGTACCGTCTGTCGCAGCCAAACGTGCTCTGTGACATGACCTCGTGTGTGTGGGAAGGTTGGAAAAGTACAAGAGTCACATGACCTGAATGAACATGTGGCTGTCTGGGTACATATTTAAACACACAAGTACTGGGGAATGTACGTACACGCATACCAGCAAGTTGCACTATGTAGGTGGGTGGTCTCTGATCATGTGTGGGGGGGGTGTGAGAGGGTCACATTGGTTGACTGTGGGTGTTGTTGACGTGTACACAGGCAGGAAATAGACTCAATTTTTTTCCCAAACTATCTTCACATATAACAACATAAACGCCGACAATGGAACTTGTAGTAAAAATGCAAGTACTTCTTCTGGGCGAGGCGGCCGCCGCACGTCATTTACAGCCTATCACAGTATTAGAAGTACTTGCGCGCCGTGTGCGACAACATTGTCGTCGTGTCTCCACGCTTTTGTCTCACCTCTGTGGGTTTCATTTGTGCCAAGACTTCTAATGTCAAGGGCACGAATGGACAAAAGGAATCGTGTCAACAACGCCATTTTGTTCGTTGAGATGCACAAGCACCAGACAAGCACCTTTACTGTACGTCTCAAAAGGCTTACTTTCCTATTATGTCTACTTTATTGGGTAATAGAAGTGTAAAAGTAACTATAGGGGTGTTATTTAATGTTGGAGGGCTCTAACCATGTCATGCAAAACAGCATTTTCAATATTGATAGCTTAATTATATGTATATATGTTACTGTAATGTTCGTTGAGATGCACAAGCACCAGACAAGCACATTTACTGTACGTCTTAAAAGGCTTACTTTCCTATTATGTCTACTTTATTGGGTAATCGAAGTGTAAAAGTAACTATAGGGGTGTTATTTAATGTTGGAGGGCTCTAACCATGTCGTGCAAAACAGCCTTTTCAATATTGATAGCTTAATTATATGTATATATGTTACTGTAATGTTCGTTGAGATGCACAAGCACCAGACAAGCACATTTACTGTACGTCTTAAAAGGCTTACTTTCCTATTATGTCTACTTTATTGGGTAATCGAAGTGTAAAAGTAACTATAAGGGTGTTATTTAATGTTGGAGGGCTCTAACCATGTCGTGCAAAACAGCCTTTTCAATATTGATAGCTTAATTATATGTATATATGTTACTGTAATGTTCGTTGAGATGCACAAGCACCAGACAAGCACATTTACTGTACATCTTAAAAGGCTTACTTTCTATTATGTCTACTTTATTGGGTAATCGAAGTGTAAAAGTAACTATAGGGGTGTTATTTAATGTTGGAGGGCTCTAACCATGTCATGCAAAACAGCATTTTCAATATTGATAGCTTAATTATATGTATATATGTTACTGTAATGTTCGTTGAGATGCACAAGCACCAGGCAAGCACATTTACTGTACGTCTTAAATGGCTTACTTTCTGTTATGTCTACTTTGTTGGGTAATATAAGTGTAAAAGTAACTATAGGGGTGTTAATTAATGTTGGAGGGCTCTAACCATGTCGTGCAAAACAGCCTTTTCAATATTGATAGCTTAATTATATGTATATATGTTACTGTAATGTTCGTTGAGATGCACAAGCACCAGACAAGCACATTTACTGTACGTCTCAAAAGGCTTACTTTCTATTATGTCTACTTTATTGGGTAATAAAAGTGTAAAAGTAACTATAGGGGTGTTATTTAATGTTGGAGGGCTCTAACCATGTCATGCAAAACAGCATTTTCAATATTGATAGCTTAATTATATGTATATATGTTACTGTAATGTTCGTTGAGATGCACAAGCACCAGACAAGCACATTTACTGTACGTCTTAAATGGCTTACTTTCTGTTATGTCTACTTTGTTGGGTAATATAAGTGTAAAAGTAACTATAGGGGTGTTAATTAATGTTAGAGGGCTCTAACCATGTCATGCAAAACAGCCTTTTCAATATTGATAGCTTAATTATATGTATATATATGAACATGTAATTTTCTTAAAATTATTTTGAGAATTTCAGAATTGAAGGGGAGTCCAGAAGGGGAGGCCGAGCAGCTTGTAAAAAAAAAAAAAAAAATTTTTTTTGCTATCGTTCTTGCAAATCGGCATGCATTCCGCCATGCAATTAAAAAATTAGTAAAAAATAAAAATTATATACCAACAGACAGTATTCAAGTACTGGTAGAATAAAGAAATACGTGGAAAATAATAATAATAATAAAATTAAAATAAAATAATTAATTCGATTCAGGAAGTATATGAATTGATTTCGCAGAAATTAGCATGCTAGCATATACTGTCACATAATAACTGGTCATTTATTGTTCTAAAGTGGTTTTAGGTTTCTAGTTCCAGATCTTTTTGTTCAGCATTTCTTCAGGTTATAATGTTGGAACATTTTTAAAGTAATATGAGATGTTACCACGGTAATTCAACGGAACTTCTGACATTGTGTACGAATACCTGAAATAAACTGTAGTACCGAACACGGAACAGACAACAATCCTTTTCACTGACATGTAATGAGTGTGCAAAAGAGAAAGTACCATCATTGACAGCTATGTCCGTGGAATTCCGATGTCGTCGTCACTTTTGTCCTCCTTGCTTTCCACCACATGTACCCACTCGTGTGTTTGAACCAAGTCTTCGTCGTCAGCCACCAAATAAGACAAACTTCTATTCCAGCCAATGAGGAGACAGCGGGGGCGGGACTACTGTGTCCCAAAATGGACAAGCAGGGGCTGGACCACACGAAAATACACACAAGAGTATTCGCCCACGGTGTCTGATTACTACTATAGCGACACTATTCTTAGTATTACCTTAATAACTATTCGCATTATTATTATTATAGACAGATATCTATCCACAAGTCCACAAAAATTACACAAAAGTTACAGAAAGTAGTTGACACGTCAGACTGACTTAAGGGGAATATCATAAAACCCAACAGCAGAGGGCGCTGTTGCAACTCGCATACAAGCCACACCGCAATAATGCATTGTATAGGCAGCAAATTCGAAAAATATATATAAAAAAATAATAATAATAAAAAATGAAAAAAATAATCAAAATATTCACAGAAAAAAGTTGGACTCCACTGAGTCGTAAAACGTAATTTTACAAGAATAATGTATCAAAATATTAAGAAACAAAGTTTTATTCCAGGTTGCAATATTATGAGAATAAACCAGTAAAATTACAACCAAAAATGTCATTTTAGCACTAAAAATTATTGATGAAATAAAAAAAAATGAAAAAAAGTCAAAATATTAACAGAAAAAAGTTGGACTCCACTGTGTCGTAAAACGTAATTTTACGAGAATAATGTATCAAAAATATTAAGAAACAAAGTTTTATTCCAGGTTGCAATATTATGAGAATAAACCAGTAAAATTACAACAAAAAATGTCATTTTAGCACTAAAAATTATTGATGAAATAAAAAAAATGAAAAAAAGTCAAAATATTAACAGAAAAAAGTTGGACTCCACTGTGTCGTAAAACGTAATTTTACGAGAATAATGTATCAAAAATATTAAGAAACAAAGTTTTATTCCAGGTTGCAATATTATGAGATTCAACCAGTAAAATTACAACAAAAAATGTCATTTTAGCACTAAAAATTATTGATGAAATAAAAAAAATGAAAAAAGTCAAAATATTAACAGAAAAAAGTTGGACTCCACTGTGTCGTAAAACGTAATTTTACGAGAATAATGTATCAAAAATATTAAGAAACAAAGTTTTATTCCAGGTTGCAATATTATGAGAATAAACCAGTAAAATTACAACAAAAAATGTCATTTTAGCACTAAAAATTATTGATGAAATAAAAAAAATGAAAAAAAGTCAAAATATTAACAGAAAAAAAGTTGGACTCCACTGAGTCGTAAAACATAATTTTACGAGAATAATGTATCAAAACATTAAGACACAAAGTTTTATTCCAGGTTGCAATATTATGAGAATAAACCAGTAAAATTACAACAAAAAATGTCATTTTAGCACAAAAAATTATTGATGAAATGAAAAAAATGAAAAAAGTCAAAATATTAACAGAAAAAAAGTTGGACTCCACTGTGTCGTAAAACATAATTTTACGAGAATAATGTATCAAAATATTAAGACACAAAGTTTTATTCCAGGTTGCAATATTATGAGAATAAACCAGTAAAATTATAACAAAAAATGTAATTCTAGCACAAAAAAATTATTATTATTACTGTAGCTGTTGCAAAAAAGTGAGACAAGCTTCCACGCAATTTAATCCATTGCAGCAGAGGAACAACCAGGTAGTATTACAGTATCACTATACACCGTATATATACGGTATTCGGTAAACTATTATACTTTAAGTAGCCCTCTAAATGCTTTATTCATTTATCATCAACTCCTATACCCATACAATGACAAAATGGGGGTTCAGCAGTACTTGTGAGCGCTTAGTGATTTTTTAAAATTATGTGAAATCAAGCAAAATAAATTAAAGGTAGGGAAAAACATTATAATAAAAAACGGGATTACATTTACAGATGAAAATTGAAAAAGTATTTGGAAAAGTAAAGAAAAACAACAGCATAAATGCAAAAAAGTAATTTTAGGTGGCAAGACCCAATATTGACATAGACTTCATTCTAATTACCTGCGATACACAAACATGTTGCCTGCAGCAAAGGCAAAACCACCATGCAATTGAAAGCTAATTTGTCATAAAAGCACTGTCCGTGGTGCTAATTATGAATATTATACAACAGCTATATATATAACACAAACACACCCAATGGCAGTGACTGTACGGCAGCCTATCACTTGATAAAATAACAGCATTTTAGGTATTAATGCCATTATACCATCAGCTGGGGTAGGCTCCAGCTCACCCATGACTCCAATGAGGACAAGCAATACAGAGAAAGAGCTGCTGAGGGACTGGAGGACTGGGAGAGCGAGAGACAGAGACCGAGACAGAGGAAGTACGCATCAGGTATTTTGAGGAGAGTGAAAGCCATTGAGATTATCCGCCAAAGTCCGACTAGTTTTTCTCGTTCCTGCATATCTGGAGTAGGTGGAAGGTGCTTGTGTAAACAGCTCAGCTCAGTGAGCACACACGCTTCTGTGGCTCGGACTTAAACACTCAAGACCACACCGAAAAGGTACAGTGATGCGTCAGGAATACGTGCGATAATTCTCTGTAAATAGTTGTGTGATTGATTGCGTGTATGCAGTTGTCAGTCAAATGTTGCCAGATTCACTTTCACTATTTGATTATGTGATAATTATCATTACATTGGACGATTCCTTCATTTTTACTGTAGGAGTTTTGTTAAAATTATGTAAGAATGTGAACATTAATCACTCCAAAAATTGTGTTGAAGAGATTTTTTTTGGGAGGATTGTGTCATCTACATACCATTCAAGCAGGTGTCGGTGGTTTTTCCTGTAGCTGTCGCTTCCATGCACTCGAAATACTCCACATTCTTTCATGCTGCCGTGGGAGTGGGACAAAATTAATTCATTTTCTACCGCTTTTCCTCACAATGGGGTGCTGGAGCCTATCCCAGCTGTCTTTGGGGCGAGAGGCGGGGTACACCCTGGACTGGTCGCCAGCCAATCACAAGGCACATATAGACAAACAACCATTCACACTCACATTCATACCTATGGACAATTTGGAGTCGCTAATTAACCTAGCATGTTTTTGGAATGTGGGAGGAGCTGTTTGCCACCGTCTGCATCGGCAAAGACAATAAAGATCATAATCATATGCAGCACGTGGGTTTACTCTTTATTCTGTCTATACAGCAGTTTGAAGTGAAAGTTAAGGTTAATCAGTCATTTGTATGTGTTGCGCAACTCTGATTGTGCTATGTGAGTGTTTGCGTGTCAAGAAGGTCTTCTATGAGAAGTTCATTCATTCATTCATTTTTTACCACTTATCCTCACGAGGTTTGCATGGGTGCTGGAGCCTATCCCAGCTGTCTTCGGGCGAGAAGCAGGGTACACCTTGGACCGGTGGCCAGCCAATCACAGGGCACATATAGACAAACAACCATTCACACTCACATTCATACCTATGGACAATTTGGAGTCGCCAATTAACCTAACATGCAAACTCCACACAGAGATGGCCGAGGGTGGAATTGAACCCTGGTCTCTTAGCTGTGAGGTCTGCGGGCTAACCACTTGGCCGCCGTGCCGCCTGCAAGGCAGCTCGTCTCACTTTTTTGCAACAGCTACACAGAAAGAGAAGTAATAATAATAGTAATAATAATAATAGTATAATTTTTTGTGCTAAAATTACATTTTTTTGTAATTTTTTATTCTCATAATATTGCAACCTGGAATAAAACTTTGTGTCTTGATATTTTTATACATTATTCTCGTAAAATTACATTTAACGACTCAGTGGAGTCCAACTTTTTTCTGTTAATATTTTGACTTTTTTTCATTTTTTTCATTTCATCAATAATTTTTAGTGCTAAAATGACATTTTTTTGTCATAATTTTACTGGTTTATTTTCATAATATTGCAACCTGGAATAAAACTTTGTTTCTTAATATTTTGATACATTATTCTCGTAAAATTAGATTTAACGACTCAGTGGAGTCCAACTTTTTTCTGTTAATATTTTGACTTTTTTTCATTTTTTTTCATTTCGTCAATAATTTTTTGTGCTAAAATGACATTTTTTGTTGTAATTTTACTGGTTTATTTTCACAATATTGCAACCTGGAATAAAACTTTGTGTGTTAATATTTTGATACATTATTCTCGTAAAATTACATTTAACGACTCAGTGGAGTCCAACTTTTTTCTGTTAATATTTTGACTTTTTTTTCATTTTTTTTCATTTCGTCAATAATTTTTTGGGCTAAAATGACATTTTTTGTTGTAATTTTACTGGTTTATTTTCATAATATTGCAACCTGGAATAAAACTTTGTGTGTTAATATTTTGATACATTATTCTTGTAAAATTACATTTAACGACTCAGTGGAGTCCAACTTTTTTCTGTTAATATTTTGACTTTTTTTTTCCATTTTTTTCATTTCATCAATAATTTTTTGTGCTAAAATGACATTTTTGGTTGTAATTTTACTGGTTTATTCTCATAATATTGCAACCTGGAATAAAACTTTGTGTGTTAATAAACTCCACACAAAGGTGGCTGAGAGTGGAATTGAACCCTGGTCTCCAAGCTGTGAGGTCTGCACGCTAACCACTCATCCGCCGTGCCGCCCAAAATTAGTTTTATGTAAATTCTTACAAATTGTAAAAAAACAACGTAATTCCTCAATCATATTTTATCATTTCGATATTGACCTACCAGATGTCGGCAGCGCCTCCTCCTGTGATGCCTCGAAAAGCCTCAGGGGTTCGAGTCATGCCACTCCGGGGACACCAGATTCCCTCCGACCAGCTCCCCACAAGCACGGATTATGGAAAAGGTACATTGAAGTTAATATATCACACGTATGCATTCTTCCATCAAATGTGACGCAAATGTGCTAATATGTACTCAGACACTGACGCCATCATGGATTCAAACCATCCACCTCAAGTGAATGCAGAAAGAGAAGTGGTGAGAGCTGGATTTAATGACTAAGATGATAAGATTAAGAAGGTGCATTAAGAAGATTCTGTGTCAATCAACCACACCAGGAGATACTCAACCACTGTTTTGACGACATTGAGCGATTCATGGTGCGCTTGCAGCAGACGGCCGAGGCTCAGAGCGTTCTCAACCAGAGGACGAAAAGAAGCAGGAAGAGCAAGAAGCAGAGTCAAGATGGTGAGCTGGGCATTGAACCTGTTGCTGAAGCATCACTGGTCAGCGACAGAGTTAGTATCGCGTCTTCAGGGAGGCTGGAAGGAAGAAGAAAAATATTACACCCTGGACTGGTGGCCAGCCAATCACAGGGCACATATAGACAAACAACCATTCACACTCACATTCATACCTATGGACAATTTGGAGTCGCTAATTAACCTAGCATGTTTTTGGAATGTGGGAGGAAACCGGAGTACCCGGAGAAAACCCACGCATGCACGGGGAGAACATGCAATCTCCTCACAGAGATGGCTGAGGGTGGAATCGAACTCGGGTCCCCAAGGTGTGAGGCGTTTATGACCTTCCAAATAGACTTTTTAACATTAGAGCCCTCTAGACATGAAATAGCATCCCTATAGTCACCTTTACACTCCTATGACTAAATATAGTAACATTACTGACACCTACTGGTCAGTGTAGAAATGTCTTTGAATGCATCTTATGCTATTTTTACGAAATTGAACTCGGGTCTCCTAGCTGTGAGGCCTGCACGCTAACATTTATGACCTTGCAAATAGACTTTTTAACATTAGAGCCCTCCAAACATGAAATAGCATCCCTATAGTCACCTTTACACTCCTATGACCAAATATAGTAACATTACCGACACCTACTGGTCAGTGTAGATATGTCTTTGAATGCATCTTATGCTATTTTTACGGAATTGAACTCGGGTTTCCTAGCTGTGAGGTCAGCACGCTAACATTTATGACCTTCTAAATAGAATTTTTAACATTAGAGCCCTCTAGAGATGAAATAGCATCCCTATAGTCACCTTTACACTCCTATGACCAAATATAGTAACATTACCGACACCTACTGGTCAGTGTAGATATGTCTTTGAATGCATCTTATGCAATTTTTACGGAATTGAACTCGGGTCTCCTAGCTGTGAGGCCTGCACGCTAACGTTTATGACCTTGCAAATAGACTTTTTAACATTAGAGCCCTCCAAACATGAAATAGCATCCCTATAGTCACCTTTACACTCCTATGACCAAATATAGCAACATTACCGACACCTACTGGTCAGTGTAGAAATGTCTTTGAATGCATCTTATGCTATTTTTACGGAATTGAACTCGGGTCTCCTAGCTGTGAGGCCTGCACGCTAACATTTATGACCTTGCAAATAGACTTTTTAACATTAGAGCCCTCCAAACATGAAATAGCACCCCTATAGTCACCTTTACACTCCTATGACCAAATATAGTAACATTACCGACACCTACTGGTCAGTGTAGAAATGTCTTTGAATGCATCTTATGCTATTTTTACGGAATTGAACTCGGGTCTCCTAGCTGTGAGGCCTGCACGCTAACATTTATGACCTTCCAAATAGACTTTTTAACATTAGAGCCCTCTAGACATGAAATAGCATCCCTATAGTCACATTTACACTCCTATGACCAAATATAGTAACATTACCGACACCTACTGGTCAGTGTAGAAATGTCTTTGAATGCATCTTATGCTATTTTTACGGAATTGAACTCGGGTCTCCTAGCTGTGAGGCCTGCACACTAATGTTTATGACCTTGCAAATCGACTTTTTCACATTAGAGCCCTCTAGAGATGAAATAGCATCCCTATAGTCACCTTTACACTCCTATGACCAAATATAGCAACATTACCGACACCTACTGGCCAGTGTAGAAAACTACATATCACATGTCTTTGAATGCATCTTATGCAATTCTTATGGAATTGAACTCGGGTCTCCTAGCTGTGAGGCCAGCACGCTAACAAGTTGTTGTTATGAAGCGATGTTCTCTTTACGGTGCAGACCTGCTGACCATGAAAGCAGTTCCTCCGCCAGCAGAAGAATTTGTAGATCTTTTCCAGAAAATCAAGTACTCCTTCAGTCTGCTGGTGAGAAGAAAACAATGATTACTGAATATTCGGTTCCTCTTAAAAATGTCAGATGAAACCTGAGATTGTTCCATGACTTCATTTCCTGGTCACGTCAGGATCGTCTCAAGTCATCCATAGAGAAACCAGACGCACCAGAGCTCCTGCACCATATCTTCAGGCCTCTAAGACTGGTGAATCGATCGCAATTTTATAAGGTTCTTGCTGTTCTGTCTGAATGATGACTTCTGTCTGGGTTCCAGATGGTGGTAACTACAGGTGGGTCGGACTTTGGTGGGTCAGTTATCAGTCCTGCTCTGACTAGTGGTGCCGTTTCACTGCTGGAGAAACATCTGACCGAGGAGGAAAAAGAACTGTGGGCTGATTTGGGACCATATTGGACTTCTCCCTGGTGTGTGTGTGTGTGTGTGTGTGTGTGTGTGTTTCCGTATGGGAGTGTGTCACACAACTCTCACAACCCTGTTTCTTCAGTTCCCACTTCAGCGTGTCCGTACCTCCATACTCACCAGTTTTCTTGGATGGATGGCAACCGCAGGCGTTCGACTCGTCCGGTTTGGCTTTGGAAGATCCCGTTGAGTCGCAGCACAAGCAGGACGCCCAGCAGGACGCCCAGCAGGGTCGAGATCAACACACAATGGACGGTGTTGTTGAAGAAACCGATGAAGTGTGAGTCTGTCGAGAAGATGCGGCAATCCTGTTTTGGACTGGACTTTTTTGGTTCTCTTAGAAGATGTTTCATCTTTCATCACTTCATGCTTAATGACTAGGTAGGACAGCTCTAGTCTGAAGGGATGATGTGAGATCCGAGTATTTATCTTCTCAGGTTGAGGCAACCGAGACTGTTTTGTGGTACAAAACGACAGTCAATAAGAACCCTGACAGTCATCATAAAAAAAACTTGAATTGCAGTTGTGCCGTTTTTCTGTCCTTGTTAGACTCTGTTTGTGCTGCTCTCTGAAAAGAGTAGTTAACAGCATGGTAAGAGATTTTAGTTGTAGTTTTGATGGGTTTTCTAATAATCTATTAGCCTCAAAAGTTCAAATCACTTGGAATTTTTTTTTTGGGTAGTCTGAGATATGGCTTTTTTTTTGGCAGTCCTGCTATAAAGTCCAGCATCCTGAAGTCGTCGCTCCACTGTTATATTATACTGACACTGGTTTTTGATGGGTACTATTTAGTGCAGTTGCCAGGTGACGACCTGAAACTACACACTCTCAGATATTTGTCTTCTTGCACAGTTGTGCCATTTTTATGTCCTTGTTAGACTCAGTTTGTGCTGCTCTCTGAAGGGAGTAGTTAACAGCATGGTAAGAGATTTTAGTTGTAGTTTTGATGGGTTTTCTAATAATCTATTAGCCTCAAAAGTTCAAATCACTTGGAATTTTTTTTTGGGCTAGTCTGAGATATGTTTTTTTTTTTGGCAGTCCTGCTATGAAGTCCAGCATCCTGAATTCGTTGCTTCACTGTTGATACTGACACTGGTTTTTGACGGGTACTATTTAGTGCAGCTGTCAAGTGACGACCTTAAAGTACACACTCTCAGATATTTGTCTTCTTGCACAGTTGTGCCGTTTTTAAGTCCTTGTTAGACCCAGTTTGTGCTGCTCTCTGAAGGGAGTAGTTAACAGCTTTTAACAGTTTTAGATGGGTTTTCTAATAATCTATTAGCCTTATAAAATGATGAACTTTTTGATTAGCAGCCATACCAGGAGATTGATGCAGAGGACTGACAGTTGTTGATAGTAGGCCTCAAAAGTTTCGGATCACTTTTTCTTGGTAATCCTGCTATGAAGTCCAGCATCCTAAAGTCGCCGCTTCACTGTTGATACTGACACTGGTTTTTGACGGGTACTATTTAGTGCAGTTGCCAGGTGACGACCTTAAACTATACACTCAGATATTTGTCTTGTTGCACAGTTGTGCCGTTTTTCTGTCCTTGTTAGACCCAGTTTGTGCTGCTCTCTAAAGGGAGTAGTTAACAACATGGTAGGAGATTTTAGTTTTAGTTTAGATTTTTAGATGGGTTTTCGAATAATCTATTAGCCTTATGATTAGCTTATTAGCCTAAATGATTAACTTGGATTAGCAGCCATACCAAGAGATTGATGCAGAGGACTGACAGTTGTTGATAGTAGGCCTGTATGCAAAAATGTTCTTTGAAAATCATCTGATTAATTTTAATTGTTTGTGAAATGCATGAAAATATGTTTTTCTTTGAAAAAAAAGCAAGTGATCCCAAAACTTTTTAGCGGTAGTGTATAATGCAGGGGTGGGCAAACTATGGCCCGGGGGCCACATCCGGCCCGCCAAGTGTTTGAATACGGCCCGCCCAATCTTTCCAAAGTATTTCATTTAAACTCAACATACAACCTGGCATCATGGCCTGAGCCAACCTTTTGATGGTTTTATCAATTTCGTTTTTTGACATGGTCTGTTGTTTACAAAGTGCTCCTGAAAAAAGGGACACAAGCACATAATAATAATAATAATAATTATTATTATTACATTATTATAATTATTATTAGAACTATTATGATTATTATAATTATTATATTAATGCTAATTATTATATTAATTATATATAATATTATTGTTATATTTGCATATTTTACATAATAATAATATAATAATTATTATTTTAATTTTATTGTAATTATTATAATATTTTATTATTTTTAAAATATTTAAATATAAATATAAAATAATAAATAATAATAGCAGATTGCATGACAATTTTACAGATACAATAATACCAGGTGGACTGTTACGTGTAAAATATATAGTCTGCCCCCCCGCAAATTTTGTCATATCAATGCGGCCCGCGAGTCAAAAAGTTTGCCCACCCCTGGTATAATGGCAAATTCATTGACTATTGGAACCTGTTGTCATTGCAGAGAAGGAAAAGATCTTCCACCACAGGGTGAAAGGCATTACTGCTGCAGTTATGACTTTGTTGCAAGAAACAGCAGTGAGCTCTCAGTGCTGCATGGAGAAACATTGGAGGTATAGTACACACACACACACATGTAATAGACCTGCACCATTCCAACACATTCAATCCCAGACTTGGCATTCTACCTGCTTCAGGTCATCGAGTCATCAAAGCGGTGGTGGAAGTGCCGCAATCGTTTTGACCAGATCGGATTTGTTCCCTTCAACATCTTGGAACCATTGTCCGCTCTGAGTAACAACTGTGGAGACACGCCGGTGGTACAGGCTTCAAGTTTAGACTCTCTTTCTTTCAGGTCTGGAAAGGTTACCTGCGTGACACGTCTCTTGTGCTTTTTAGACGTCACCTATTTCGCCTTGTTCAACGACCTTCTTTTCTAACCCCCCTCTGAGCCCGGGTGGTACTGGTCCGACTGCTAGGAGTCCAACAGCCCACCTGCCTCAGAGCCCGGGTTTAACGTGCAGCACAGCGCCAGGAGAGAATGGAGATCGGGGTAATGCATCAATTCAAAATAAAGTAATATAAAATAACATAATACAAATATATCATAAAAGTAAATAATTGCTTACTTGTGCAAAAAAAATAAACATAATAAATGCATATGTAAAAAATTAATTAAAATTTAATTAAAATTAATATTTCATAAAATACATAGTTAATATATAAGTGCGATTAAGTATCATCCATTTTCTATGCTGCTTGTCCTCACAAGTGTTGTGGGTATGCTGGAGCCTATCCCAGCTGTCTTTGGGTGAGAGGCGGGGTACACCGCTGGACTGGTGATAATTAATTAGCAAATGACACAAAATATTAATTGATTTTCTACAGCTTATCCTCACGAGGGTCGCTGGGGGGGGTGCTGGAGCCTATCCCAGCTGTCTTTGGGCGAGAGGCGGGGTACACCGCTAGATTGGTGATAATTAATTAGCAAATGACACAAAATATTAATTGATTTTCATCCGCTTATCCTCACAAGTGTCGCTGGGGGTGTGTGTGCTGGAGCCTATCCCAGCTGTCTTTGGGTGAGAGGCGGGGTACACCGCTAGATTGGTGATAATTAATTAGCAAATGACACAAAATATTCATTGATTTTCTACAGCTTATCCTCACAAGTGTCGCTGGGAGGGGGTGCTGGAGCCTATCCCAGCTGTCTTTGGGTGAGAGACGGGGTACACCGCTGGACTGGTCATAATTAATTAGCAAATGACACAAAATATTCATTAATTTTCTACCGCTTATCCTCACAAGTGTTGCTGGGAAGGGGTGCTGGAGCCTATCCCAGCTGTCTTTGGGTGAGAGGCGGGGTACACCGCTAGACGGGTGATAATTAATTAGCAAATGACACAAAATATTCATTGATTTTCTACCACTTATCCTCACAAGTGTCGCTGGGGGGTGCTGGAGCCTATCCCAGCTGTCTTTGGGTGAGAGGCGGGGTACACCGCTAGACGGGTGATAATTAATTAGCAAATGACACAAAATATGAATTGATTTTCATCCACTTATCCTCACAAGTGTCGCTGGGGGTGTGTGCTGGAGCCTATCCCAGCTGTCTTTGGGTGAGAGATGGGGTACACCGCTAGACTGGTGATAATTAATTAGCAAATGACACAAAATATTCATTGATTTTCTACAGCTTATCCTCACAAGTGTCGCTGGGGGTGTGTGCTGGAGCCTATCCCAGCTGTCTTTGGGTGAGAGACGAGTTACACCGCTAGACTGGTGATAATTAATTAGCAAATGACACAAAATATTCATTCATTTTCTACCGCTTATCCTCACAAGTGTCGCTGGGGGTGTGTGCTGGAGCCTATCCCAGCTGTCTTTGGGTGAGAGACGGGGTACACCGCTAGACTGGTGATAATTAATTAGCAAATGACACAAAATATTCATTCATTTTCTACCGCTTATCCTCACAAGTGTTGCTGGGAAGGGGTGCTGGAGCCTATCCCAACTGTCTTTGGGTGAGAGACGAGGTACACCGCTAGACTGGTGATAATTAATTAGCAAATGACACAAAATATTCATTGATTTTCTACCGCTTATCCTCACAAGTGTCGCTGGGGGGTGCTGGAGCCTATCCCAGCTGTCTTTGGGCGAGAGGCGGGGTACACCGCTAGATTGGTGATAATTAATTAGCAAATGACACAAAATATTCATTGATTTTCTACAGCTTATCCTCACAAGTGTCACTGGGGGTGTGTGCTGGAGCCTATCCCAGCTGTCTTTGGGTGAGAGACGGGGTACACTGCTGGACTGGTCATAATTAATTAGCAAATGACACGAAATATTAATTGATTTTCATCCGCTTATCCTCACAAGTGTCGCTGGGTGTGTGTGCTGGAGCCTATCCCAGCTGTCTTTGGGTGAGAGGCGGGGTACACCGCTAGACTGGTGATAATTAATTAGCAAATGACACAAAATATTCATTCATTTTCTACCGCTTATCCTCACGAGGGTCGCTGGGGTGATGCTGGAGCCTATCCCAGCTGTCCTCAGTTTAACCTAGCATGTTTTTGGAATGTGGGAGGAAACCGGAGTACCCGGAGAAAACCTAGGCATGCACGGGGAGAACATGCAAACTCCACACAGAGATGACCGAGGGTGGAATTGAACCCTGGTCTCCTAGCTGTGAGGCCTGCACGCTAACCGCTCAACCACCGTGCAGCCCAGTCAATGCATCATGTTTACATAAATCATAAATGAACAGTTTATGTTACACTGTATGATTTACGCTGTAAATCATTGTTAGTCATGTCAGAGCAGTTTGCTTCAAAGTAATTATAATTAGTGGCGCCCCCTAGAGGTTGTGGTCAACATATGACTCCTCAAATGATTTTGAAAATGATATGAAATTGTTTTTATGTGTTTCTGCAGTCCTGATCATGAATGACGAGCTTCTACAAAAGATGGCCGGAAAAAGAGGCTCCATGCGGCCTCCTCTTCTGGTGACTCGCTCCACAGAGACTTCTCTACCGCTGAACTACCGCTCTCCACCCGCTGAGGTGGAGGCCTGGCTCACTGCGAAGGGCTTCAGTCAGCCGTAAGTTGCTAGTCAGCATCTCAAAAAAAACCAAAAATCCACCCAACAATCATTCATATGAAGTGAAAAATAATAAGTAAGTAAGTATAAGTCATAAGTATGACTTGTTCATTCACATTTTCCTTACAGTGCACAACATTGCCCCCTAGTGGCAGAACTCTAAACAACAAACATTTACTGTTTGCATTCTGAGCTGATTCCCAAGTTTCTCTGTCCTCCTTTGTCAGGACGGTCCAGAGTCTTGGGATTTTAACCGGAGCACAGCTTTTCTCCTTGAGTAAGGGGGAACTTCGGAAGGTGTCCCAGGAGGAGGGTGTCCGGGTTTACAGCCAAGTGATGGTGCAGAAGGCGCTTTTGGAGGTTTGTTATTTAAGATGGCATGTGTGAAACTACCTCAGTGACCTCATCAAACAAAGTGATTATAGCGATCGGTGTGATTATTATTGTGTTTATATGTTTAGATATATGTATATGTTTAGATATATATACTGTAGGCCAGTCTCAAACTCAATTTACCTGGGGGCCACTGGAGCTAGGGTCTGGGTGAAGCTGGGCCGCATCAGGTAAAAAAAAAACTGAAAAAAAATAAAAATATAATAAAAAATATTAATTATATTAAATATTAATAAATATACATATATATATAATATAATAGTCTTCAATGTTTCTGCTATACCCTCCATTTTTTCAGTGCTTTGGTTCTTTGGAAAAGCTCTGATAAAACATTAAATTATTATAAATCATTATAAATTAATTTTTATTTATTATTAAATTATTAAATAAATGTTCAATGATAATTTTTATTTTTTGACATAAAATAAGATGGAAAAATAAATAAGCAAATCAAAAAACAAATTAACAAATTCATTTTTATTTATTATTAAATTATTAAATAAATGTTGAATGTTAATTTTTATTTTTCGACACAAAATAAGATGAAAAATAAATAAGCAAATCAAAAAACAATTTTTATTTATTATTAAATTATTAAATAAATGTTTAATGTTAATTTTTTATTTTTCAACACAAAATAAGATGGAAAAATAAATAAGCAAATCAAAAAACAAATTAATTTTTATTTATTATTAAATTATTAAATAAATGTTTAATGTTAATTTTTATTTTTCAACACGAAATAAGATGGAAAATAAATAAGCAAATCAAAAACAAATTAACAAATTTATTTTTATTTATTATTAAATTATTAAATAAATGTTTAATGTTAATTATTATTTTTCAACACAAAATAAGATGGAAAAATAAGCAAATCAAAAAACAAATGGATTTTTATTTATTATGAAATTATTAAATAAATGTTTAATGTTAATTTTTATTTTTCAACACAAAATAAGATGGAAAAATAAATAAGCAAATCAAAAAACAAATTAAACTTTCATATCAAGGCGGGGGCCTCAAACTAGCGTCCCGCCCATGAGTTTGAGACCCCTTGCTGTAGGCCTTTTGTGGATATACTGTAGTATTTGCGAGGATACCATTTTCATTAAACCACTACAAATGTACATATAAGGTGAAAGTATTGGGTTATAGTTGAAGTTTTGTCCTCTGGGAAACTTTGTCCACTTTGTGTGTGTCTACTTGCATGTTTACTAAGTCGCTTTGTTTGCTCAACCTTGACTTGTGTTATTTTGTCCCCAATTGTTAGTGACCCACTTACACTGATATCGCCTTCCAGTTTCAACCCATCACTCTTCCCTACCAGGTTGTCACATTTTTCTCTCCATTTCTGCCTCCCTCAGGATGTGCGAAAAGCCTCCGAATTGGAGAAAGTGATGGAAAAGCAAAAGCTGAAGATTGGCATAATGGAGTGAGACTTTATGTATCTGTAAATGGGAGTCATTGAATTACATGTTATATGATGTGTCTTATGTGCAGCTGATCTGGCGAATGTACTGAGTTTGGATTTTCTTGAACGTACCATCACCTTCTTGTGTGTTTTTTTACTTCACTTTCCTACAAGTATTCCTGTTATACTTTGTTCATGCAAATGATATGAAGGCCAAGTGTTATGATAGTGATATGATATAGACTGAGACTGTTATAGCCACTATATGAACCCACATCAATGTGCATTATATTCTCATTTTCATTGAAAACTGACACTTCCTTTTTAACTACTAATAAAGTTAATAAAACTTGTATTTTGTATTACAACAATGATTGTTTTTTTTATTATCACAATGAGGTATAAGGCTTGGATTATGGAAGATTTACAACAAGCAAAGAAGACGTTAATTTGCTAAGTCATTGAAAATACGCAGATTTAGCAATTTATTCTAAATTAAATAAAAAATATATTAATATGTAAAAATACTGACTCTAATGATATATTTTACTATATTATTTTACATTCAAAAGCAAAACAGAAATCGGCTAATTTATTTATTGCTAGAGTTAAACTACAAGATTTCATTCATTCATTCATTTTTACCGCTTAGCCTCATGAGGGTTACCGGGGTGCTGGAGTCTATCCCAGCTGTCTTTGGGCGAGAGGCGGGGTACACCCTGGACTGGTGGCCAGCCAATCACAGGGCACATATAGACAAACAACCATTCACACTCACATTCATGCCTATGGACAATTTGGAGTCAGCAATTAACCTAGCATACATGTTGTTGGAATAATTTTACTTTATTTTAGTTTTATTGTGTGCGAGATTCATTGTTGTACGTCCCCCCAAGTGCACATTCATTCATTCATTTTCTAGCGCTTATCCTCACGAGGGTCATGGGTATGCTGGAGCCTATCCCAGCTGTCTTCGGGCGATAGGCGGGGTACACCCTGGACTGGTGGCCAGCCAATCACAGGGCACATATAGACAAACAACCATTCACACTCACATTCATACCTATGGACAATTTGGAGTCGCCAATTAACTTAGCATGTTTTTGGAATGTGGGAGGAAACCGGAGTACCCGGAGAAAACCCACGCATGCACGGGGAGAACATGCAAACTCCACACAGAGATGGCCGAGTGTGGAATTGAACTTTGGTCTCCTATCTGTGAGGCCTACGCGCTTACGTAAAGACTATTTAAAAATATTAGTTGACTGTGTAAAGCTGGAATTAATGTATTCTAGTTTCTATGAGAAATATGTGCTTATATTGTTAATAAAATAATACAATTTATGGTATTAGTTTCCTGAGGTAAAAGATTCAAGGATTAATTCCGTGCATCAGGCTTTCAAGGACCTATAGCAGCAAGAGAAGAGGTAGTAGCATCACTGATCCTCACTGCACAGCATCTTTACTCCTCACAGGTGAGGACCTGGTCCAAGCACTCCCACTTGAGGAGCTCCTTCCCTTGAAACCAGAGCTGAATCTCCCTCTCAGCTCCCTCCAGGGAATCGCTGGCATGGACCACGTTCCTTTTCAATCGTGACACATTATTATTTCCTCAGCAGCCGAGCCAGAAGATCTGCTTGATCTGGTTTTTGAAATCTTACCTGCTGACATGAAGGCTGAAATCTCCTCTGACTGTTCCTGCTTGGGCCGCAGAAGGGTTGGTGGGTCCCACCATCACGCGAGATGCCTGCACCACGTTATGACCTTCCCACACCTAAACCAAAGGCAATAACATACACTTAAGTCCAAAAATTAAGCACAAAGTTGTGCACCCTTTAGTTCATTTTTGCACTGCATGCATAATATGGTAATGGTAATGGTTTAATTTCATTTGAACATGCATCAGATTACAATTGAATGCATCCCATAATCAGTCCACAGTTCCACGTGTCCAAAAGGAGTAGGAAGAAGCAAAGCTTATTAAATCCTACCCCTCCATCTGGTACTTTTACAATTAGTAACTGTTACATTTGTTCACTTCCTGCTTTCCTAATATAATTTTAATTTATTTTAATATAATTTTAATTTATTTTAATTTTATTTAATTTAAATTTTTTTAACTTAATTTTATTAATTTTTATTTTTATTTATTTTTTGTATGTGGTGATATGACCATACAATGACATAATGGGTACCATAGTAAAGTAATATCATAAAGTGATATATATATATAGCACATCATGACTGGTTCAAGACTCTTCATCCTTGTATTTAGCAAACATCAACTGCTTGTATTGTTTCTTGAATTGGCTCATCGTTGTGCATTGTTTGAGGGTCTTACTCAATCCATTCCATAGTTTGATTCCACATACTGAAATGCTATGGCTTTTTAACGTAGTCCTAATAAATCATAGACTTATCGGCTGCACCAACAAAAAAAATTATTTTCAAGTATGTTTACAATAATACTGCACAAATTTAAAGTGAAATACAAAAAGTGGAAAATGACAATACCAAAAACAGAATTCGAAATAAATGCCAGCAAGATCTCACCATGGCAACCACAGGACCGGAGGTCATGTACTCCACCAGACTGGGGTAGAAGGGCTTCTGGGTCAGTTGGCAGTAGTGCTGAGAGAGCAGCTCCTCCGACACCTTGCCAACACACGAATACACGCACTTAAAAGAATACATCACTAACCATAGAGCGTATAACACGTATATAGTACGTACTTGCAGCATTTTCAGGCCCACCAGTTTGAAGCCCCTCTGCTCAAAACGACTAATGATCTTCCCCACGAGACGACGTTGGACGCCGTCTGGTTTGACAGCGACTAGAGTCCGCTCCTTGACATCTGGGAGGCCTGGTGGCACAAAAGGACATGAATTATCACACATAAAGGTGGACATCTTTGAGAAAAAAAAAAAAAAGCAAATGCAACACAGGCTTCGCTACACATCTTAAAATAAAACACAAAACTGATCAAACTATTTGATGAGATATATGGCACAAGTACAGTTATAGTATATAAACAGCGGATACAAATGCACAGTGGTGATTTTTGGAGGCAAACACAGCTCATTAGCATTAAAGCTACAGACACACACATCAATGTGTTGCCTATAGGCTCAGTCAAAGTACTTTTAAAGTTTTCCAGCAAATTCCTGCATCAAGGCTGTACACTATTGTACACTGTACAAAGTACACTGTACTGTACACTACACTACAAGGATAGTACACTATTTCTACTTCTTAAATTGTACAGAAATTGTTTTATCCAACATCTTTAATACATTTTGTGCTGCTTTTAGAGTAGTTTCTTCAATGTGTATACTATATATATATATATACTTTTCTTCTACCTAGCAACAATTAGACCAATATTTTGTGACCAGGTAAAAACTAATGCTAAGCTTTGCTATGATGTTTACAAGATAATTACAATTTCAAATTAAGCATGAATTTACAAAATATTCGTTTAAGTTTCCCTCTAATGTAGGTATAGCGATTTAAATATTTTAGCTAGCGAGCTAGCTTTCTTTGGGGAGCAAAAAAGAGGCCGGACATAGAAAATATGGGTCTACAAGATATTTACAATTTAAATTAAGGCATTAATTTGTATAATTAATCACACACAATGATGTGTGTTTGGTAAAAAATGTCTCTGAATACAAGTTTACAAAATATTCGTTAAAGTTTCCCTCTAATGTAGGTATAGCGATTTAAATATTATAGCAAGCTAGCTAGCTTTCTTTAGGGAGCAACAAGTGGCCGGGCATAGAAAATATGGGTCTACAAGATATTTACAATTTAAATTAAGGCATTAATTTGTATAATTAATCACACACAATGCTGTGTGTTTGGTAAAAAAATGTCTCTGAATACAAGTTTACAAAATATTAATTAAAGTTTCCCTCTAATGTAGGTATAGCGATTTAAATATTATAACAAGCTAGCTAGCTTTCTTTAGGGAGCAACAAGTGGCCGGGCATAGAAAATATGGGTCTACAAGATATTTACAATTTAAATTAAGGCATTAATTTGTATAATTAATCACACACAATGATGTGTGTTTGGTAAAAAATGTCTCTGAATACAAGTTTACAAAATATTCGTTAAAGTTTCCCTCTAATGTAGGTATAGCGATTTAAATATTATAGCAAGCTAGCTAGCTTTCTTTAGGGAGCAACAAGTGGCCGGGCATAGAAAATATGGGTCTACAAGATATTTACAATTTAAATTAAGGCATTAATTTGTATGATTAATCACACACAATGACGTGTGTTTGGTAAAAATGTCTCTGAATACTTAGAATTCAGTTTACTTACAGCGTTGCTACCAAGACATAACAGCAAACTAGCTAGCTTTCTTTGGATCACAAATTCTGCCTAGCAACAAGCGGCCAAGCACACTCAATAATGTTGTGTCTACAAGATATTTATAATTTTTATGCCGATAATCATTTGTATTTACCTTAGTTGGTGCCTCGGTATCTTTTTAATAGAAAACGTCACGGCAGGTCTGAAACTTCCTAAGTTGCTTTAACAATTACCGGTGTTTGGTTGTAGGGTATAGAGCACGCCACGCTAATGGCTGGCTGTCTGTCTTTAATTAAATATACATGTGACTCAGTGGAACGGCGTTTTTACGGCTTGGCAAGTTTCACTGTGAATGGAACTTGTTATCATACATACGCTTGGTTGGGATCATTGCGCAGAGCGCGCGTAACGGTTTGGCACAATTGTGCGTAAAAGCTGCGTTTTTCTAATCTACTTTGGGTCCATGGTCTCTTGGCAGCGGTCGTGGTCAGGTAAATATGTAAAAAAAAAAAAAAAAAGTGGCCCGGAAACGCAACTTGAATCCCAGTTAAAATTATTTTGTATTTTAAATTCAATTTAAAGTCTAATTAGTCTTACCGGAGTTGTTCCTGAGGACGCCCAGTAGTGGAACAGACAAGCGAGGTATCAGTGTCTTATTTATGGTGATGGATCGTCCCTTCCATGGAGACAGGAGTGGGAGCAAAATCGCGCGTTGCAGCAACATGGCTGTGTGTTCGAATCCTCTTGTTGCTGGCTTGGGAGTTTTTAAACTCAAGAGTCCTCCCCGCCTGGTTGACCCCCTCTGAGTGGTTGAGTGTTTGTCTACAAACATGTTTAACTCCACTGGTGCCAGAAGTGCTTGTTATTTTCTAATTGACTGTCCCATGTAGTATTTGATGTGGGCTAAAGGTGGTCACAGACCCCTGCTGGGAGTCGAACAGTTAAATCTTTCATTAATAATTGAAAGCTAAAGCTCTTCCTTGTCTGAGATGGCCACACTGTATCCCATCCGGCATCTGAAAGTAAAAATACTGCACAATTTTTGTTGATACTTTTTAACTTTATGGCTAAATCAAGCAGCTCATTTTCAGAGAAGAGGCAGTGATTGTAATCAGGGTTAATTACCAGAGAGTATAATTAACCTTAGCTCCACTTCTAACACATACCTACCACCTGCTGGTTAAATGCAAGTCTTTCCAGTGACATCAAACTTAAGAAAATGTTTGATCTTCATCAAAACTAAAGAAAAAGACACAATTTCTGGTCCTCTTTGGGTTCTGACGTCCATTCATTCATTCATTTTCTACTGCTTTTTCCTCACGAGGGTTGCAGTGGGTGCTGGAGCCTATCCCAGCTGTCTTGGGGCGAGAGGCCGGGGTACACCCCGGACTGGTCGCCAGCCAATCACAGGGCACATATAGACAAACAACCATTCACACTCACATTCATACCTATGGACAATTTGGAGTCGCTAATTAACCTAGCATGTTTTTGGAATGTGGGAGGAAACCGGAGTACATGGAGAAAACCCACGCATGCACAGTGAGAACATGCAAACTCTACACAGAGATGGCCGAGGGTGGTATTGAACTTGGGTCGCCGAGCTGTGACGCCTGCATGCTAACGACTCGTCTACCGTGCAGCCGCTAATAATATTCATTCATTCATTCATTTTCTACCGTTTATCCTCACAAGGGTGGCGGGGGTGCTGGAGCCTATCCCAGCTGAATTGGGTCGAGAGGCGGGGTACACCCCTGGACTGGTGGCCAGCCAATCACAGGGCACATATAGACAAACAACCATTCACATTCATACCTATGGACAATTTGGAGTCGCTAATTAACCTAGCATGTTTTTGGAATGTGGGAGGAAACCGGAGTACCTGGAGAAAACCCACGCATGCACGGGGAGAACATGCAAACTCCGAGGGTGGAATTGAACCCTGGTCTCCTAGCTGTGCACTAACCACTCGACCGCCGTGCCGCCAGGTTCTAACGTATTGCTACAAAAATTGAATGGGTTCAAAAACAGTGTTCTCGCCATCAATACATATAATAAAAGCGTGAGGAAAAAGTCTTTTATAAATAATATTACAAAAAGTCTAATTGAACTTTTACTAAAAAAAGCACTTTATTAAATGAAGCAAGTTTTCTCCTTTTCAGAATGGAATGATATGAAAAGATCTTAAGTTGAGTCTGTCTCCTTTGGAGATGAAAAAACCTGAAGGCAAAAAAAAAAAAAAATGAATACAAGCAGACATTTAAAAACTCAAAAAATGAGTCGAAAGTGCTCAGTCCCGGGGGGCTCGGCGTTGTGGCCGAGGCCAGGGAAAGAAGGCCTGGCTCAGACTGGTCCAGATCTGACCCGACCAGATTCAAAGTTCCTGCCGATGATTCATCAGCGACACGTACGGTGGGCTCCGCTTTAAAAAACAAGAAGAAGAATGCGCCACATGTCTACAGTAGAAATCAAGGTGAAACAGCAGCATCCTCAACTTTCCTAAAAACCTTGAACGCGTGATCCAAAGCTGGGGAGAGTTTGGAGTGTCGAGTTAAGTGGTCAGCACGGGCGGTCCTTGAACGTCCCCCGGTGTGAATTGTCAAGTGGTTCAGTCGCGCTAAAGCTTGATGGTGCCGGTGGGCAGGCTGCTGTTACACAGTCGGTAGTAGCGAAGGTCGTTCACCAGGCGCTGCACACTTTGAGTGAACGAAGGTAGGTCCTTTACAAAGAAAGCAAAACATGTCAGCAGCAGTGTTAGTAGCCCGTGTTGGCCATTGTTGGGCCTTAGTCATTGCAATATGCGAGGAAGTATACTCAAACTGTGTGTGTATATATATATATGTTTATATATGTGTGTGTATATGGATATATATATATATATATGTGTGTGTGTGTGTACATGTGTATATATATATATATATATATATATATATATATATATATATATATATATATATATATATGTGCGTACGTGTGTGTGTGCGTACATGTGTGTGCGTATGTGTGTACATGTGTTTGTACATGTGCGTGCGTGCGTGCGTGCGTACGTGTATATGTGCGTGCGTGCATACGTGCGTTTGTGTGTGCGTGCGTGCGTGCATACATGTGTATATGTGCGTGCGTGCATGCATGTGTATATGTGTGTGCGTACATGTGTATATGTGCGTGCGTACATGTGTATATGTGCGTGCGTACATGTGTGTGCGTGCGTGCGTACATGTGTGTGCATATGTGTATATGTGTGTGTGCGTGCGTACACGTACATGTGTATACGTGTATATGCGTGCGTGCATGTGTATGTGTGTGTGCGTGCGTGCGTACATGTACATGTGTATATGTGTGTGTGTGTGTGTGCGTGCGTGCGTACATGTGTATGTGTGTGTGCATGCGTGCATACATGTACATGTGTATGTGTGTGTGCGTGCGTGCATACATGTACATGTGTATGTGTGTGTGCGTGCAAACATGTACATGTGTGCGTACATGTGTGTGTGTGTGTGTGTACATGTACATGTGTGCGTACGTGTGTGTGTGTGTGTGTGTACATGTACATGTGTATATGTGTGCGTGCGTACATATGTGTGTATGTGCGTGCGTACATATGTGTGTGTGTGTGTGTGTGCTCCACTATACTCCAGTATGTTGATTCTTACCCGTTCTAGCTTGAAGTTCCGTGCTAGGACAGCTCGTTGGTTGGTGTCCACGCCCTGGCAGCCGTTGAGGAACTCTGGCATGAAGGCGGAGTAGAAGGCATCGAAGTCCACGGAGGCCATGTTGTAGATGGCCAGAGTGATTTCCTCCTGGAGGAGGTCATGACTTTTGTGGAGAAGAACCTGGAGCAGCACGTTGATGAAGTGGAAGAGCATGGAGGTCCGGAAAAGCTTCTAAGCAAGGAGGAACGAGCGGGATTAAAAAGGGACACGAACGTGTCGGAGCTTTAATACGGGCGGAACTGCTGGCCACTTACTCTGTGATACAACTTGTGCTTGCTGTTGAGAGATTCCAAGTAAGACAGGTTCTGCTTGAAGATGTGGATGTCCGGCTGCAGGAAAGACTGTCCAAACGCCTGGTGCAGACAATGAAGACAGATTGCTTACAATTTGCTACTTTTTTTTTTTTTAAAGCAAATTTTACCTATATATTGCCTACGTATATAGAAACATTTTCAATCATAAAAACAGCAAAATTACCTAAAATACAAATATAAAGCATTCAGAAGACGCATTCATAAATGTTAGTTCGGAATGCAATAACAGGCTTTTATTGCAGGTTTAAATTACCAGGCACCAAAATTAAGTGGCACCAAAAGGCCGAAGCCACGCCAAGCCAAAGCTCAACTCTGAACACCTGATGTCACTTCCTGTCTGGCCTCCACCCAGCCCCCCTGAGCACCGCAAAAACAGCACCACAGGTCTTCTTCAGTCTCAAATGGATTATTAATGGATTTTTTCTTATGATATCTCATATATTGGGTAATACAAGTGTAAAGATGACTATAGGGGTGTTATTTCAGGTCTAGCAGGCTCTAATAATGTTTAAAAACCATAGTTAGAAGGTCGTAAATTGACTTTCTATGCTCTAACAACAAAAATATTGCATTTGTAAATAAGGAATCATACTTTGCGGACATTCACTTATCACAGAACAGAGAAAAAGATTATGACAAAAGTGATGTAATTAATAAAAATGCAAAATGCATGTGAGCACACACACACACACACCTGCATGGCAGCAGTGAACTGCGCCTCGTTCTCCATGGCGTCTTCCGGGGCTCCTCTTTGGACACTTGTTAAAATGGAAGTTTTAAAGAAGTACCTCCAGTTTTGGTGAAGTATTTGGTATAGCAACTCGAACATCTCTGCTTTGACATCAGGGGAGGAGCGCTGTTAAAAGACACAAATGTCAATGTACGGTATCACTGACAGCAGGTATGAACCGAGATGAAGTCCCCAACCGACCTCTGCCACCACGGGGTAGACCTGCTCCATGCACAGAGACAGGATGCTGGGGAGGAACGGTTTGAAAGCCTGACCGGGCTCCTGCACCACCACTTGTAGGATTTTTAGGAACTTCTGCACCACCCGACACCCTGCACTGCCCTCCTGCAAAATACTGGCTGCCAGCTGTTCCCTGAAATATAAACATGGTAATGGTTTGATTTCATTTGAACATGCATCAGATTACAATTGAGTGCATCCCATAATCAGTTCACAGTTCCACATGTCCAAAAGGAGTAGGAAGAAGCAAAGCTTATTAAATCCTACTCCTCCATCTGGTACTTTTACAATCAGTAACTGTTACATTTGTTCACTTCCTGCTTTCCATAATAGTTTTTTTTTTTTTAATAATGTACCTCACATCGAAGTACGAGGTGATATGACCATCCAATGACATAATGGGTACCATAGTAAGTGTCAATATAGTGATATATATAGCACATCATGACTGGTTCAAGACTCTTCATCCTTGTATTTAGCAAACATCAACTGCTTGTATTGTTTCTTGAATTGGCTCATTGTTGTGCATTGTTTGAGGTCTTTATTATTAGATATAAGAGGGACAACTATACTGTCTGTCACCTACAACTGAACCCCCCCCCCCCCCCCCCATCACTAGTGCATTTGTTAGAATGCCCATTCATAATGCAGTCAGACTAAAAACAAGAGATTCCTGTTGTTTAACCTGGTGAACAAGCTGAGGAATGTGTGGATGATCTGTCCGGTGAAGGCAACGCCCATCTGGACTCGCAACGCCTGAAACAGCGTCAAGAAGAAGGCCAACATCTCATCCGTCACATCTGAAAGCAGAAGTGACCGTCAACAAGACTGACAATGAAAAATTGACCAAAAAAAATGAAAAATAGGTTCCGGACCCAACTGTGATAAGTAACTTCCACAAAGTAGGATTACTTATGTAAACATGGAATATATTTGTAGTTAAGAGCAGAGAAAACCTAGAGCGATCTAGACATGATATATATAATATATAATATATACATTGATATCAATATTGAAAAAGCTGTTTTGCATGACATGGTTAGAGCCCTCCAACATTAAATAACACCCCTATAGTCATCTTTGCACTCGTATTACCAAATATAGGAGCTAGATCAGCCATATAAGACATAAATTAATTAAAAATATTTGTACAAATCATTTACGCTGTACGTTGTTGTTCATATTTGATGTAATCTATTTATTCTCCACATTATTATTACATGGGAGCCAGGCAACGACATTTCGTTGGCAATTCACTGCTGTGTTATTGTGCAATGACAATAAAGAAAGTCTATGTCTAAATAAGACTTTTATTATATTTATATATTTCTGAAAAATGTTGAGTGAAGCTGCAAAATTTAAAGCGCCAAGTGGCGAGGAATTGCTGTAAAACAAGACATACTGACCTGGCTGCTGAATAAACACTGGGAAAAGGCTGAGGGACACTTGGACTGACTCCTGCAGACTCTGATAACAGATCTGACGGGATTTGGTGGATTCCCCGGAGATGCTGTCCACTATATCTCTGAGCACCGACAAGCTCTGCTGGATCACCGCTTTCACTAGTGGAGGAGAGAAAAAAAAAAAGTGTCAAGGCAGGAGAAAGCACGACTGTCTGAAGAAAGAAATACTTACATGCGTGCACTTCAGGTCGCCGTGGCGTGACGTTCACCGTCCCTCTCAACATACGATATTCCCGGGTGAGGGCCGCCAGCAGGCTGGCGTGGTTGCTGGAGCGCGTTTGCCACTGCTGCTCGTTCTCCGGTAAATTTGGCCACGGGAGCAGCAGCATGTTGGATAAAGCCCGACACACCAGCAAGTGAGCCTACACACACACACACACACACACACACACAAAAGCATCGAATACAACCTTGCAGCGAGCGAGTCGGACATGGGGATGTGCAGAGGCGGCACCGCGTACTCACCTCGGGGGGGAGCCTGCGGGTCTGATTCTCAGCAGTAATGAGGTTGAAGATGTTTTGAACGGCTGGCATCGTCACCAAGAACACAGGTCGCACCGTGGAGGTTATCGAGATCATCAGGTGACACGCCGACAGCAGTAACTTTTCTGGTACCTGCGTTCACATTTGCAGGCAAAATCGAAGAAAATGTCGGTATTGACCTTGGATAATGCTAACTTTATGAACCCTACCCTACTCTGATATTATATTCCACTAATACTTTTGTTAAAGTTGACAATGAATGCATACACAATCTGTATAATTTTACATAATTATAGGTTATCACATGATACCAGACAAACCATGTGATGACCTTATTATTTAATCATGAGCTTATTATCACGTACTATTTAATCAAAAGACCATTTTGTTTCCAGAAAATGTTCAGTTTATTACATGTATTATATCTAAACAGTGTAAACACAACAATTGCAAAAATATTTCAACAATAATATTTTATCAACAGTCAATTTTATCAATGTCTGACAATTAATGTGCCATTAATCAAGTTTGGGTTTTTATGGTGACTGGAGAAGCACTAGGCACTAAGCACTCGTGTGCTGTTGTCTGATTGGTTGTTTCACGGGCACGATACCAGAGCAGGGCGCTCTGAGTGGACAGCTACAAGGGCTGATACTGGACATGGTTAAACTCTATATTTTATCAGTATCACTGCCCTGGGCTTTGACACAGTATCATTTCGGCATTTTCCCATATCATTCATGGGCGGTTTCTAGTGTACAGATATTAATACTGTTACTGCCAATTAATACTGTAGTATGTGATAATAATGCATACTTCATGACTGAGACACACTCAGAAAAAGAGCATTCAGGAAGTTACCTTTGCAGTGATGAGCGGGCTACTGGCATCGACTGCAGATGTGATGAGGGTGACAAACTGGCTCTGGTTTTGAGCGTGGACCTCACTGTAGAACTGTGCCAGCCAATGTGAGTAGGCTTGCAGAGCAGCAAGGGCCTGCGCATGTCTGCAACACACATGCATCTTGAACATAACTGACTGGGATTTACATTAGCGCTTTTAAAGTCGACGTAAAATTTGCTGTTGAACCCAAAAATTCAGTAAATATTTGGTTTCCTTTTACTGACTTGGGGAACCCTAGAATTGTCACGAAACACTTTAAATGAAAAAAAAAAAAGACCTTTAATTGGTTGTGAATACTTACACATCTATGAGGTCTGGTTTGAGTACAGAAGGCACAGCAGTCTCCAGGTCGTATAAGCTGATCTGAGAGCCGTAGCAAGTCACTTCAACCAGCCTGAAATAAATCATATTTAAAGTTTATCTATAAAATGTAATAATATTTTTTAACAATGTTTCAATTGTAGCCACCTTACAAATCCAAATATTAGGCAAGTTACGGTTTAACCTTCCTCTTGTGTTAGCTTTCTAGTATCATTATGTTACCGGGTCGGTTTTGAGCCATGTATTAAATCAGCTATAAAATACACTAAAAACAATAAGTTACCATCAAATTTGGTTCTCATGTCTTGGTTACCTTCTTAGGCTTCCTCATCCGTGAAAATGTTGGTTTTAATTCTTTTGTTGTGGGCATGCAGGCCTTTTTTTGTCACTATACTCCTCAATTTCAATTTCCAAAAATGGTAAAATGAACCTCAAAAGAATCATATTAATGAATTGAAGGTTATTTTGTTCCCATTGCTATTATCTCTTAAATCAATTAGTTTTATTTATTTTCTCATTTTAGTATTAATCACTAAAAAACATCTATGGTGTTGGGGTGAATTTTGACCCATATATATTAATGTCAAGAAAAGGTAGAAAAAGTTAATGTTTTCAGCAACAGAACTTTAGAATAAACTGAAATCAAAATGCAGAACAGGTCCAGATCTTGGTTCACTGTACTTCTGGCCATTCTTTCCATGATCCAAATTGTAAATGTGAAAATCAGCCAATCAAATGAGTGAATTCACATCACATGTATACTGGAAAAGCGGTCAAAATGAGAATCCCCTGAAGCTTACATGATGATTGTGTTGGCTAATTGTACACTAATTGTACACTTATGATTTCAGTTGTGGCGCAAAATATTGCTTTTTAGTCATATTATAACCGGGTAGAAACCGACCCTAACAATACAGTGGTCATAATTTCAACCAGACCATTTTAAAATGTAGTAAAAATTATTTTTTCGGTTTATTTTGTTGAAATAGAGTTTCTTGACAAAGTCAAAAAGCCTTAATGCAGTAAACAAATGTTATGTGATTCTTTTTATGCATTCAAATGTAAAACTGGTCGCAAGAGGAGGGTTAATATTCTAGAAAGGTTAGCTCGGACTGACCTTTCCACCACTGCAAGGGCGTCAGTGAAACGCGAAGCAAAAATCTCCCCTATGAAATGTTCGGCCAAACGTCCAACGGCTTGGAGAAGGGAGCTGAGGTCCCTGAGAGAACAGTGGAGTCGACGGCAGTCATTCTCAGCTGTGATATTTAGTCTCCGACCTGGAATAATGACAACACCGTTGTTAGCTTGTGACGACATTTTCCTGTCCAGGGACCAGGATCAAGCCCAGTCAGAATGATGGAAAGAACTGGTATGTCTTACTTGTGCCAGTGCTGACAATAAACTGCTGCAGTCCCAAGTACACATCCAGGTTTTCTTGAAGGATTGGAAACTTGTGAGGGGGCAAAAAAGGACAGGTAAGCATTCAGGTTATAACAACATAGCGTTATCAAATGTCATTTTTTAAGTTAACGTCATTCACTGATAATAAACCCAGTTAAGATTTCTTACCAAAGTAGTGAACGCATGCGAAGGAAGAAGCTCCATCACCTTAGCAACCACCTCCAGACTCTGACGCAGGTACTTTTGCCATTCAGTCTGTTGCTATGGTTATAGTCGCAAATAAAGTGACATTGAAAGATTCGCCTTTTAAGAAGTTTCTTTACAAAAATAAACTTGGACGCAAGCGTGTGTGCGTGCTCTTACATCATCATCCAACGTCTCATCATCCAGCTCTTCCAATTGAGCTTGATTGTATCGGAACTGGATGCGATTTAGAACTTCCCTCAACAGAAGGACTAAGGCATCTTTGTACCTGGAACCATACAACAAAAAAATTGGTGATTGTAGAAAAATGGTTGAATGGAACTTATTTTTTTTTAACTCAACTTACCTGTCGAGAACACTTTCTCTGTCGGAGAGTCTGCTTTTGATTTTAGTTGTGAGAAAATCCAAAAAGACACTCCATATATCCAAACAGGCAAAGTAGCCCTCATGAGTTGGCTGGAAAAACAGCATAAAAACACAAATGCTTCTTATTTGAACTGTAGAGGAGCGATCACATGACAGTAGCCACCATCAAGCTGTAAACAAGGTGCATCCAAATTATTTCCACCGAGGGTCACATACTGAAAATCAAAACATGCTGGGGGTACTTTATTTATTTATTTTTTTATTGTAAAAAATTTTAAAAAGAAAAATTAAATTTCAGTGTGTTCTTACCTGGTTAAAGGTGTACTTGAAAAGCTGAGCAAGAAACTCTACTATTGGAAACTGAGGACTGGACTCAATCCGCCTCAAGTGAACACTGACAAACAGGCGCAGGAAATCGGTGAATTTTTCCAAGTAACTGTCAGAAGAAAGAAGGAAAAATTTGGTTAAAGTTTATGATAGTAAAACACATAAGTATGACTGCTTTCAAGAGGATGGAGTAGTTTAAGGGGGGTCACGGCCGTGTGCCTATCCCAGAGAGGCGGGGTACACCCTGGACTGGTGGCCAGCCAATCACAGAGCACATATAGACAAACAACCATTCACACTCGCATTGATACCTATGGACAATTTGGAGTCGCTAATTTACCTAGCATGTTTTTGGAATGTGGGAGGAAACCGGAGTACCCAGAGAAAACCCACGCGTGCACAGGGAGAACATGCAAACTCCACACAGAGATGGCCGAGGGTGGGATTGAACTCGGGTCTCCTAGCTGTGAGGCCTGCACGTTAACGTTTATGACCTTCCAAATAGACTTTAACATTAGAGCCCTCTAGACATGAAATAGCATCCCTATAGTCACCTTTACACTCCTATGACCTCCTATGGTCTGTGCGCTAACCACTCGACCGCCGTGCAGCCCAGTTCAAGATCAGTGAAGTATCAATACAAGGGTGTCCAAACCTTTTTTCTGTTGTTTGCATTTCATTTTACGATATTTAAGTTTTTTCTTTAATATTTCAACATTATGCTACTAAAATATGTTTTTATTACATTATTCTCCTCTTAATATTTCCTCTTTAATACAGCTGATTTTTTGAAATATTTCAACATTATGCTACTAAAATGTTTTTATTACATTATTCTCTTAATATTTCCTCTTTAATACAGCTGATTTTTCAAAATATTTCAACATTATGCTACTAAAATATGTTTTATTACATTATTCTCTTAATATTTCCTCTTTAATACAGCTGATTTTTCAAAATATTTCAACATTATGCTACTAAAATGTTTTTATTACATTATTCTCCTCTTAATATTTTTCCTCTTAATATTACTTTTAAAATGTGCCACAGGCCAATACACACAAAAAAAGCTACAGGCCACATTTTGGACACCCCTTGCTCAAGTAGAACGATATAAATAATGTTAAAAAAAGGTTTCGATAAAACAGAAAGAGGATGTTAACATGATACGCATGTGACTGACGTGATGTTTCTCCATGAAGTCATGTGTAGGGTTGGTGTGTTTGTTATGTTTGACTAGAGTGGAACCAAAATACACAATACACAAAATACTACCAAGTAGAATCACACAGTAAAAATGTTCAAACAAACCTCTCATCAAGTTCCTGAAGACGACTCTTGACCGTGTGAGCGTTATTCTCGCGAGTGAGCCTCTGCAGAAGAAAGAAGGTCTGCTGGAACATTCGCAGCAGGTACTCCTCAAAATCCACCGGCACGCAGTTCTTAGACATCAGTTCATTGACGCAGGTCATGGCGAGCACGCCGAGGCGGGAACGATCCACCTTGCTGCTCTCAACCTGCCGGCTTCCTCCATTCGACGTGGGCGGCACCGTGCCGGCATTGAGCTGCCCGTTAGAAGACGACGAGGTGGAGGAGATGAGGAACCCCGACTTGGCCTTTGTCCGAAGATCGCAGCCAAAACGTGCAAAGTGGAAGATTGACGCCAGCAGGGTGGGTGTGATGCTGGTGGACAGCGGGATCCAGCTGAACAGGTGAGCTAAACACTCCAGAACAAGACAGCAGAGCTGCTGGCTCTCGTGGTCCAGTGCTGCCATGGGCTGGCAGAGGAGCTTTGAGTATTGGCTGCCTTGAAACAATGTGCCCAGAAGTTCCACTGGAAGATTAAAGACACTACAGTGGTTAGTTGCACAAAACCCCGGATTCGAGAGCTCACCAAATGTGACAAAACCTCACAATATCTTTTGCTTTTTAGTGACCAAAACAAAAAAGTGTCATAATGACCATAAACCCAAAACTGGAAACAACATACACGTCTCTGTTGTGGCTGTTTGGTAAAATGGAGCTGTTGCTAATATACGTAATAATAATAATAATTATTTATTATTAGTATTATTATTATTATTATTAGTATTGTTATTATTATTATTTATTATAATAATAAAACTATATTATTATTAATTAATAATTATAATTATTTTATTATAATAATAAATAATGTTTATTGTTTATTTATATAACAATAACTATTATTATTTATTAATATCATGATAATAACAATTATTATTTATTATTATAATATAATAAATAATAATTATTGTTATTAATAATTCATAATAATAAATAATTATTATTAGCTAATATCTTAGCATATATTGACCTACATTTAGTATCTTTGACAAGTGTCATAATGACCATAATAATAATTATTATTAATAACAAATAATTGTATTTTATATATCTCCTGTACAGCGACCTTGGGTGTCCTGAAAGGCACTTTGAAATAAAATGTATTATTATTATTATTAATAATAATAATAATTATTCATAACAAATAATAATTATTATATAATAATAAATAACAATTACTTATTATTATAATAATATAATGATACAAAATATATTGACCTACATTTAGTATCTTTGACAAGTGTCATAATGACCATAATAATTATTATTATTAATAACAAATAATAATAATTATTATTAATAACAAATATTATTATATAATCATAAATAACAATTACTTATTATTATAATATAATGATACAAAATAATAATTAATATTAATAATTAATAATAATTATTATTATTATCTGCTAATATCTTAGCATATATTGACTTACATTTAGTACATACAAAATGCAGCAGCATGACCCCTGCATCCTTTTAATTTCTCTATATGAAAATGTTTGGCCACCCCCTTCTGTACTCCTGAGAGAATCCACTCACCACTTTCTCCTGAGGTGGGTGAGGGTGGCGGCGTGGAAGCAGTGATGCTGTGCTTGTCCCAGTAAGTCTCCAGGATGCCTGCAAATCAACATGTGACATGAAACCCCAGTTATTGTTTATTCGTTACAGCACTGTGGCCGATAATCAAAACACTCCACATATGTGGATGATAATTTCGGCAAGATAACAAAAAAAAAAAGGTTTCCCATACCTGTCAACAGTCCAAGCACTGTCGGTACCTGATCCAGCAGCAGTTTACGCAGCTCGTCTTTCCTGGCGACGCTCAAGTCTTCCCGAGGACATGCCAGTTCCTCAGATGTGGTTTTCAGCATCACCAGGCCTAATGGCGCCAAAGCTGGCGACTGGATTAACTGCATATGACAAAGAGATTGCAATATTTTACGTTTTATGCTTACAATTGTGACTGAGAAAATAACAAAATGTGTGTTCTATGTGTAAAGACAATTAAAAACATGTTGGAGTTACAGATTTTGGTATATTTGCTGCAAGGTCTATTTTGTATATAACCTCTGGGAGTTGTAGTGAGTCTTAAAGGGGACCTTTTATGCTCATTTTTCTTTGTATTGAGTTGTGGCCTATAGAGCAGCTACACACAATAACCCGCACAGAAAACTTGTTAGATGTTCCAGAATCTGCACCTATTCCAGCTGTATTTCCTTTAATTTGCGCTTCCTGCCAAAACAGTATTTTATGCTCATTTTTCTTCGTATTGAATTGTGGTCTGATAGAGCAGCTAGACACAATAACATGCAGAGAAAACTTGTTAGATGTTCCAGCATCTGCACCTATTCCAGTTTTATTTCCTTTAATTTGCGCTTCCTGCCAAAACAGTATTTTATGCTCATTTTTCTTTGTATTGAATTGTGGTCTAATAGAGCAGCTAGACACAATAACATGCACAGAAAACTTGTTCGATGTTCCAGCATCTGCACCTATTCCAGTTTTATTTCCTTTAATTTGCGCTTCCTGCCAAAACAGTATTTTATGCTCGTTTTTCTTTGTATTGAATTGTGGTCTGATGGAGCAGCTAGACACAATAACATGCACAGAAAACTTGTTAGATGTTCCAGCATCTGCACCTATTCCAGTTTTATTTCCTTTAATTTGCGCTTCCTGCCAAAACAGTATTTTATGCTCGTTTTTCTTTGTATTGAATTGTGGTCTGATAGAGCAGCTAGACACAATAACATGCACAGAAAACTTGTTAGATGTTCCAGCATCTGCACCTATTCCAGTTTTATTTCCTTTAATTTGCGCTTCCTGCCAAAACAGTATTTTATGCTCGTTTTTCTTTGTATTGAATTGTGGTCTGATAGAGCAGCTAGACACAATAACATGCACAGAAAACTTGTTAGATGTTCCAGCATCTGCACCTATTCCAGTTTTATTTCCTTTAATTTGCGCTTCCTGCCAAAACAGTATTTTATGCTCGTTTTTCTTTGTATTGAATTGTGGTCTGATAGAGCAGCTAGACACAATAACATGCACAGAAAACTTGTTAGATGTTCCAGCATCTGCACCTATTCCAGTTTTATTTCCTTTAATTTGCGCTTCCTGCCAAAACAGTAGAAGGAAGCCCGCCCCTCTGTGACATCACAAAGGAACAGCTTTACCACGCCTTTTCAAACCGAGCGTTTTGAGCCATTCCAAACTTCTTTCAGGGCTCACTTCCAAATGTGCAAACCTCATTATCTGAAACTTTGGCATCGTTTAAAACAAGAATACAACAGTCTAACTACATTTACGGAAAAAAGCATAAAAGGTCCCCTTTAAGAGCATCAGCTGGACTTACCTGAAGCGTGTTTGTAAAGAAATCATGGTAGAACATCGGCCAATCTTGGCGGCCGATGTCCACGATGACTTTACAGAGTTTATTACGGATGAAATAGGGCACTGATTTGTGCTGTTCAAGTAGGAGTTTGGGCAAACAGTTACGAATCTCCATCTTGTCCTGTGACGCAACACCGATCCACATCTTGTTGACCAGGTTCTGAAAGTCAAGAGGACATTGCGATTATAAAATTGAGGGGAAAAAAAACGTGGGCTTTCGGGGCACTTGGTGGCTATTAATCCATCATCTCAGGCTGTGTTGGTTGCTTAGACCAGAGTTAATATATGGTATGGGGGGGGGGGGGGGTCACACATGTGACGTTAACACTTAGTTGATTAATCTGAAGCTTGTTCTTTCAATGAATTGAGTACTTAGCTAGGCCCTAAATCACCATATTCTAAACCAGAAATTAAACAGGAAAAAGTGGTCAGCGCACAGACCTCACAGCTAGGAGGACCAGGGTTCAATTCCCACCCTCGGCCATCTCTGTGTGGAGTTTGCATGTTCTCCCCGTGTATGCGTGGGTTTTCTCCGGGTACTCCGGTTTCCTCCCACATTCCAAAAACATGTTTGGTTAATTAGCGACTCCAAATTGTCCATAAGTATGAATGTGAGTGTGAATGGTTGTTTGTCTATATGTGCCCTGTGATTGGCTGGCGACCAGTCCAGGGTGTACCCCGCCTCTCGCCCGAAGACAGCTGGGATAGGCTCCAGCACCCCCCGCGACCCTCGTGAGGAAAAGCGGTAGAAAATGAATGAATGAATGAACATCAAAATAATAATATAACACATACAAACAGATAAAAGTGGTAATTTCGAACATTAACAGGTAGTGGTTTGGTCCTCAATGTATCAGAAAAACAGAAAAACATGTGTATAACTGTTTTCAAAGGTCATTGGATAACTGATTCTTCGATTCATTGTTGCAGCTCTTTGTTTGGCCGCCACAAATACATTTGGACCAACACAAATACATTACCTTTGTCAACACCCTCTGGTCTGCCAGAGAATAATAAGACAAAAAAAACAAGCAGCGGGTGCTGCTGCAGCCAGGGTCTCTTTAAAATTTAAATATCAAAAATACCACAAAATCAGACATTTTACATGTAACTGTGCAATTAACGTATACACTAGGGATTGACCGATTTTTTTCCCCCATCACCCTTAGCCAATGGCCGATTTCGCTTGGGCTGATATTGCTTTTGCTCCCTCAATTTACATGAAAAAATGACAATGATAACAAATATTACAGGTCTCAAGTTTAAACAAATATTTATTGAAATGTAAACACGGACCACAGTAGGATTCAGCTTTCTTAAACACACATTTAAACGCCATTATCAACTTTAAAAGGAATAAATAATCAACCATGTGCAAAACATTTCTGTCGTAGTTTAAGTTTTACCTAGCATCGATGTGATGACTGCTAAAATATTGCTCATATTTACTGCAAAATAAGTCAGACATCAGTTGTATATGACATATGAGCGTCATTTTGGACTTGTTGTCTGCGATCCCCCACCCCAGCCGAGAACCACTGATCTAAATGATATTGTTTCCATCAGACCAACTAAACCTGACAAGTATGAACACATCCTTAATTTAAGCATGTCTTTTTGTGCATGAATCACATTTCAAATCAACACTGTGTAGCTGGGTTCATAAAATGGGGACTTACTTCAAATACTGTGAGACTATACATCATGACGTACTCGTTCCGAGTATTAGAGAGGAAGAACAAGCAGTGGCGCCACGCTCCAGTTTGCTGCGCAAAGTTATTCAGCAACTCTTCTGCAAGAAACAAGGAAGTAGCAATCATCACGCATCGCCACCAAAAGGTGTACCGAGCGATGCAACACACAAGAAAGCAACGCATCACGGCAGAGGAAGTGGTGTTACAAAAGCAAATGCTGTTGTAGGTTCTTTCATGTCATTGTGCGATATTTCAAGGTCCTCTAATACGCAAAAATACATTTTTAATGTAGTTCTGACAGTCGACAGCCTGTTTATATCAAATCTTCACTTGTTTGTTACCCTTTAAGAGAGATGGGGCACTCAAACTGACAAACATGCAGTTTCGTTAAAAGGCAGGCTTCACTACACATCTTAAAAATACATCAGCTGGACATTTGTTTTGTTCTATGTGATATGTGGCATCATTGCAGCATTGCAGTATGTAAAAATTAAATTCTAGCATCATGGCTAGATTTTTGGCCAATACACTATTGCGAGAAAGAATTTGAGACTTACTAAAATTGCTGAAACGTACTTTAATATGGGAATTTTAAATTTAGAGGAACAATAGTGTCAGGAAGTGAAGCAGTTTTGGACCACACGTACCTATTTCTCTCTGTCTTTCATTGGTTGTGCAGCTGTGAAAGAACTCTGTCATCAGGCTCTCCAGCGCACGCAGCGATGCCTCCTCTGAAGCCTGGTGGATGGATAACAATAAAGGCACTGCTGATTTACATGCAACAATAACAAATGAAATAGATATTACAGCATTATGACTACAAATCAAGAAATTGATGGTTTTGCTTGTAATGTGCAAAATACTGCAGCACTGACTTCCTAATATTTCAGTATTGAACAAAGTAAAATTTGTTCTCAATCAGAAATCACTCGCTAAATGTACTGCAAAAAAAGGCCAGTAAGGATAATACATAACGGCGCCTACAGGGAACACACTAACTCCTTATTTCTAAAATCACAAATACTTCAACTTGCTCATACAGTTCATCTTCAAACAGCTAAAATAATGCATAAGGCTAAAAACAACCAATTACCTAAAAAATATGATCTCAGGGAAGAAGTACATTTGAAACGCTTATATGCTAGGACTACGTTAAAAAGCCATAGCATTTCAGTATGTGGAATCAAACTATGGAATGGATTGAGTAAGGAAGTCAAACAATGCACAACGATGAGCCAATTCAAGAAACAATACAAGCAGTTGATGTTTGCTAAATACAAGGATGAAGAGTCTTGAACCAGTCATGATGTGCTATATATATCACTATATTGACACTTACTATGGTACACATTATGTCATTGGATGCTCATATCACCGCGTACTTCGGTACATGACAAAAAATAAAAAAACACAAAAAAAAAAATTATAAAATTAAGTTAAATTTTTTAAAATACAATTAAAATAAAATTATATTAGGAAAGCAGGAAGTGAACAAATGTAACAGTTACTATATTGACACTTACTATGGTACCCATTATGTCATTGTATAGTCATATCACCTTGTACTTCAGTACGAGGTACATTATTTAAAAAATAATAATAATAATAAAAACTGTATTATGAAAGCAGGAAGTGAACAAATGTAACAGTTACTGATTGTAAAAGTACCAGATGGAGGGGTAGGATTTAATAAGCTTTGCTTCTTCCTACTCCTTTTGGACATGTGGAACTGGGAACTGATTATGGGATGCATTCAATTGTAATCTGATGTATGTACGAATGGAATAAAACCATTACCATTATTAGAGCTACAATAATGATGCAAATCCAATGCCAGTGTGATTAGAGTACATTGTCTTTCATAATTATCATTCCACATCCACGGGATTATAGAATAAGGCAGAGTTGGGCATTTAAAAAGGGCCGCTCCTGTGGCATGCGGGTCTAAATTCCTAACATGAGCCACAACTTGCCGGAGCCCAACATATTACTTACTCAAGGAAGTGTTTGGTTTTGCAAGATGGGCGTCTTGTTGTGGAAATGGCCTATTGAGCTGTCACAATCCCGTCAAATACTTGCACTCGGAAAAAAAAACCGTTACATGAATTTATATTCACAGTTTAGCTTCATGGAATCACACATATGTAAATACCTTAAAGCTAATAATTCGCTCTTCCTGTTTCAAAACTCTGAATCAAGAGCCCCCCATATTAGCATTTAGCATGTGCGACAGGAAGACGACAACGGTACAAGAAGGGAACAATTAGTGGAAAAATTGCACTTACCATGTTTGTCTGCCTGAGTTGCGCTCTTCGGTTCAGTTAGTCTCGGATTAATTACAGTAATAAACCAACGTTAAGTTACCGAGCTAGCCTAAACTGCGGCTAGCGCTAGCTGAGGTGTTGCTGGCTAACGTAACCGAAGAGGAGATTCGTCATGGTCCGCTCGCTTTAATTCGCGACTCCACGACCAAAAGACTAATTTTTTGTTTGCTTAATATGCTAAACATTTACTTTTTTTCGTCTCGACTTCTTGCTAGCTTAAACATGCGCTGAATAGTCCATTCTATGTACATTTGACGTGCATTATCGTTTCATTTCGGGAACACCTTCGACATTCACTACTGGTTCCAACCCTGGAAACATTTGTAACGTTTGTTAGCTTTTTATGTTATTAAATCGTCAAGTAATGTCACGGTTTAGTGACCAAAATGCTAACGTTGCATTGGCTAACTCACTAGCTTTTCGAGAAGGATGAAAGCATCATTTTTAGTTGGCTGTGTGCTAGCTTGTCGACAACATGCTTTCCAGGGCTGGCGCTCGCAGGAACTTGACGTAATCGTTTGTAAATTTAAAAGCCTGCCAATGTCCACATCGGCGTCATAAACTGCTGATTTGGTCTTGTGTGCTCAGCGCGCTGGTGCTTGTTATTGCCCACTTCAAGGCATATGTTTAAGACCGCACCACTTCCTCTTTTGCAGCAGCGCTCAACCAACCTAATGCGGTACTGTTAAGTTAGTGAGTACATTAAAAGCACCTACATCCGGTAATACATTTCAGATTAAAACACTTCAAGTCCAGGCACTGTGATGTGACGGCATAAGCATACAAATAGCCATGTAATCAACCATTATGAGAGCCCAAGTACATTTTGTGCTTTGCCGAAAGCATATTGATTTTATTTTTTTTATCATCTCTGTTACTAACATGAGCCTAAAATGGCAAAGTTGCACAAAAATTGACACATATGTTCCTAACAGCAAAAATGTCACATTTAAAAACATTTAACATGTCATTTTTGATCACCCCATATTTACTTTAACTTAACACATGCAATTATTTGTTTCAATATGTGTTGTGGCTTTCATTATTTATAAAAAATTGTCCACTAGGTGGTGCTAATTTTCCCCATGCAAAGAATACAACATGGATGTAAATCAATGTTGCTTCCAATCATCTCAGGGACTAATTATAATAAACAAAAATATTTTTTCCCTTTTCTGGAATTTTTCCCTCATTCCGTCAATTAAAAACGGAAATAATGTAAGCATACTGGCCTTTATGTAGGCGAAAATACAGGTACTTTTGGAACACTGACTCATTCACAATGGAAAAAGCCGACATTTGTTGTCATTAGAGACAAATTTGTGCGCACAAAGCTTCAGATTGAAAAAAAAAATTCTGAGAAATTCTGAAGACTCATAAGTCAAAATTATGTATTTCTTTCCAAGACGAAATGACTTGTACTTTGTCACATAATTCTACAGTACCTTGTAAGACACGGATTCCCGCATGCTGCATTCAGTTGATAAAATGTCCTTAAAATACTAATATTTAAATAGAATAAAAAGTATAGTGTCCACTACGTTGTCAAATGTTTCTCTTGTCCATTGCTAACATCTCCATCTGTTGCCGTGTCCTTCTTATCTTTATTAGGAGTGTGCTGCCTTTGTGCTTGCATGCTGTACGCCCAGGCTCGGTCCACCCCGTGTCCCTCAATTCGGCACGGCTTCCAGTCAGGGAGGGGGAAACGGCCTGCGACTACTAAGGCATCATCGGGAAGTTCAGCCTCCATTTTGTCCTGCAGAAGTGAAAGCTACACAGAAAATGGCAACAGTACAACAAAATAATAAATTATATTAGTGTATTGACCCGAATAGAACACAAGCTCTTTTTCATAGTTGTGTGTGAGTGATAGGGAGAAGTAGTGAGGTGCATTCAGGGACACTCTGAACATTGCAGTAAGTGCCGTAATTTACTGCAGAGGTACAATGTGCTGCAGTTAAGTATGCTTGTAAATCCAATATAAAATACAATATACACTAAAACAGTGCATTCAACTTAAAAATATTACGTGGTGTCTTTGAATGCAACCCTTTATTGCTCATGATAACAGAGCTGAAGTTTGATTCAAATGTTCTGCTACTATTAAAAAACTTTGATTTAATTTTTTAGTTCATTGGGAGCTGTTAATATAAATAAACATGCCTCATGTATATTTTTGCTTATATAATACAGTAAAAAAGGGCAAATAGTTGAAATGGTGATTAATCGTGATTAATTTAGATTAACTGTTTGACTCACCACGCTGGGAGCTAAAAACACAGTAATGTTCTTGCATTCTGTTAAGTCCACCTGCAAGGACAAACAAAACAGTCTGTAAATATTTCACAATAACTTCTTTATTGAGGTGCCATAACCTCACAGTATCAATAGTGTGTCGTAATGCCATAATACAAACATCAAACCTTCCAAAGATCTTCTCTTCGGTAGGACACTTTGTCGTGATGGCCTGCTCTCCACGCATGGAAGCGAGAAAAACGAACAAGCCAAGGGTTGAGCTCATAGCCGACGGCAGGCGTGAAGCCCTGTCGACAGGCCTCCAAAACCTTAACATTAAAGATGTGACACAACTTCAACAATCAGGACTACACTCCTCTCATTTCAGCAGTTTTTACACAATAATAAACTGTGTGCGGACTCATTTACATTGGATAGTAAATCTAAGCAGCTATACAAGCTGTAAATGGACCATATCCACTAAACTTTAGTGGATAAACTTGCTGATATAGTTAATCTTCAAACAGCTAATATAATGCATAAGGCTAAAAACAACCAATTACCTAAAAATGTCTCTCTCTACAAGAGAGGAGAAATATGATCTCAGGGAAGAACTACATTTGAAACACTTATATGCTAGGACTACGTTAAAAAGCCATAGCATTTCAGTATGTGGAATCAAACTATGGAATGGATTGAGTAAGACCCTCAAACAATGCACAACGATGAGCCAATTCAAGAAACAATACAAGCAGTTGATGTTTGCTAAATACAAGGATGAAGAGTCTTGAACCAGTCATGATGTGCTATATATATCACTATATTGACACTTACTATGGTACCCATTATTGTACTCATGTACTATGGTACTCATTGTAGGGTCACATCACCTCGTACTTCGGTACGAGGTACATTATTAAAAAAAAAAAAAAAAAAACCTTAAACTGTATTATGGAAAGCAGGAAGTGAACAAATGCAACAGTTACTGATTGTAAATTGCTAAAATACAAGGATGAAGAGTCTTGAACCAGTCATGATGTGCTATATATATCACTATATTGATACTTACTATGGTACACATTATGTCATTGGATGGTATTATATCACCTCGTACTTCGGTATGAGGTACATTATTTAAAAAAAAAAACTTAAACTGTATTATGGAAAGCAGGAAGTGAACAAATGTAACAGTTACTGACTGTAAAAGTACCAGATGGAGGGGTAGGATTTAATAAGCTTTGCTTCTTCCTACTCCTTTTGGACATGTGGAACTGTGAACTGATTATGGGATGCACTCAATTGTAATCTGATGCATGTTCAAATGAAATTAAACCATTAGCATTACTTTACTATGCAGTTCACAAGATATACTCTAATAAAAGTGTTTTAAAATGTGAAGGATACTGTTTTGTGCAAGACAAAGCAGCAGAGATAACATATACTTACTATGCGTCCATCACCAGATCCTAAATCCACAAGGCCTCCCTTTCGACCTCTTAGCAGCATCATCACATTGCGCACTTGAGCTTCACTGGCAGGTATGTAAGGTACCTGGGAGACATCTTTAAAAACAGTTTAGAAAAAGATGGATGTCTCAAAACTGTGTACAAACAACATAGTCATACACCATACCTGAGTAAGGAACTCAAACAATGCACAACGATGAGCCAATTCAAGAAACAAAGGTACAAAAGTGGTATCTGGTACAAAAGTACCAGATGGAAGGTAGGATTTAATAAGCTTTGCTTCTTCCTACACCTTTTGGACATGTGGAACTGTGAACTGATTATGGGATGCATTCAATTGTAATCTGATGCATGTTCAAATGAAATTAAACCATTACCGTACCTGTAATCTCAATGGAACCTTCCGGAAGCCTGGCTGCAGGACTCCTACCCACATAGCATACACAGCCAGGCCTGTTCCAGCAGCAATCTGGGCAACATCCCAGCCACTGAGGTCTCTTGTTTTCAGCTCAGCAAGTACTTCATCTGGGGAATCTTCATCCATTTCTGCATTAGGATATTGAATAAAAAAAATCAACACATCATCAACTGACTCAATATTGTTAGTCAATTTCAATACATGGTATTAGTATTAGTTATTACAAGTCAACTACATCAACAAATGTTACTTATGTACTGTTAAATTAAAAATATTGACGGCGTGGTACCTGTAAACATAACTACAAAAATAAAACATCTACTTCCGATGTTATTATTCGCCCATATATGCTAATATAGCCGGTGGTGCTTATTATAATATTAAGTATATATAATATAAAGTATTAAGTATTATAAAATGTTACCTCAATATATTTCAAAGAAGGGTTTCCAGCCACAGCGTAATATGTATTTCACAAATATTTTAAATATAAAATAATTATTTACCAAATCTAAACTCATAATCGTGTTTAAAAACAATTGACCTCCTCCTAAAAGACGAACACATTAGCCGAACGGACAAGTCCGCTTGCAAACACTGTACGTCCGTCTGGAAGGGAACATCGGTTTTAGCAACTATGGTTCCGGTTGTGTGACGTCATTTGATATGTACAGTACTTTTTGCGGGCACAGGCAGGCTATCATTATTATTATTAAAGAATATAATTATGTAGTGTTATATGATACATACATAAATGTACACTATTAATCTGTGTCAATGTGTAACTAGTGTAATTAGTACAAGCTATTCTTGTATTAGACTAGTAGTCACTTGTTGTTTACATGCTAGCAGTTGTAAAAATGTAGAGCAAAATAGGGTAAAATGTAGAGCAAGTAAACTTTTATTTAGCACAAAACATACACATAATAATGCTCAATTATTCAAATTTTTTTGATGTGCCAATCTTTTTATTGATTTTACTTAATACGGCTTTCCAGACATTTATACAACATACGTATTATAACACACTGTATCAAAAATAAGTCAAATAATTCCAGAAAAACAACACGAAGAACTGAAGCCTCAGTCACTGTCTGCATCATCGCTGATGATTCCTTGCAAGTTGGCCCAGTCCGATGCTCTTCTGCGTCCTCGTTGTGTGTTATTTTCCTGATCGCTGTCAGAGTTGAACGACCGCTGGTATGTAGAGGGCGGGGGGTCACGTTGCTGCCCAAGGGTTCCTCTTCGTTTAGGCCGACCTGTGATAAAGGAACCATTTGTGATCAATATTTGTGTATAACTTACACGTCAACCAAACGCTTGAGTGTTTATTACGTAATTAAAAGCAATTTTAATCTGATAAAAAGTTGCATGTGCATTCAGTTTTACTTTTAAAAAGGAAAGGAATACAACTGCTTGTCCTAATAGTCACCTTGTGCTTGTATGATGTTGTTGACATCCAGCTCAGCCAGTTCTTTAGCTTCTTCTTTCTTCATACGTATCTTTTTACATTTTTCAATGGATGGCTGACCTGTATAAAAAAAAAATAAATAAATAATAATAATATAAGTGTGATGTACAGCTATCTACTATATGTACGTAGTTCTCCGTGTGATACAGTTTGCATTCCCACTAACCCTGAACACCAAGATCCTCCAGCTCCTTCTTTAGAACGGCCACCATGGCGGAAACGCTGCGACAACCATCGAGCAGCTTCTTGTAATTGCGCCTCTCGCCGCAGAGAGAAATGAAGCGCTTGAGCCTCACGACCGATTTGTGTTCATGCTACATCAACGATATACAGGAAACTCATGAAGTCAATAAATAACTTGTGACAAAACAAAATATGTTTACAATCTTCTTAATATGTTTACCATTAGAGCCCTGTAGACATGCAATAACACCCATATTATCACCTTTACATTTGTAGTACTCAATATAGTGGATATAATAAAAAAAAATTATGGCCCCAACAGTATCTTGTGTTGTTATAATGGTTATGTTATTTTTTGTTTTGAAATAATTTAAACCGGGCTGCACAGTGGATGAGTGGTTAGCTCGCAGACCTCACAGCTAGGAGACCCGAGTTCAATCCCAATGTGGGTTTTCTCCGGGCACTCCGGCTTCCTCCCACATTCCAAAAACATGCTAGGTTAATTGGCGACTCCAAATTGTCCATAGGTATGAATGTGAGTGTGAATGGTTGCTTGTCTATATGTGCCCTGTGATTGGCTGGCCACCAGTCCAGGGTGTACCCCGCCTCTTGCTCAAAGAGGCGAGATAATTCTCGAAAATGAATGAATGAATGAATAATTTAAACCTGCAATAAATGCCGTGATCACGTGCCCACCTCGCCAAACAATTACTGACACCTAGTGGTCAATGTGAAATACTACACACACAATTAGAATGCTTCTTCTGCCTTGTGTTTTTATCGTATTTAATTTGGTCATTTTCATTTATTAATTCATTTTCTACTGCTTTTCCTCACGAGGGTCGCAAGGGGTGCTGGAGCCTATCCCAGCCGTCTTCGGGCGAGAGGCGGGGTACACCCTGGACTGGTGGCCAGCCAATCACAGAGCACATATAGACAAACAACCATTCACACTCACATTCATACCTATGGACAATTTGGAGTCGCTAATTAACCTAGCATGTTTTTGGAATGTGGGAGGAAACCGGAGTACCCGGAGAAAACCCACGCATGCACGGGGAGAACATGCAAACTCCTGCTGTGAGGTCTGAGCGCTAACCACTCAACCACCGTGCAGCCTAATTTGGCCATTTTTATGCTTGAAAATTATCAATTGAAGTTCAACTTGCTTTAATACAAACAGTTTTTAAACTAATAATAGGCCATATTCAAAACAGTGATTATATAACTTATGATAGAATGAGGGTGTGATGTGAGTAGTGTAGATGATTCTGATCAGTCACAGCCTCACCTTCTGGCTTTTCGCACCGCCATCTTCCTCTTTCTTCCTTGATTTCTTTTTGCCACCATCTTGATCTTTTTCTTTCTTTTTATTAACTTGCTTTTTTTGGGTCTCCATTTCTTGATCATCATTCAAAGAGGGCAGGGATGATGAATCAGAATCAGCCTGGTTTGTTTCCTTTTCCGTCACTATTTTTTCCTCTATAATCCATGAAAGTGATTGATATTATAAGTATTAAGTAGAATCAATACTGATTATATCAAATAAAGTTTGGATTTGGATTTACCTTTTTCACTTTCATCAGAAGACATTTTGCGGCTGTGCTCGTCACTGTTGTCCGAGTGACTTTCATCTTCTTCACTCTGGTCCGTTTTCTTATTTGGCACTTTGCTTTTTATCTCTGCAGCCTCGTCCCCATCTTTAGAGTCTTCTTCACGCTCTCCATTTGTCATCTCCAGCAGCGCACCTCCTGATCTGGTTTTCATTTCTTCTTCGACTTCACTCGCCACACTTCCTTTGCTGCCGTCCTCTGATTCTGCCATGAGGCAGATAAAAATATAACAAATCTAGAGTTAGGAAAAAAAAAAAAAAACACAGCAGAACACTAGTCAGATTATTCTTAATTTCCACGGGCCCTTGGAATTGCCTATTGACACCACTGGGCAATAAATAGCACTCATTGCAAATTAATTGAAAAAATGTACTGTTGCTCCATGTGATTGTTATCGGTTGCCCTCGCTCATGGATTATTGGTATCATAAAAAAAAAAAAGATTAAAAAAAAAAACCCAAAAACCTTAAACTGTATTATGGAAAGCAGGAAGTGAACAAATGTAACAGTTACTGATTGTAAAAGTACCAGATGGAGGGGTAGGATTTAATAAGCTTTGCTTCTTCCTACTCCTTTTGGACATGTGGAACTGTGAACTGATTATGGGATGCATTCAATTGTAATCTGATGCATGTTCAAATGAAATAAAACCATTACCATTACCATATATTATATTAAATCTTCTTATATTAAAACGCTATCAGTGTATTAAGTGCCCCATCAATATTACACCACATTACTATAAACATAACAAGACCCTATTCATTTTTTACATTTAGTTTGTCACATGCAAAAAAACAAAAATAAAAAAAAAACCTTAAACTGTATTATGGAAAGCAGGAAGTGAACAAATTTAACAGTTACTGATTGGAAAAGTACCAAATGGAGGGGTAGGATTTAATAAGGTTTGCTTCTTCCTACTCCTTTTGGACATGTGGAACTGTGAACTGATTATGGGATGCATTCAATTGTAATCTGATGCATGTTCAAATGAAATTAAACCATTACCATTACCATAATTGGCAGCAGAAAACCCTGATCAGAGCATCCCTACATATAATGTGTGAATAGTTGAGCTTTTTCTATCACTTCCTGATTTAACCGTTGCAAACTCACCAGACGCAGCGCTGGCATAACGACGGGACTTCTTTTTCTTGGACTCAACCTCACATTCACTCCCGCTTGAAGAATTTTCCCTCTCTCTTTTTCTTTTCTTTTGGGTGTCCTCCGTCTCGGACTCGCTTCCACTTTTGCGTGTGTCCTATCAAGCAAAAGCAAATATTTTAGAGTTTTTAGAGCATTCTCTCTTTCAAAGCAATAACAAATACCTGCATTTTCATCAGTTCCTCGTCAACCACTTGTTTCAGTGTACTTTTGGTGAGTGGACTTAGGGATTCAGCTCCGATGTGGGCCAAATATCGCTTTTTTAACATTCCCAAAGTGAGCAAACTAAAAAAAAAACACAACAATATTATCAAAACATACTATACACAGAGAAAATAGTTTACAGTGTCAACGACAGTCCAGCAGGTGTCGCTCGTGAGCAGCTGTCACCTCACAAGCCATGTAACTTGACGTAATCATACGTGCTAGCTTGTGCTACAAGGCTCGTCGATGCGTCGTAAATCTTAACAGGTAAAGTTTTAGAATGAGTTTGTGTTGCCTTTGCTTAAATGTACCTGAAAACTAATTCTAAAAGACCGTCTGCGGTATAAACTCTTCATAAACGAATCATATTTTTGCTACTTTTCTTGTCAGCACGAGCAGCTAGCTAATTGTGTTTTAATGTCATCATTGTAAAGACATTGCTAGCTCACGCGAGCTTTTGGACGTTTCTAAGAAAAAGTACCTTAAATCCCGCTCATCACGGAGTTGTCCGCAGACAAAGCTGCGGATAGTTTTCACTTCACTCACAGACAACATGTTTTATAGTGGAGATCCATCCAACTGGTTGGCGGGATTGAATAATAGGAAGTGACGTCACTTGCCAGGACACGTTTTTCCGGTTTCTGCTCTCATCACGTTTGACAAATAATAAATCAGGAGGTGTCCAAAGTGCAGCCCAGGCACATCGGCAGATTCGAAAAATAGAATTTAAAACGAAAATAGGGGAAAAAGGTCAAAATAAAAATAATTAGTAATTTAATTTAATTTTAAAAAGTCAAAATATTTACAGAAAAAATGAGGAATAATTTTATTTTTGCAATACTTTTGATTTTATTCTGAAAGCATTATATCGTCTTCCACGAGACAATTTTATTTGTTTTGTTTCTCTTATGACAGATTTCTAAATGTCTTTAAAAATATATATTTCAGTTTTATTCTAAAATTACGTTAGAATAAAACTGAAATATTTATATTTTTAATAAGAGAAACAAAACAAATAAAATTGTCTCGTGGAAGATGATATAATGCTTTCAGAATAAAATCAAAAGTATTGCAAAAATAAAATTATAACTATGAGAATAATTACAAAAAGAAAGTAAATATTTGGAAACTAAAAAAAAAGAAATATAGCTGTAATTTTTCAATTAAGTCAAGGTATTTAAAGGAAAAAAATAGTATTCTAATGAAGTCTAAAGTCACAATTTAACAAGAATAAACATTTATATTAGGAAAAAAGAATAAAAAGACAAAAAGCAAGCTGGATTTCTTTATTTAGAACAGTTCTCACCACAATTGGACGGAAGAGGAAGTAGTGCATTATGTTATAAGGACTGAGTTTTAAAAAAAAAATGAGACACATATTGTCCAGTGTTTAAAGTTTAGTTTTTCGGGTTTCATCTGAGAATACTAAAAAAATCCTCCAACAGGAGTGGGAAACGTATAAAAAGATAAAAATGCAACCCTGGACGTATTAAGATGGATGTGAGGCCAATAATGTGAAGCAAATATCAGTGGTTTGGTATAAGACATGAAGAAAAAGTGAGAGATCATGGCTCAGAATACAACACATTAGAATCACCTACAGGCATTTTTCCTCTTCAAACGAGCTTAAATAAAAACTTTAGCCATTTAAAGAAATGAAAAATTTGACGTGTGCTATGAAGTGCAAATGTATACCCCACTTGAACATGTTAACACTGCGACTGCATACAAAAGTTAAATACATGACAATAAATTAGGTTCATAAATTAAAAAAAAAAAACATTACAAAGCGACAGCAGAAATAATTTAAATAAACAATTGGAGCTGCTCGACAATCTCATTCTTAGACAACTTCACAAAAATATTGGCTATGCAGGCTATTCCAGTGTTAACATATCGAAGCAAAAAATAAAAATAAAAAAAAAAAAAGCAACACCTCGTCTATACGTGAAAAGGTGGACAACCTTACAAAATAAAAGCATATCAAGCCTGAAAAACAGTGTTCCCAAAAAAAAGTCAAACACAGTGATGGCTGCCAGTGCATATCATCAACAGCCACACCCACAAAGGCGGCCGAGAATATCGATGCCAGTTTCACATCCCAGGCTGTTTTTCCTATTTAAAATCTGTACACGACAGTTCATCTTGTAAACATAACATCGTCGCCCTGCTTCTACTAACAATCAAACTATTGCCGCCGTCGCCGGCATCTCCGAGAACAGGTGGATCTCGCGTGCTTTTCTGTGCTCACATTGTTTAATCTTTGTACACGGTCTGCTGGCCGTGCCCTCTTTCGTCGTGCATTATGTGCCTCCTGACGTGGATCCGCCGTACTCGCCTGTCGCCGCCCGTTACGCCCTCTTCCTCCGACTGGCCCACTGAGGAACCTCTGGAGTCGACGAGGTGTAAGCCACCCGGACCGGATCTTCTGCTGTTCTCATAGATGAGGATATTGAGGGTTTCTTCAAAAATCCGAGCCTCAGGAAATTCAACCTAAAACCACAGAAGAAGTCGAGTGTGAAACCTCATTCAAACAAGCACTGACGTGGAAATTCAGGTTATGGAATGAGATAATAGCATGTAATTAACATTTTTTTTTTTTTTTTTAAATCAGCTTCACCTCAAAGAACCGGTTGCATAAGCACATGTTGACTGACAAGACTGGAAGTATCGTTGAAACATGATGGCAAAATTCCACTCGTTTCCAATTGTGTTTCAACACAATAACGTTCGATCACACTCACTTTGGTCTGCTTCTTCTCCGTGGCATAGACGATGGACGTGCAGCAAACTTCGGCTATCTTGCGGCCTTCGCCGTAAAAAGACCAGCAGCAGATCTCATCCCCGAGCACGTCTTTGACAAACAGGACTCGGCCGTTGAAGCGAAGGACGAGTTTGTCGAAGAGTTCAATGTTTTTCAACAAGTTGTCATCGGAATTGCTTGTTGAAAAGGGAAAAAAACGAGCGGGAGTACATCATGAACATGATTAGAATGGGCGATACGGCAAAGATCCGTGTTTGTGGGCTCAAGAGGCAGACATATTTTACCTGGTATATGAGTATTTGTTGTTCCCCCTGTTGTTCTGCAACTTTACAACCGGCTGTAAAAACAAAAGACAACACAATAAATCACAGATGTCCGCAGAATCGCAAAATCACAAACACGCACACACAATCGAGTGCTCTACCTTTCTGCAGGTCGCTATCATCTTCTGCTCTTCTTTGGCTGACGTGATCATGGGGATGCGACACACACTTTCAAACACGTCCTTTTGTTTCTATAGCGGGGAAACAGCACCACTTAGATACTGTACTATTAGGCTAAGCTAATTGCTAAATTAGAATGGAATGGAATGGCCTTTATTGTCATTATACAAGATGTACAACGAGATTGGAGAGCTTCTCCTTTCAGTGCAGTAGTCAAGTTAAAAAAAAAAAAGTATATAAAAGTAGAGTAAAAAAGACATTTTAACAAGATATATACAAGATATCCAAAATATACACATAGAATTGCACGGATGACTGGTGTATACAGATGAGTAAAGTCACATATGAGTGTATTGTAATGGTTGTTAAATAAATGAACTAAAGAACTAGCGATGCCGACTCTATTGACGACACACAACCTACTTTACCTGCATGGCGGTGAGGCAGTGCTGGACCAGTCCCTGGACCCTGTAGTGCTGGGCCTCTTTCAGGACCTCTTCAAGTTCTCTGTGGTCTTCGGGGAGTGGCACCGAGCCATCGCGGAGGAAGTTTAATACGAGTCCAAAATGACGACCACTTCGTTCTAAAATGACCCATCCTGGTGCAGAAAGACAAAAGGCTCGATATATGGATGCTGGTTGGTTTTACTCCTCGCTCCCAAACAGGAGGATCCACTCTGTGCAGCTTGTCTCAATACCTTGGCCTTGATACGCCATTTGGACTAACATTATTATGCCATACATTATCATTACATGAATTAACCCTTGGCGTTTGCATGTTCTCCCTGTGCATTGGTAGGTTTTCTCCGGGTACTCCGGTTTCCTCCCACATTCCAAAAACATGCTAGGTTAATTAGCGACTCCAAATTGTCCATAGGTATGAATGTGAGTGTGAATGGTTGTTTGTCTATATGTGCCCTGTGATTGGCTGGCCACCAGTCCAGGGTGTACCCTGCCTCTCTCCCAAAGACAGCTGGGATAGGCTCCAGCACTCACGTGACCCTTGTGAGGATAAGCGCTAGAAAATGAATGAATGAACCTTCTAAATGTGTTTTTTTAACATTATTAGAGCTCTCTAGACATGAAGTAGCACCCCTATAGTCACTTATACACTCCTAAAATTCATTATTTATGACATTACACAACTCTTTTGCTGGAGACCCGAGTTCAATTCCGCCCTCGGCCATCTCTGTGTGGAGTTTGCATGTTCTCCCCGTGCATGCGTGGGTTTTCTCCGGGTACTCCGGTTTCCTCCCGCATTACAAAAACATTCTAGGTTAACTGGCGACTCCAAATTGTCCATAGGTATGAATGTGAGTGTGAATGGTTGTTTGGATAAGCGGTAGAAAATGAATGAATGTGCACGGGGGATGAATCTCAATTAATTGTGTGCAATTGTAATCGCACACAATAAAACTAAAATAAAGTAAAATTATTCCAACAACATGCATGCTAGGTAAATTGGCGACTCCAAATTGTCCATAGGTATGAATGTGAGTGTGAATGGTTGTTTGTCTATATGTGCCCTGTGATTGGCTGGTGACCAGTCTAGGGTGTACCCCGCCTCTCGACCGAAGACAGCTGGGATAGGCTCCAGCATGAGGATAAGCGGTAGAAAATGAATGAATAATGAAAAAATGGTCTCAAAATAAGGTTGCCAATAACAATGTTAATCAGCAATAATTATTATCGTGCCATTTATGTGACAAAATTACATACATAAATAACCACATATATGCTCTACTCACCGTCTGAGTCTATGTTCACCTCAGTTCCTCCATTGCATATCGTCTGCAGCACACTTTCCTCCTTGGTCAGCGTCTGGACAGTGGTAAAATGCAGCGAGCCGCCCACGTTCAACTTGACGTACTTGCTTCCCAGCAGGCCCTGATGTCTTTGTTCAACAGCGCTCTGGAAAGCAGGCTGCAAGACGGCAGACTGGGCAGCGTTGGCAGCATGACTGCCGACTGACGCCTCAGCAGACATGGGACTGAATGGTTCCTCTCCCACTGTCACACAAGAGGAAGAGAGAGCGATGTTTGTATTGGAGCGGAAAAAGGAATAAGTGTCACTGTGGATTTTATGCTTTGAGCTGAGTTTCTGTGGAAAACAGCATCTGACTAGAATTAAACAGAAGTCTGGTTATGGTCAGAGTTACTGTGTGTGGATTGAAAACATGGTTAATCTGTCATACTGGCTTCTTTTCATTGATATACTGTCAACTACTTACATTATTTACAATTAAATATTTATCATAATTAACTCGAATTAAAGAGAAGTCTGGTTATGTTCAGAGTTACTGTATGTGGATTGAAAACATGGTTAATCTGTCATACTGGCTTCTTTTCATTGATATACAGTCAACTATTTACATTATTTACAATTAAATATTTATCATAATTAACTCAAATTAAACAGAAGTCTGGTTTTGGTCAGAGTTCTTTGCATTCATTCAAATGAACAATACTGTATGTGTATTGAAATCATGGTTAAACTGCCCTTCTTTCGTTGACATACTGTCAACTACTTACATTATTTACAATTAAATATTTATCATAATTAACTCGAATTAAACAGAAGTCTGGTTATGGTCAGAGTTCTTTGCATTCATTCAAATGAACAATACTGTATGTGTATTGAAATCATGGTTAATCTGACCTCCTTTCGTTGACATACTGTCAACTACTTACATTATTTACAATTAAATATTTATCATAATTAACTCGAATTAAACAGAAGTCTGGTTATGGTCAGAGTTCTTTGCATTCATCCAAATGAACAATACTGTATGTGTATTGAAATCATGGTTAATCTGACCTTCTTTTGTTGACATTCGGTCAACTACTTACATTATTTACAATTAAATATTTATCATAATTATTTTTTCAAATGACATTTAATCTAAGTTCTCTCTATAAGAAGGATTTAGTATAAACTTTGGCTTTGATCACAAGTTGTGACATATTTATGCGAGGCAATACGCCATGCATTATATCGAATGCTCGACTGGAATGTTAAGATATTAGAAAAAAAAAACAATGTTACTAAAAATTAAATGCCAAGACGTCATCATTTCGTACTGTTGTGTCGTATTAGCAAAAATGTACTTACAACGCTGAACATCAAAAGGGAACTGGAGAATTGAAGCAATCTCTTAAAACGTTTGCTAATTGTGCAACAGCGAAAGAGTTCGAGTGAAAAAAAAAAACTCAACTAACCTGCTTGTGCGAACAAGCAAAAATCTTCCTAATTATTCTGCAGCGTAGCTAAGGTTTGACAGTTCGGTTAGCTAGCCCGCTAGCATAGCTAAATCAAAATGGCAACATCGGCTAGTCCATTTTGATTCCCAAACTCCTCGTTTCAGGTTCGTTTCACTCGCGGTAATAAACTTCGGTAGCAAGACATAAAAAATGCCTTCACCAGTATAAAATATAAATTAAAAGTTTGATATGAAGATTATAACATGTTAATCTACGAAGCTAACTGGGTCACACGGAAACGAAAGCTCCACATCTTCCGGTATTTTCTTCTTCTACTGCCTGTAAATCGGCATAGGAAAGAAACCATATACGTGACTGCCCCCTATCTTGAGTAACACAAATTGCAGTTCAGATTGTTTTGATTACTCACGTTTTTATATTGTTTATATTTAGCAGATGTGTCATATTTATGTTTATATATTTTTAGGGTCATATTTATGTTGTACCAGGGATATCTAAACTGTTTTATTGGCTCATTGTATATTGTAAATATATAATATTTAGTACAAAATACTGTACACAGAACTTAGGGAATATGTCAGTTGATTAGTACAAAAATACAGATTTTTTTAATTTTAAAATTAATTTTTTAAATTTTTTAAATTTTAAAATAGTACTATACAAAAATACAGAGATGAAAAAATGAAACTTCCAAAAGATTGTACACCATTCAACAGAGACTTTATTTCCAGTTCAGCAAATAAATAACCGTCTTCAAAAGAATCTACTTATATATGAAGCAAAAAAATAAAATAAAAATGCTACTGATAAAAAAAAAAAAAAGAGTTCAGTCTACTAAGCAACAGTCTCCAAGAGCTTCCATTTGGCACGGCGAATAAGACAAACGTTTGCCGCGCAAAACAACAATCGTTTTTGAAATAAATACATAATGCATTACAGCAAAAACAGCCAGGGTTGTCATTTTTCATCAACATAGTGCATACAACATCAAATCTGATATGTCGATAACTATAATGATAATGGCGAGATTGAGCAGAAGCAATATAATTTACAATCAGTGCATGCTTTAAGCATAATGACATTCATGTCCTCTCCTCTTGTTACTACATGTCATGAGACACTAGGTGGTAATGCCTTTTTTTTTTTTTTTTAAAGCCCCAAAAATAAATCAAATCAAAAATAAACACTGCTTTTGTAAACACTACTTCAACAACAGATGAAACACTTAAGGACATTGAGTTATTTTTTATCATATTTTGGCACTGAATTTTCATTATCTGTTGAAAGAAAATATACAACCTCCCCTGACCAAGTGTAAATATGAGGTTTATATATATATATTTCATCTAGTACTGTATATACTGTATATATATCAACCTCAGTCAATATCAAGTCATATTTACATTCAACGTGTTGGTGTGAATTTTACACAAAAAAGACAAAAGTGACGAAGAGAGAAAACGGTGACTGAAGGACGATTTAGTCTGCGACACATAAATATAAACATTCAAGTTCATTTTTTTTTTTGTTTGGTAAAATGTGTAAGATTAGCGTATTGTATTGCTAATGAGTCAAATATTTTGGCCTCGATATAATTGAACAAAACACTCCTTTGTCGTTTCCTGTTATAGAGCCCAATTGTTAACCCCTCGTAAGGCACCAGTCCCGATGTAATAATAATAATAATAACTGGACTGTCATGTCACCAATAGAACTTCCATATAATTCATAAACTCACCAAATGATAAAAAAAAAGTCAAAGGGGGATTTGATGGTTTTATAGTAATAAAAACATTTTGCCTTTCCGAGCAACTTTATCTCGTCATTTTTAAATCTCACCAAGATACGTCACTCTTCAAATGGACACTTCGTACTCCCGTGTATCCTGTGGGCAGAAATTAGACAAGAAAGACGTCATGATTAAAAATGAAAACCATGTAATTATAACATAAAATAGCTCGTTAATTTGTTCCTCACAAGGGTTGCGAGGGGGTGCTGGAGCCTATCCCAGCTGTCTTCTGGGGCGAGAGGCGGGGTACACCCTGGACTGGTGGCCAGCCAATCACAGGGCACATATGTATAGACAAACAACCATTCACACTCACATTCATACCTATGGACAATTTGGAGTCGCTAATTAACCTAGCATGTTTTTGGAATGTGGAATGGAAACCGGAGTACCCGGAGAAAACCCATGCAAACTCCACATAGAGATGCCATAGAGGTGGACTCGAACTCGGGTCTCCTAGCTGTGTGACCTGCGCGCTAAACACTCGTCCACCGTGTAGCACATATGTGTTGTATACAGCATTTTAAAAATATCGTTTTTCGTGATCGGGAAAAAAGTTCAATCCCACCCTGAGTGGTTAGAGGTGAGTGGTTAGCACGCAGGCCTTACAACTAGGACACCCGAGTTCGATTCCACCCTCGTCGTTTGCATGTTCTCCCTGTGCATTGGTGGGTTTTCCCCGGGTACTCCGGTTTCCTCCCACATTCCAAAAACATGCTAGGTTAATTAGCGACTCCAAATTGTCCATAGGTATGAATGTGAGTGTGAATGGTTGTTTGTCTATATGTGCCCTGTGATTGGCTCGCCACCAGTCCAGGGTGTACCCCGCCTCTCGCCCCAGAAGACAGCTGGCATAGGCTCCAGCACCCCTCGCGACCCTCGTGAGGATAAGCGCTAGAAAATGAATGAATGAATGAACCTTCTAAATGTGTTTTTTTCACATTATTAGAGCTCTCTAGACATGAAGTAGCACCCCTATAGTCACTTATACACTCCTATAATTCATTATTTATGACATTTCACAACTCTTTTGCTGGAGACCCGAGTTCAATTCCACCTTCGGCCATCTCTGTGTGGAGTTTGCATGTTCTCCCCGTGCATGCGTGGGTTTTCTCCGGGTACTCCAGTTTCCTCCCACATTCCAAAAACATGCTAGGTTAATTAGCGATTCCAAATTGTCCATAGGTATGAATGTGAGTGTGAATGGTTGTTTGTCTATATGTGCCCTGTGATTGGCTGGCCACCAATACAGAGTGGACCCCGCCTCTCGCCCGAAGACAGCGACCCTCATGAGGATTAGCGGTAGAAAATGAATGAATGAATGATGGGGGGAAAAAAATCACATACTGATATCAACCGATATTGCATATTTTTGCTGATATCAGACCGATAATTATCGGACATCCCCTATATATTACACTTCATATCACATATTTTGACTGCTTTATGTTTGTATTTTTGTATATATTTAAATTCAGCCAAGAAGACGTCCAATTTGCTTAAGTATGCAGCCATGAAACAGCAATCATTTTTGAAAAAGCGATGTTCGAACCTCACTGCAGCGAGGGATGACTTTTTAACGACATAAGAGATGAAGCGAACTGAAGTGTTTCCTTACCCCCGCCTCGTACAGAGGGTTGTTGAAATCCGACTCGACTGTAATGGGACTGTAGGAGTGTGTATGAGAAAGAGACTTCCAGAAGAGTGGCTTCCATTCTAGTCTGCAGATGCTGTGAGAAGGGGGGGGGGGGGCAAAAACAAAAAAGGCATATAATCACATAAATCCATAACATAGTACCCGAGCTTGTTTTAGCAGTACTTACTTTGTATAGTACATATATATTCCTCCAATCAGGAGGATGACCAGGATGATGGGCAGAATTATTGCCAGTGCAATGTTCTCACTCAGGATCTGATGGGAGGGCTCAAACGATTGGGATACTGGAATAGAAATATGACGGTTAACTTCACAAGACGCTTGTAGCACTTTATGTCTCCTCATGTTCACATGGATTTATGCCTTTTCTTTATTATTTTTTATATCAAATGTTTATTCTAAGTGTACTTAACAATCACCTACCCGCAAGGAGTAAAGATGGAAATTAAGCTATAATCTTGCATATTTACATGAAAACGTTGATTAAGTGTCCTTGTGTTTCTTACATAAATACAGAGAGAAATATATATATATATATATATAAAAAATATAAAAATAATACAAAAATAATATAAAAAAAGTGTACATGGGTTTATGCCTGTTCTTTATTATTTTTATGTCAAATGTTTATTCTAAGTGCACTCAACAACAACTTACCTGCAAGGACTAAAGATGGAAATTAAGCTATAATCTTGCATATTTACATGAAAACGTTGATGAAGTGTCCTTGTGTTTCTTTTTTTTCTTTTTCCCTTTTTTCCTTTTTTTTCCTTGTGTTTCTTACATAAATACAGAGAGAGAAATATATATATATAATATATATTAAAAAATAAAATAAAATAAAATAAAATAAAATAAAATAAAATAAAATAAAATAAAATAAAATAAAATAAAATAAAATAAAATAAAATAAAATAAAATAAAATAAAATAAAATAAAATAAAATAAAATAAAATAAAATAAAATAAAAGTGTACATGCGTTTATGCCTTTTCTTTATTATTTTAATGTCAAATGTTTATTCCAACCTACCTGCAAGGACTAAACTAAAGTAAAACTAAATTAGCCACTGGCTATAATCTTGCATATTTACATGAAAAAGTTTATTAAGTGTCCTTGTGTTTCTTACATAAATACAGCGAGAAATAGAAATATATATTAAAAAATTTATATAAAAAATAAAAATAAAAATAAAAATAAAAATAAAATAAAATAAAATAAAATAAAATAAAATAAAATAAAATAAAATAAAATAAAATAAAATAAAATAAAATAAAATAAAATAAAATAAAATAAAATAAAAGTGTACATGCGTTTATGCCTTTTCTTTATAATTTTTATGTCAAATGTTTATTCCAACCTACCCGCAAGGACTAAACTAAAGAAAAACTAAATTAGCTACTGGCTATAATCTTGCATATTTACATGAAAAAGTTTATTAAGTGTCCTTGTGTTTCTTACATAAATACAGCGAGAAATAGAAATATATATTTTAAAAAATATTTAAAAAAATATATAAAATAAAATAAAATAAAATAAAATAAAATAAAATAAAATAAAATAAAATAAAATAAAATAAAATAAAAAAAAATAAAATAAAGTGTACATGGATTTATGCCTTTTCTTTATTATTTTTATGTTAAATGTTTATTCTAAGTGTATCTAACACCAACCTACCCACAAGGACTAAAGATGGAAATTAGCCACTGGCTATAATAAATGCATATTTACATGAAAAAGTTGATTAAGTGTCCTTGTGTTTCTTACATAAAATATATTAAAAAAAATATAATAATATAGGAAAAGCGGTAGAAAATGAATGAATGAATGAATATATATATAAAATATATAAAAATAATATATAAAATAGAGAACTATAATCACCTTCTAATTTGTGATCATCCAGAAGCTCCTCATAGGCCACTGTGTAAAATAAAGCACATCATGGAACAATCCTCAATCCAGGTCAATGTGGTCTTCTGTGATCTTCTGCACTTTTCCTATCTTATTTTGAAAATAGTCTACACCTGAATCCAGTCCAGGCTCAGTGTGGCGTGCTTTCAGACAAGCGCAGGACAATTTGGGGCTTTTTTTTTTTTTACCTTTGCAAAAGGGTGGTGGGCTGTTCCACTGAGAGGGGTGTCCGGGCACACAGCAGATAATAACCTCCCCGATAAGCTCGTAGCCTTCATAGCAGAAAAAGCGCAGAGTTTCTCCTGCCTGGTAGCTGTGCTTGTACAACGTTTGGTAGCCGTTGTCGGGGACGCCCGGGTTGGGACACGGGTCGTATTTTACTGGACACAGACGACATTCACTTATCTGGATTTTATGGATTTTTCTTGGATGTGGGAATGACAACTTACAAACACATTTAGGGCTGTGGTCGCTCCATTTAGGGGTACCGGTGTCTCGTCCGTGGCAGGAGATTTGAACGGGCCCCTCCAGTTGGTAACCCTGGTTGCAGGAGAAACGGACAACGGTTCCCACTGCAAAACCGGCTTCAGGGCGAACTGAGCGCGCTCCGTTGACAATCTCTCCCGGATCGGGACACTGCTGGACTGTGGATGTGGGAAAAAAAAACGACAGAATTCCAATTCATGCTTCACTTCCAATTTGGCCCCTTCCCTCTATAATTTTTCATTCATTCATTCATTTTCTACCGTTTTTCCTCACAAAAGTCGCAGGGGGTGCTGGAGCCTATCCCAGCTGTCTTGGGGCGAGAGGCGGGGTACACCCTGGACTGGTGGCCAGCCAATCACAGGGCACATATAGACAAACAACCATTCACATTCACATTCATACTTATGGACAATTTGGAGTCGCCAATTAACCTAGCATGTTTTTTGGAATGTGGGAGGAAACCGGAGTACCCGGAGAAAACCCACGCATGCACGGGGAGAACATGCAAACTCCACACAGAGATGGCCGAGGGTGGAATCGAACTCGGGTCTCCAGCAAAAGAGTTGTGTAATGTCAAAAATAATGAATTATAGGAGTGTATAAGTGACTATAGGGGTGCTACTTCATGTCTAGAGAGCTCTAATAATGTTTAAAAAAACACATTGAGAAGGTTCATTCATTCATTCATTTTCTAGCGCTTATCCTCACGAGGGTCACAGGGGGTGCTGGAGCCTATCCCAGCTGTCTTCTGGGGCGAGAGGCGGGGTACACCCTGGACTGGTGGCCAGCCAATCACAGGGCACATATAGACAAACAACCATTCACACTCACATTCATACTTATGGACAATTTGGAGTCGCCAATTAACCTAGCATGTTTTTGGAATGTGGGAGGAAACCGGAGTACCCGGAGAAAACCCACGCATGCACGGGGAGAACATGCAAACTCCACACAGAGATGGCCGAGGGTGGAATCGAACTCGGGTCTCCAGCAAAAGAGTTGTGTAATGTCATAAATAATGAATTATAGGAGTGTATAAGTGACTATAGGGGTGCTACTTCATGTCTAGAGAGCTCTAATAATGTTTAAAAAAAACACATTGAGAAGGTTCATTCATTCATTCATTTTCTAGCGCTTATCCTCACGAGGGTCGCGGGGGTGCTGGAGCCTATCCCAGTTGTCTTGGGGCGAGAGGCGGGGTACACCCTGGACTGGTCGCTAGCCAATCACAGGGCACATATAGACAAACAACCATTCACACTCACATTCATACCTATGGACAATTTGGAGTCGCTAATTAACCTAGCATGTTTTTGGAATGTGGGAGGAAACCGGAGTACCCGGAGAAAACCCACGCATGCACGGGGAGAACATGCAAACTCCACACAGAGATGAACGAGGGTGGAATCGAACCCTGGTCTATCACGTTTCATTAAAAATATATTAATCAATAAATCCTGCTGTTTCATGCTGGACTAATGAAATTGAAATTAATGAAAATACACATAAAAGCCACTTAAAAGATGCATTCAAAAACCTATTTGCCACTCATAAGTTTGACTAACACGAGCTACAGTTTCGGCCGTAACCTACATCAAGCAAAACCTCAACTCTGAACCGATGACGTCACTTCCTGTTCGCCCCCATGTTTATATAGCAACACACTGAAGCCCAATTTTTGGGTAATAGGAGTGTAAAGGTGACTATAGGGGTGTTATTTTATGTCTAGAGGGCTCTAATAATGTTTAAAACATATTGGTCGGAAACAGATTATCGAAAGAAGGCATTACTGTCGAGGCAAACGGGGCAGTGCCCCACCAAATCCAGCAGGTGGCAGTGCAGTATACATATTCCTTTCCTAATAAAAAGCACAACACATAACTCATAACAGTGGTGTTAATTACTATTTTCCTGCCAAGTTTCCCTGCCCTTTCTTTGTCTTCTGAGGCAGCAGAGTCATGTCTGTGATGTTGCCAAGGAAACAGCTTATTATGTCCGAGTACAGAAAGGAAATTGAACCTTTGACACAAGTAGGTGGGCTGCTGCTCCAGGAAAGGTCCCACTGACAGGTGATGATGTCCGAACCGTTGATGTCATATCCTGGTTGGCACTGATAGGTCAGTACACTCCCCCTCACAGGGGCGGAGTGGGACGAGCTGATCCACCCGAACTCGATTTGAGGCAGAGTGGGACAGGTGTCATTTGGCTCAACCTCTGCATGACACAAACACAGAAGACATTACGCAAAGAATGAAGTTTTATAATACACAAAGTAATTATCAATGGATGGGAAACCTTACTTACCACGATAATGGATTAGGAATCCCTGACTCAGGATAAAACTGGAATCCTCCGGATCGCTCTGAAATTGAATGGTGACCTCTGACCCCCCGGATACAACTTTGAAACGTTCTTTGGATCCGAGGTACTGGCCGATGACGTGGGACATGAGGTCACGGCCGTCGAAAATGGTCAGCACGTCGGTGTGGCGAATATTCAAACTTTTTGAAGCGGGGAAAAACAGACAGAGAAAGAAAAAAATAGACATAATCCATATTTTACATCTTTTACACTGTAAAAAAACCAGTATTATAAGTTAAACATGTGTGACTTTCGAAGCATAAATAAATAAATCCAATATTTTCATAATTATAGCATAAAAACCCTATTTACAAACTTCTAAATACTATTGATATTACTAGAGCCCTCCAGACAGGAATAGCAACCCTATAGTCAACTTGACACTCATATTTCCCAATATAGTAGACATAATAAGATTATTTTATTATTACTTCCAAATTGTCCATAGGTATGAATGTGAGTGTGAATGGTTGTTTGTCTATATGTGCCCTGTGATTGGCTGGCCACCAGTCCAAGGTGTACCCTGCTTCTCGCCCGAAGACAGCTGGGATAGGCTCCAGCACCCCCTTGCGACCGTTGTGAGGAAAAGTGGTAGAAAATGAATGAATGAATTGATATTACTAGAGCCCTCCAGACACGAATAGCAACCCTATAGTCAACTTGACACTCGTATTACCCAATATAGTAGACATAATAAGAGAAAATATGACATAATAAAATTGTGAGTGAAATTCAAAGTCGGAAGTTGTGAGGGATTACTGTATCTCAGGAGGTTGCCTACAGCCACAGCTGTTGATGTTTGTGATTAGAGACCACACACACCTTATTACTTTTTTTTTTTTACTAACTTACATATGGGGCGGCACGGCGGTCGAGTGGTTAGCGCGCAAACCTCACAGCTAGGAAACCAGGGTTCAATTCCACCCTCGGCTATCTCTGTGTGGAGTTTGCATGTTCTCCCCGTGCATGCGTGGGTTTTCTCCGGGTACTCCGGTTTCCTCCCACATTCCATATATTCCAAATAAAGGTGAATATAGGGGTGTTATTTCATGTCGAGAGGGCTCTAATAATCTTAAAAACGCATATTAAGAAGGTCATAAACAGGTTTTCTATGGCGTTCCATTTACAAACAAAGAATCCTAGGCTTCCAAGTGGTTAGCACGCAGGCCTTACAGCTAAGAGACCCTAGTTCAATTCTACCCTCGGCCATCTCTGTGTGGAGTTTCTGGGTTTTCTCCGGGTACTCCGGTTTCCTCCCACGTTCCAAAAATATGCTAGGTTAATTAGCGACTCCAAATTGTCCATAGGTATGAATGTGAGTGTGAATGGTTGTTTGTCTATATGTGCCCTGTGATTGGCTGGCCACCAGTCCAGGGTGTACCCCGCCTCTCGTCTGAAGACAGCTGGATAAACAGTAGAAAATTAATGAAAGAATGAATGTGCACTTGAGGGGCGGGGGGGGGGGGGGGGGGGGGCGTACAACAATGAATCTTGCACACAATAAAACTAAAATAAAGTAAAATTATTCCAACAACATGCATGCTAGGTTAACTCGCGACTCCAAATTGTCCATAGGTATGAATGTGAGTGTGAATGGTTGTTTGTCTATATGTGCCCTGTGATTGGCTGGCCACCACCGAAGACAGCTGGGATAGGCTCCAGCATACCCACGACCCTCATGAGAAAAAGCGGTACAAAATGAATGAATGAACTTACATATGGATGTCCAATTCGATGCGTTTCTCCTCATTGCCGTGGATCTGCCACAAGCAATCCAGACCCTTGGAGTAGCTCTGGGGCCAATCGGGAGACAGGATGGTGCCGGATGGTTCGGTGAGGTCGCCTCCACACAGCGCTAATGCAGAAAATACACAAAAGTGAAGTGACCACAGCAAAACATGATGGGATAGAATCCTGGTATCATCCAGTCATGTGTCTGTGTTGTGTCTGTGGAATAATTAATTAGATCGGGAACTTCAATCAATGAACATTAATTACTTTGCCACAACCACCTCATTATCTGAATCCCTAGAGGTAGGAAAAACAAGGCAAATGAGCAACAAAGTCGACATGACTGGAAAACCAGGAATACTCCGATAACATTCCACATACCTTTGCACACGGGTTCACTATCATTCCAGTGGGGATTGCTGGGGTCCACACACTCAATGGTGGCTGAGCCTTGTTCCATGACGAAGCCCGGGGAGCAGCTGAAGGTGACGGTGGTGCCCAGCTGGTAGCTGATGTCACTGCTGCTGAAGTTGCCGTGAGGCATGTAGGGCTCCCAGCAGTGCTCATCGTCAAACGCTAAAACAACAACAACAAAATATGACATGATGAAAAACACCCTAAATTCGTAAACATATGTTATGTTATGGCGTTACATACTGTAGACATGCATTCATTTTCTATTCAGAGTTGTGTAATGTCATAAATAATGAATTATAGGAGTGTATAAGTGACTATAGGGGTGCTACTTCATGTCTAGAGAGCTCTAATAATGTTCAAAAACACATTTAGAAGGTTCATTCATTTTCTAGCGCTTATCCTTACGAGGGTCGCGAGGGGTGCTGGAGCCTATCCCAGCACAACCTGGACTGGTGGCCAGCCAATCACAGGGCGCATATAGACAAACAACCATTCACACTCACATTCATGCCTATGGACAATTTGGAGTCAAAAATTAAGCTAGTTTTTGGAATGTGGGAGGAAACCGGAGTACCCGGAGAAAACCCAGAGATGGTCAAGGGTGGAATTGAACTTGGGTCTCTTAGCTGTGAGGTCTGCTTGCTAACCACTCGTCCACCGTGCAGCCCATACTGGAGACAGCTAAGCCCAAATGTATCAATATCCTAGGGAAAAAAATGTAGCGAAAAGAGTAAAAAATTAAGAGAAAAAAGTCGTACTTGTATGAACTTGTAATATTATGAGGAAAAATAATGTTATTGTTAGAGAAGCCTGCTTTAGCTGGCAATTCCAGAGAAATACAGATATCATCAACCCAAATATGGATTTCCCCCCTGCGGCTAGATATTGGCAAACATTTGTTTTCCACTTATCCTCCTATAAAAAAAAAAATCCATATAATGTCCATAGTGTCCGTCGCCTTGACACTTACCCTCATATCGCAGCGCCAGAAGAAGAGGGATGGAGGATGAATCAGCAGTGAGCTCCAAGTACAGCGAGGTGCTCTCGCTCAGCAGTCCGTGCTCCGGGACGTCATCCAGATCCGAGTCGAAGAGCGGAGATGACAGCGAACTGTTTCCACTGCGCACAATTAACCTCAAAGGACAAAAAGCATATTATATATAATATTACATATTATACTAAGATGACAGGAGATGCACAGAACTTAAAATACAGCAATGAAGGTGATGTCAGAGATTTTTTTTGATTAAGAAAATAGATCGTAAAGCTGTTAAGACGCAGGATTTACAATTATGTTTACCTCATTGTAAAGCTATACACGTCTCGTCTTTTAAATGTGCAAGACACAGTACTCCGTAGTAATTAGTTAGGATTTTAATCTCAATTGTTTAACCTGCAATTTGATTGGATGAAAGTGTTCAATTGTTGTTGTTTTAATGGAACTGGGATTCTATTTTGTGCATGATTATGCAGAATTTTGGGTAGAAAACCTGTTTATAACCTTCTTAATACGCGTTTTTAAGATTATTAGAGCCCTCTCGACATGAAATAACACCCCTATAGTCACCTTTATACTCCCATTACCCAATATACTAGATATAGTAACAGAAAATAAATGGAAGACCATAGAAAACCTGTTTATAACCTTTTTAAGATTATTAGAGCCCTCTAGACATGAAATAACACCCCTATAGTCACCTTTATACTCCCATTATCCAATATAATAGATATAGTAACACAAAATAAATGGAAGACCATAGAAAACCTGTTTATGACCTTCTTCATATGCTTTTTCAAGATTACTAGATCCCTCTAGACATGAAATAACACCCCTATAGTCACCTTTATACTCCCATTACGCAATATAATAGATATGGTAACAGAAAATAAATGGAAGACCATAGAAAACCAGTTTATAACCTTCTTAATACACGTTTTTAAGATTATTAGAGCCTTCTACACATGAAATAACACCCCTATAGTCACCTTTATACTCCCATTACGCAATATAATAGATATAGTAACAGAAAATAAATGGAAGACCACAGAAAGCCTGTTTATGACCTTCTTAATACGTGTTTTTAGGATTATTAGAGCCCTCTAGACATGAAATAACACCCCTATAGTCACATTTATACTCTCATTATCCAATATAATAGATATAGTAACAGAAAATAAATGGAAGACTATAGAAAACCTGTTTATAACCTTCTTAATACGCGTTTTCAGGATTATTAGAGCCCTCTAGACATGAAATAACACCCCTATATTCACTATTATACTCCTATTACCCAATATAATAGATATAGTAACAGAAAATAAATGGAAGACCACAGAAAGCCTGTTTATGACCTTCTTAATACGCGTTTTTAGGATTATTAGAGCCCTCTAGACATGAAATAACACCCCTATAGTCACATTTATACTCTCATTATCTAATATAATAGATATAGTAACAGAAAATAAATGGAAGACTATAGAAAACCTGTTTATAACCTTCTTAATACGCATTTTTAGGATTATTAGAGCCCTCTAGACATGAAATAACACCCCTATAGTCACATTTATACTCTCATTATCTAATATAATAGATATAGTAACAGAAAATAAATGGAAGACTATAGAAAACCTGTTTATAACCTTCTTAATACGCGTTTTTAGGATTATTAGAGCCCTCTAGACATGAAATAACACCCCTATAGTCACATTTATACTCTCATTATCTAATATAATAGATATAGTAACAGAAAATAAATGGAAGACCACAGAAAGCCTGTTTATGACCTTCTTAATACGCGTTTTTAGGATTATTAGAGCCCTCTAGACATGAAATAACACCCCTATAGTCACATTTATACTCTCATTATCCAATATAATAGATATAGTAACAGAAAATAAATGGAAGACTATAGAAAACCTGTTTATAACCTTCTTAATACGCATTTTTAGGATTATTAGAGCCCTCTAGACATGAAATAACACCCCTATAGTCACATTTATACTCTCATTATCCAATATAATAGATATAGTAACAGAAAATAAATGGAAGACTATAGAAAACCTGTTTATAACCTTCTTAATACGCGTTTTTAGGATTATTAGAGCCCTCTAGACATGAAAAAACACCCCTATAGTCACATTTATACTCTCATTATCCAATATAATAGATATAGTAACAGAAAATAAATGGAAGACTATAGAAAACCTGTTTATAACCTTCTTAATACGCATTTTTAGGATTATTAGAGCCCTCTAGACATGAAATAACACCCCTATAGTCCCATTTATACTTTCATTATCCAATATAATAGATATAGTAACAGAAAATAAATGGAAGACCACAGAAAGCCTGTTGATGACCTTCTTAATACGCGTTTTTAGGATTATTAGAGCCCTCTAGACATGAAATAACACCCCTATAGTCACATTTATACTCTCATTATCCAATATAATAGATATAGTAACAGAAAATAAATGGAAGACTATAGAAAACCTGTTTATAACCTTCTTAATACGCATTATTAGGATTATTAGAGCCCTCTAGACATGAAATAACACCCCTATAGTCACCTTTATACTCCCATTACCCAATATACGTAATAGATATAGTAAGAGAAAATAAGCCATTTAAGACGCACAATATAAACTGCAATTTTATAGTGGGAAACTACTTACTTATCGTCATCTTCATCCAGTGCGATCCTCTCAAAGTGCAGGTGGAGTCTGTGGCCCTCTTTGGCCTCCAGCAACCAATGGCAGCTCAGGTTGTTTCCATTACTGTGGTTGGCGACAGACGGAGGGGGTGGTGAGAGTATTCGCCCCACTGTTGCATTACGAATCCACCCTCCGCAAGACACAGCTAAAAAAAAAAAAAAGTAGTATTATTACATATAAAAACACGTACTACGTATGTTCCGGTTGTTCATGAGGTCACTGACCGACACATTGGGGTTCGGGCGTGCTCCAGTGAGGTCTCGTGGTGTTGACGCATGTCGCCACCTCATGACCCCGAACTTGGTAACCAGGATCGCAGTGGAAGTGCGCCTGACCGCCTGGGTGGATGTCGGTCACCGTTACTCCGCCGCTTTCCGGGGAACGAGGGAACGGGCAGGATAGCATAAAAGCTTTCAGAGAGAAGACAGAACACGTGGACCTTTATTATGAAAGATGTAAACATGGCTTCCTGTGCACACCTCCAATAAATAAGGCATCTATGACTTATTTATCAGTTTATTATATTATTTATACAGTACAAATAATAATACTACAAGACACTGACTTATATGAAGGGTTTGACTTACCTTGATAGTTGAGGATAAACTTGCCATGGTTGCTCTGCTGGCGACTTCGATAGTGGATGTGCACCTGATTGGTCGTACTGCGAATCACCTGACCCTCCCTAATAAGCGTCTCATTGGCTAACAGTTCTGGTGCCGAACCCCCGTACCCCATGATGGTCAGGGACTCGTCCTTGGATAGGTTCACCTTCCTCACCTGGCAGAGAAAATGCAACAAGCAAAAGTTACGTCAAGTGTGAAAAATTTAAATGAAAAACTTGCAATGCACGGAGTAATTTATGCATCCAGAATGTTAATAGGCGTTACCTGGATTTCCACGCCGTAGCCTGCATAGACTGTAATGCTGTAGGTGCATTCCAGTGGGGAAAAAGATGATGATGATGCAGAATCCGGTGACTCCACAACATCCTCCATCGCAGACAAAGACGCATTGCACTGAACTGGAAAAACAAGGAAGCAAACATCATGCGTTGCATTTTGTTAAATAGGAAATATCATCTTCACAGTCGAGTGTCAATGCTTGTTTGTCTATATGTGCCCTGTGATTGGCTGGCCACCAGTCCAGGATGTACCGTGCCTCTCGCCCCAAGACAGCTGGGATAGGCTCCAGCACCCCCTTGTGACCCTCGTGAGGATAAGCGGTAGAAAATGAATGAATGAACCTTCTAAATGTGTTTTTTTAAAACATTATTAGAGCTCTCTAGACATGAAGTAGCACCCCTATAGTCACTTATACACTCCTATGATTCATTATTTATGACATTACACAACTCTTTTGCTGGAGACCCGAGTTCAATTCCACCTTCGGCCAGCTGGGATAGGCTCCAGCACCCCTCGCGACCCTCGTGAGGATAAGCGGATAGAAAATGAATGAATGAACCTTCTAAATGTGTTTTTTTTAAACATTATTAGAGCTCTCTAGACATGAAGTAGCATCCCTATAGTCACTTATACACTCCTATAATTCATTATTTATGACATTACACAACTCTTTTGCTGGAGACCCGAGTTCAATTCCACCTTTGGCCAGCTGGGATAGGCTCCAGCACCCCTCGCGACCCTCATAAGGATAAGCGGATAGAAAATGAATGAATGAATGAACCTTCTAAATTTGTTTTTTTTAACATTAGAGCTCTCCAGACATGAAGTAGCACCCCTATAGTCACTTACACTCTCCTATAATTCATTCTTTATGACATTACACAACTATATGTGTATGAATGTGAGTGTGAATGGTTGTTTGTCTAGATGTGCCCTGTGATTGGCTGGCCACCAGTCCAGGATGTACCCCGCTTATCGCCCGAAGACAGCTGGGATAGGCTCCAGCACCCTCCGCGACCCTCGTGAGGATAAGCGGATAGAAAATGAATGAATGAACCTTCTAAATTTGTTTTTGTTTTTACATTAGAGCTCTCCAGACATGAAGTAGCACCCCTATAGTCACTTACACTCTCCTATAATTCATTATTTATGACATTACACAACTCTTTTGCTGGAGACCCGAGTTCAATTCCACCCTCGGCCATCTCTGTGTGGAGTTTGCATGTTCTCCCCGTGCATGCGTGGGTTTTCTCCGGGTACTCCGGTTTCCTCCCACATTCCAAAAACATGCTAGGTTAATTGGCCGCTCCAAATTGTCCATAGGTATGAATGTGAGTGTGAATGGTTGTTTGTCTATATGTGCCCTGTGATTGGCTGGCCACCAGTCCAAGGGTGTACCCCGCCTCTCGCCCGAAGACAGCTGGGATAGGCTCCAGCACCCCCGCGACCCTCGTGAGGAAAAAGCGGTAGAAAATGAATGTATGAATGAATTACTAGAGCTCTCTAGACATGAAGTAGCACCCCTATAGTCACTTATACACTCCTATAATTCATTATTTATGACATTACACAACTCTTTTGCTGGAGACCCAAGTTCAATTCCACCTTTGGCCATCCCTGTGTTGACAGTCCGGCTGCCAAAAATAGCACCGCATCACATCATTAATTAACGAATGCGTATCATGTCCAGCCTGTCAAGACACACTGGGATAGGCTCCAGCATACCCTCACGCATGTATAGATTTTTATTATTTTTCATACAATACAGTAACAATGGCCATATTTAACACATAGTTCCAAACTGTGATTAATCATGATTAATTATTTTGTGATTAAAACCGGCGTACCCGGAGAAAACCCACGCATGTACGGGGGAGAACATGCAAACTCCACACAGAGATTGCCAAAGGTGGAATTGAACTCGGGTCTCCAGCAAAAGAGTTGTGTAATGTCATAAATAATGAATTATAAGAGAGTGTAAGTGACTATAGGGGTGCTACTTCATGTCTAGAGAGCTCTAATAATGTTAAAAAAAACACATTTAGAAGGTTCATTCATTCATTCATTTTTTATCGCTTATCCTCACGAGGGTTGCGGGGGTTGCTGGAGCCTATCCCAGCTGTCTTCGGGCGAGAGGCGGGGTACACCCTGGACTGGTGGCCAGCCAATCACAGGGCACATATAGACAAACAACCATTCACACTCACATTCATACCTATGGACAATTAACCTAGCATGTTTTTGGAATGTGGGAGGAAACTGGAGTACCCGGAGAAAACCCACACATATACGGGAAGAACATGAAAACTCCACACAGAGATGGCCAAGGGTGGAATCGAACTCGGGTCTACTGTCTGTGAGGTCTGCACACTCACCACTAGACCACCGTGCAGCCCGGGTATTTACATGCTGTATGTAATCCCCTGCATTCAAATTTGAAAGTCATCATTTGAAAGTGATTTAGTGGTTGCTAATTAATATTCGGGTACCTGAGGCGATCATTACGGTGGCGCCATCTTAGCGCTTACAAACACGACACAAGAAACGGCACATGGAATCAAGTTTAATCATCAAAGGCGGCGCATATTATATGTGCTACGTTACAAATATGTAAAACATATTCATAAGAAGTCATGTGGATGTTGGCTCACTTTCACTTCAACAGTGTCCTTCAGAGAAGAGGCAGTAATCAATATTTTTTTGCATAAGATATTGATATTCAATTACATGTACTACGTGCTACAGTGGGCCACTTACAGATTGTTCTTGTGGAAATTCCACATCAAGTGCTTACAAATGGTCACTGTCTTTCCTCCACACGGACATCTTGAACATCTCGGTGTAGAATAATAATAATAATAATAATTTAGGTCACGCCACATTCTTAATATGCTTTGTTCATGTGGGTTTTTAGACTCGTCATATGCAGGTCTCTTCATGACCAGTCTTCCTTCGTGTGGTTCTGCACTTGAATTACGAGAACCTCTCAGAACCTGAGAAAGTACAGAGAACATTACACTGCATATGCATAAGACCAGAATCACACGAAATTCTTACTTGGTTAATTATTTAAAAGGTAAAAGTCAATTTCTGCTGGAAATAAGCCAAACAACCCACAATAAATTTCATTTATAAACTAGAAAATTCCCACAGAAATTTTGATGGGCTTGCCACCTGTGTTGTGAACCTCGGGCCCGGTGTGCAAACGGCTACCATGCTAGCACCTAGCAAGAACACCTCAAGTACCGAAAAGGTTGATGCAGTCCCATCGCGTCCCCACATCATGCCATGTGTCTATTTGCCTTTAGACATTAGTAAATTAGCTTAAATGCTAACATGCTAACGGCTACCAAGCTAGCACCTAGCAATACAGCCTCAGGTCACAAAAAGTTTTGGGCAGTCCCATAGTGTCCCCACATCATGCCACGTGTGTATTTGCCTTTAGACATGAGTAAATTAGCTTAAATGCTAACATGCTAACAGTCATCATGCTAGCACCTAGCAAGAGGGCCTCAAGTTTAAAAAGTGCCAAAGTTGTCCTATAACTTCCCTACATCATGCCATGTGTGTATTTCCCTTTAGACATGAGTAAATTAGCTTAAATGCTAACATGCTAACAGTCATCATGCTAGCACCTAGCAAGAGGGCCTCAAGTTTAGAAAGTGCCAAAGTTGTCCTATAACTTCCCTACATCATGCCATGTGTGTATTTCCCTTTAGACATGAGTAAATTAGCTTAAATGCTAACATGCTAACATGCTAGTAATTAGCATTTAGCCACAGAGAGAGTTGAGAAGTTTATCTAAAAAATGAGGGTGTGAAATGTTTGTAAATTCTCGTTTTCTTTGGAATGAGGCTGTTCTAAAAATAGAACAGGGATACCTAATCTAGTGGCCCATTTTTGAACGTTTTGGTTTTTAGGGTTGCCATAGTTACACAAAACGTTCCAAGCGTCACGATTCCGGCGGTGTAACGTGTGTTGGGGTCCTTCTTGCGGTTTTGGCCGCATTACGCGCGCAAAAATGGGAAGATTAAGATATAATAATAGCTAAACACCACAAGGAATAACAATATGGGCTTGCTCAGGAATGCAAGCCCCATAGTCTATGGGGCTTGCATTCCTGAGCAAGCCCATAATGACATAACACAGCATCATTGACGATCAATGACATCTGAAACAGGAGCACAAGATCGGTTATATAAGAGCGGTAGCTTTCTTCAAGGAAAAATGGCTAGCTATGTTTGCATATGCAACTAAAGCTATAGCGTTAATTCAGGAAGTGGTACGTTACCTTGTTGTTATTCTTCCTTCAGTCAGTCGCTGACATCTTCAAATCAAACCCTTGAGTCTCTTGAGTCTCCAGGCAATGAATGTAAATGATCACTAATTCACTATCAATGCAGTATTTTCATACTACTAATTATTGGCATTGAATTAACTAAAAAGTAGAATAAATATTCAATTATCATGAAAAATGTGTTGGAATCTAGTGAGGATCGAACCAGCAACAATCCATAGCAGGTGAATTTCCACCAGTAGGTTGACAACATGGACATTCATTCATTCATTCATTCATTTCATTCCTCACAAGGGTCGCGAGGGGTGCTGGAGCCTATCCCACCTGTCTTCAGGCGAGAGGCGGGGTACACCCTGGACTGGTGGCCAGCCAATCACAGGGCACATATAGACAAACAACCATTCACACTCACATTCATACCTATAGACAATTTGGAGTCGCCAATTAACCTAGCATGTATGTTGAAATAATTTTACTTTATTTTAGTTTTATTGTGTGCGAGATTCATTGTTGTTGTACGTCCCTCCCCAAGTGCACATTCATTCATTTTCTACCGTTTATCCTCACGAGGGTCATGGGTATGCTGGAGCCTATCCCAGCTGTCTTCAGGCCACCCTGGACTGGTGGGCAGCCAATCACAGGGCACATATAGACAAACAACCATTCACACTCACATTCATACCTATGGACAATTTGGAGTCGCTAATTAACCTAGCATGTTTTTGGAATGTGGGAGGAAACCGGAGTACCCGGAGAAAACCCACGCATGCACGGGGAGAACATGCAAACTCCACACAGAGATGGCAGAGGGTGGAATTGAACTCGGGTCTCCAGCAAAAGACTTGTGTAATGTCATAAATAATGAATTATAGGAGTGTATAAGTGACTATAGGGGTGCTACTTCATGTCTAGAGAGCTCTAATAATGTTTTAAAAAAAAACTAATTTAGAAGGTTCATTCATTCATTCATTTTCTATCCGCTTATCCTCACGAGGGTCGCGAGGGGTGCTGGAGCCTATCCCAGCTGTCTTCGGGCGAGAGGCGGGGTACACCCTGGACTGGTGGCCAGCCAATCACAGGGCACATATAGACAAACAACCATTCACACTCACATTCATAGAGAAAACCCACGCATGCACGGGGAGAACATGCAAACTCCACACAGAGATTGTCGAGGGTGGAATTGAACCCTGGTCTCCGAGCTGTGAGGTCTGCACGCTAACCACTCGACCACCACAATGTCACAGAAAATATTGGAATTTGTAATGTTGGAATGTAAAAATGCAGAATGATTGTCAAAACATATCAATGTGTTGATCGATTCCATGAGGACTGTACCATGGAAGGACTGAACCAGCAATAATTGAGTCATGTGATTCTGTAGAATAAATGGAACGTTATAGTGATTTTTCAACCGTTTAAGTTGGTTATTCGTTTCTAGTTGACGTTGAAATTTGAATTGCTGGAAAATAACAATGGAGGGTAGGATCGAACCAGCAACCAACGGATTGCAAAACAACCGTAGCAATTCAACGGAAAAACTGTCACAGTAAATGACACTAAATGTGGGAATGTTTTAAAAAATCCCGATGGATAGCAAAGTGTGTTCTGAATGAGCGGAATATTCTGACGTTGGTTCGCATCGAATGAGAAAAGTGGGAGGAGTTAGTGGACAAAAACGGCATGCAGGCGTACCTGGCATGTGCATTGTGGTTATCGTAGTAGTGGTGATTAGAGTAGTGGTTGTCTCCTCTTCTACGGGCATGAAGGACATGCGGTTTCTCGTTCCCACGTGGCCGCCCGCAGACGAGGATACCAGCGCCGTGGTGAGCAGTCCTGGAGAAATGACCGTGGCGGTCGATTCGCCCCGTCTGACGCCGGGTGCTGCCTGTGTGGGGTTGGTGGTCGTCCCTGTTGAAGTTTAAATAAAGATAATGTCATCCTCATCATATCGTGTTACGTAACTAACGTCCATGACGACCATGTACCTGCGGTGGTCGAAGCCTGACCTAAGTATTCCTTACTCTGTAGCGCCGCGTGGATCAGGTCACCCAGAGGGTAAGACTCAGGGGGGGATGTTGGTGCCGTGTCAGTCTCGGGACTCATAAAGCTCATGCCTGCACATTCAAAACAACAAAATATATATATTTTTTTGGGGGGGGGCAAATATATGAAACATTAGAGTGCATTTCTTACATCAATCAAAATATAACTTTCCATTATTTACATTTGTATTCAGCTATCTGATCACAAGCCCAAAAGGAGTAGTTGAGTTATTATTATCATTGTAATATTATTATTGTTATTATTATAGTGATCTTTTTTCATTCATTCATTCATTTTCAACCGCTTTTCCTCACGAGGGTCGCAGGGGATGCTGGAGCCTATCCCAGCTGTCTTTGGGCGAGAGGCGGGGTACACCCTGGACTGGTTGCCAGCCAATCACAGGGCACATATAGACAAACAACCATTCACACTCACATTCATACCTATGGACAATTTGGAGTCGCCAATTATAACCTAGCATGCATGTTGTTGGAATAATTTTACTTTATTTTAGTTTTATTGTGTGCGAGACACATTTTGTGTAGAGAAAATGTTGTAATAGAATTATTCCTGTTTTGTCCCCCCCACCCCCAAGTGCACATTCATTGATTTTCTACCGCTTATCCTCACGAGGGTCGCGGGGGATGCTGGAGCCTATCCCAGCTGTCTTGGGACGAGAGGTGGGGTACACCCTGGACTGGTGGCCAGCCAATCACAGGGCACATATAGACTATTATATTATGTTATATTATTATGTTGTTGGAATAATTTTACTTTATTTTAGTTTTATTGTGTGTGAGATTCATTGTTGTACGCCCCTCCCTCTCAAGTGCACATTCATTCATTAATTTTCTACCGCTTATCCTCACAAGGGTCATGGGTATGCTGGAGCCTATCCCAGCTGTCTTCAGGTACACCCTGGACTGGTGGCCAGCCAATCACAGGGCACATATAGACAAACAACCATTCACACTCACATTCATACCTATTGACAATTTGGAGTCTCTAATTAATTAACCGGGCGGCACGGTGGTCTAGTGGTTAGTGCACAGACCTCACAGCTAGGAGACCAGGGTTCAATTCCACCCTCGGGCATCTCTGCATGTTCTTCCCGTGCATGCATGGGTTTTCTCCGGTTTCCTCCCACATTCCAAAAACATGCTAGGTTAATTGGCGACTCCAAATATTCCATAGGTATGAATGTGAGTGTGAATGGTTGTTTGTCTATATGTGCCCTGTGATTGGCTGGCCACCAGTCCAGGGTGTACCCCGTCTCTCACCCGAAGACAGGCTCCAGCACCCCCCGCGACCCTCGTGAGGAAAAAGCGGTAGAAAATGAATGAATGAATAATTAATTAACCTAGCATGTTTTTGGAATGTGGGAGGAAACCGGAGTACCCGGAGAAAACCCACGCATGCACGGGGAGAACATGCAAACTCCACACAGAGATAGCCGAGGGTGGAATTGAACCCTGGTCTCGTAGCTGTAAGGTCTGCGTGCTAACCACTCAACCACCCGTAATAATTATAATAATAATGAATAATAAAAACAATGTCCGATAAGTGATTCAGATAAAATACCCAAACACACACTGTTGCCGTTACCTGAAACTAGGTGTATTATGGTGACAGACAGCATCGCAGCAAGGCGTGAGAACCCCATGGCTTTGAACGGGAACCCAATCACCTGAAAAATGACAAACATCATAAGCATCACTCAAAAAAAAAAAAAAAAGCCTTTCAAGTGTGCAAAGTGGACTCTTACTGCACAACCATTTTTAATTACACTGCATATTAATGTACAGCTTTAGCATTGCAGGTATTACGTTTACATATGCTACTACGTCAATACTTTGGCCTATTAATGGAATTATTAATGATGCATCGTAAATATAGGCAAAAAAAATATGAAAAAATGCATATGTTCATAGGATAAATGCCCATGCTTTCTTCCTGCGTTCTTTCAGCACCCCCCCCACCCCCCCAAACCTGCAAGTGCATGTCCAAAAATGCGTTATTCCACATCCATAAAAATGGAGGCAGGTACACGACTGTGTTTTTTTTTTTTGTTGTAGTTTTTTGTAACGAAAACGCATTTCTAAATCATCCATCATTCGAGGCGTTTCCTCGGTGAAAACGGTGTTTCGGTGTGTCACAAAAATGATGGGGGGTTCTCTGCAAGGCAAGCATCCCTCGCACCGTACCGAGGACCCATTTTAGGTATCGATGGTTTAGACTCAAAGAGGCCAAAAAAACAAAACAAAAACATGCAAGTCCCTTACCGTTACGTAGGCTCCTTCGATGGTTTTAATAGAATGTAGGCCCCGTCAGCACGCTGGTGTCGAGGTGTCCCCTATGGCTGCTCACTGACGGGCTTGACGCATTCGGTTGTGATGTTGGGGGGGGCTTCTGTGACTGTGTGGAAGGCGCCAGGCGACCTCTAGTGGTTGAGCACGGTAACTGCAGGGAATAGCAAGGCGGAAGGAGCGAGCACGAGAGGCGTGTGAGTGTGAGCCACCTCGGCGCTATTCATCAAGGTAATCCGGGTGATGTGATGATATTGCGCAGTGCTTTGGTTAGAATGCGCATTTGAATGTGTGCATGTTTAGGTGTGTGCTGTTGCTGTGTTTTTTTTTGCGCCAATATTAAATATGAGCCTGCTGAGCTGTGGGCGCTGGCGCAGAGGAAAAACAAAATGAAAGATGGAGTGCAAGACAAAAACAAAAAAAACGACCAATCCGAGCATTTGTGGGACACCTTTATGGAGCTTAAGGATGTTGGGTGTCATTTACAGTAACTGTGTCATCACGTGGGGGGGGGGGGGGGCACCCCAATTTGAACACGTGGTCATCTCAGAAATTTAACCCCCATAATTTGACTTTTCACTCACTGACCACAACTTTTGGGGGGCAGCATCACATTTAGTGTATTCACCTGGCAGCCGCTATGGGGTGTCCAAAGTGTGGCCCGGTGGCTCTTTAAGGCCTGTGGTGCATTTCAAGAACAAAAAAAACAATAACAAGAAAAAGTCATAATTTTACGAAAATATTATATATGTATATATACATATATATAAATAAAAAAAAATATATATATAGCTGGGATAGGCCCCAGCATGCCCACGACCCTCATGAGGATAAGCGGTAGAAAATGAATGATGAATGAATGAATTATATATATACATAAAGATATAATATCATATAATAATAATAATACAATATATAATATATTTTATATATTATTATAATATCTCATAATGTCATATAATAATATATAATATCAATATTATGAGGAAAAATAACATCATTTTACGTAGTTGCACAAAGTGGAAATGTTATAGAAAAAATGTTAACAAAAGATTAAAATTATAATAAAAACATTAAAAAATAAAATACAAATTTTTAAATATTTTTTAATTAAAAATAAAAATATATAATATTATAATAATAATTCCAATATAAGCACCAGACTAGAACACGTTTACAGTAACACACATAAGCACAGGTCTTATTTATGTCTTAAATGGCTTTTTTTTAATTATGTCGACTAGTATAAAGGTGACTATAGGGGTGTTATTTTATGTTTAGAGGGCTTTTTTAGGGGAGTTAAACCTATGATTAAAAATTAAAAATTAAAAATTAAAAATTAAAAATTAAAAATTAAAAATTAAAAATTAAAAATTAAAAATTAAAAATTAAAAATTAAAAATTAAAAATTAAAAATTAAAAATTAAAAATTAAAAATTAAAAATTAAAAAACCCTGCGACCCTCGTGAGGAAAAAGCGGTAGAAAATAAAATAAAATAAAATAAAATAAAATAAAATAAAATAAAATAAAATAAAATAAAATAAAATAAAATAAAATAAAATAAAATAAAATAAAATAAAATAAAATATCTACTTGCAGTTACCAGTTAGTGTTTCTGTGAAAGTCTTACATCATGACTTTTCTCGGTAAACAATGAAAGATCACTTCATGGAGGTTGCAACCCAGCAAAGCAACTAGAACAAGAGGTCAGCGTTAGTCGGTCCTCAATGACGAAGCAGCGACCCAACATGGACGCTTTATGCCTCATGCCAGGATTGGCCTCAGCACCCTGTAAGCCAGAAGGGGATTAAATAAAGAAAATAAGTGAACTAGACTGTCTGAAAGCAGGGCAGACCGACCTCCCCTTCAGGCTTTGCTTGTTGGCAAACAGGGTATTTTTAACATGATCTGGTGCAATTGAGGACTGAAAAATATATATTACATCACTCATATTCATACATATATCCACTTCAAATCTTAATCTGTTTCTATTTCAGTATTTTGGCACCCAATTGAAAAGGATGCAGTGGTCCATGAACACGCTGCCCTTGCCTCCATATATTGAAATGAGTGTCCACTCACTGAGTGGCATTCTGTGGACGCTCCTGCTCTTGTTCCTGTGGCACTGTTACCGAATGGGTTCGGATCTCCCATCGGTGGGAGAAAGCGGAAAAGCGGGTTCAAGAAGGTCCGCTAGTGGAAGCTGTGCTGGAAGAAAGCACAATGACCACTCCAAGCTCTTCAACGGTGAGCCAAAGAGACCTTTTATTAGCATGGAACCCGAAGAGGATGAGGAGCCGGGGCGGGGGTATGTCACGCCCGTTCTGAGTCATGCCGTGTTCCCAGCTCATGCGTCCGCAGACGCCAGGAAACTCTACTCAGCCCTGCAAGAATATGCCAAACGCTACAGCTGGGTAGGAATGGGTCGCATACATAAAGGTCTTCGAGAACAGGTATGAGTTTTACCCAAAAATCGAGCGTTCTTCTTGGTATGGAATTTTATTAAGGAAGGAATTTTTCCTCCAGGTCCGACTGAATGATCATTCAACAATACAAAAGCCACACCTCTTCTACCTGCCGGATGTCCCAAGTGTTCCTTTCTTTCCACGTGATGCCCACAGACATGACATCGAAGTCCTGGAAGCTAACTATCATGTCATCCTGGCAGAGTTCCAGGCCGTGTACCAAAGAGGCACTGATTCCAAAGTTGGCTGGACTTTAATGGGGCCGAAGGTACCAAAATAGAATGACAACCAAACGTTCATTCATTCATTTTCTACCGCTGGAGCCTATCCCAGCTGTCTTCGGGCGAGAGGCGGGGTACACCCTGGCCTGGTGGCCAGCCAATCACAGGGCACATATAGACAAACAACCATTCACACTCACATTCATATCAATGGACAATTTGGAGTCACCAATTAGCCTAGCATACATGTTGTTTGAATAATTTTACTTTATTTTAGTTTTATTGTGTGGAATGTGGGAGGAAACCGGAGTACCCGGAGAAAACCCACAAAGTCCACACAGAGATGGCCGAGGGTGGAATTGAACTCAGGTCTCCTAGCTGTGAGGCCTGCACGCTAACATTTATGACCTTCCAAATAAACTTTTTAACATTAGAGCCCTCTAGACATGAAATAGCATCCCTATAGTCACCTTTACACTCCTATGACCAAATACAGTAACATTACCGACACCTTTACATTACTGAGAAAACCCACGCATGCACGGGGAGAACATGTAAACTCCACACAGAGATGGCCGAGGGTGGAATTGAACTCAGGTCGCCGAGATGTGACGCCTGCATGCTAACCACTTGTGTACCGTGCAGCCGCTAACAATATTCATTCATTTTCTACCGTTTATCCTCATGAGGGTGGTGGGGGTGCTGGAGCCTATCCCAGCTGTCTTCGGGCGAGAGGCGGGGTAACACCCTGGACTGGTGGCCAGCCAATCACAGGGCACATATAGACAAACAACCATTCACACTCACATTCATACCTATGGACAATTTGGAGTCGCTAATTAACCTAGCATGCATGTTGTTGAATTTTACTTTATTTTAGTTTTATTGTGTGCGAGATTCATTGTTGTACCCCCCCCCCCCCCCCCCCGTGCACATTCATTCATTTTCTACTGCTTATCCTCACGAGGGTCATGGGTATGCTGGAGCCTATCCCAGCTGTCTTCAGGCGACAGGCGGGGTACACCCTGGACTGGTGGCCAGCCAATCACAGGGCACATATAGACAAACAACCATTCACACTCACATTCATACCTATGGACAATTTGGAGTCGCTAATTAACCTAGCATGTTTTTAGAATGTGGGAGGAAACCGGAGTACCCGGAGAAAACCCACGCATGCACGGGGAAAACATGCAAACCCCACACAGAGATAGCCGAGGGTGGAATTGAACCCTGGTCTCCTAGCTGTGAGGCCTGCATGCTAACCACTCGACCGCTGTGCAGCCCACAACTAAACGTGAACAACATAAAAATGCACATCTGGACACCCTTTTGCATTTCCCTGAATTAAAATAGTTTTGTAACTATATGCTGCTTTTGCCTTCCTGAGATCGAGAGCTCGGTGAAATTGCTTGTTGGACTTGCTGGTTTGGTATGTTAATTTAGCATATTAGCCTTCCCAGGTATGTTCTTGTTTTTGGTCCTGTACAAGTTACATTCCATATCTACGATATATTTGACCATGCACCAATGTTTCAGACAGTGTGGAAGCAAATGCATGTATTGTTGTGTGTCTGTGTATTGTTGTGTGTCTGTGTATTGTTGTGTGTCTGTGTATTGTTGTGTGTCTGTGCAGTGACTCACGTGTCTCTTTCAGGGCCAGGCTGTGTTTCCACTGTACAGTTCCGGCGTGTGCGTGGCGGCCAACTGTCGCTCCTGTCCCTGCACGTACCGGACACTGCTGTCTCTTCGCACATTCATAAGCAGCAACTCTTTGGGATCCGCTGGATTTTGGTTGCTGGGGCCCGGTTCTACACTGGGGAGCTCGTACGGACCCACGAACGCAAGGCTGCGCTGTCATCTAGGTCGGTAAATGAATTCATCCTAAGAAAAAAGAGAAAATCATTTAAATGAATTTCCTGCATGGTTGAGCCAAATACAAATACGCAGCAGGTAAATTAACTACAGGGGACCTAAAACTGAACCCTGATGAACGCTGGTGGGTTTTAATTTCTTTTATGACGTAATAAAAAAAAAAAATAAATAAAATAAAAAATATAAAATAAATAAAAATAAAAAACTTAAACTGTATTAGGAAAGCAGGAAGTGAACAAATGTAACAATATTAATAATAAAAAAAACTGAACCCTGATGAACGTTGGTGGGTTTTAATTTATTTTATGATGCAATATAAAAATAAAAATAAATTAAAAAAAAACCTTAAACTATATTAGGAAAGCAGGAAGTGAACAAATGTAACAATAATAATAATTTAAAAAACTGAACCCTGATGAACGCTGGTGGGTTTTAATTTCTTTGATGACGTAATATTAAAAATAAAAATAAAAATAAAAATAAAAATAAAAATAAAAATAAAAATAAAAATAAAAATAAAAATAAAAATAAAAATAAAAATAAAAATAAAAATAAAAATAAAAATAAAAATAAAAATAAAAATAAAAATAAAAATAAAAATAAAAAAACTTAAACTCTATTAGGAAAGCAGGAAGTGAACAAATGTAACAATAACAATAATAAAAAATAAACCCTGATGAATGCTGGTGGGTTTTAATTTCTTTTATGACGTAATATAAAGAAATAAAAAAAAAATTACATTAAAAAAAAATTTAACTATATTAGGAAAGCAGGAAGTGAACAATGGTAACAATAATATTAATTTAAAAAAAACTGAACGCTGATAAACGCTGGTGGGTTTTAATTTCTTTTATGATGTAACATAAAAAATAAAAATAAAAATAAATTTGGAAAGCAGGAAGTGAACAAATGTAACAATAATAATAATTAAAAAAAATAAAATAAAAAAACTTAAACTATGTTAAGAAAGCAGGAAGTGAACAAATGTAACAGTTACTGATTGTAAAAGTACCAGATGGAGGGGTAGGATTTAATAAGCTTTGCTTCTTCCTACTCCTTTTGGACATAATCTGATGCATGTTCAAATGAAATAAAACCATAACGTTGTCAGACTATATCAAACACACACACACACAAACACACACAATGGATCTAATAACACTGCTGTTAAGTGATGTAGTTTAGGGTTCATTTGCACTTAGCCCATTTTCTGCCGCAATCCAGCTGGTTCATAATCCTCTTGGCCTTAAACACAGACCGGGATGAAGAGCGTAGCCTTTTTAGCTTCGGCGTAAAAACCATAATAAATTTGATTTTGGGAGCCAATCACTTTTGCAGGTCTGCAAACCCCCCCTCTGTGTGAACTGGTGGTGGGAGGGGAGCCTCAGTGCTGGTCTGAGGGACACTGCCTCCTGTTTGATGACTCATTCCTACACACGGTTTCACACAAAGGTTGGCGAACTACACACACACACACACACATATGCCAGGGACAAACTGATGTTCCAGACTATTAAGTGTGCCCACTTCACTTTATATTAAGATTTCTCCATTTTGTTTTTTAAAGGGCCCCCAGAAGCTGGACCCCGGATTATTCTAAGTGTGGACCTCTGGCATCCCAATGTGGCTGCAGCTGAGAGACAAGCGCTGGACTTCATGTTCAGTCCCAAGCCGTGACTCGTCAATCCATTCTGACCTTGGGCCCGATGGTTATGCAACACACGGGTGGGGGGGGGGACCCTGCACGTTTATACATTTACCCCCGGTCTATGAATCACTGTGTGCATCAGCCTTGAGATTCCCATTTATTCCCATTCCCGTTTATTACTCATCCCGGAGTGCATGTTGTGTACATGAAAACATTATTATTATGGATGAACTTTGGAATTGAACATCCAAGCCGATGACTTGTTCTTTCGTCGTCTAAACCATGGCGTTACATAATATACTCGTAAATGCTGTTTGCATGTGAAACGTCAAATGCTCGTGAATGCAGCCGACATACTGTGAAATGAAGAAATAAAAATATCAATTTTTCAATATCAAAAATATCACGTTTTTTTTGATGTTGTGATGGCCACAAATTCTTCATATCATTGTTTTATTTTACACCCTGGACTGGTGGCCAGCCAATCACAGAGCACATATAGACAAACAACCATTCACACTCACATTCATACCTATGGACAATTTGGAGTCGCTAATTAACCTAGCATGTTTTTGGAATGTGGGAGGAAACCGGAGTACCCGGAGAAAACCCACGCATGCACGGGGAGAACATGCAAACTCCACACAGAGATGGCCGAAGGTGGAATTGAACTCGGGTCTCCAGCAAAAGAGTTGCGTAACGTCATAAATAATGAATTATAGGAGTATATAAGTAACTATAGGGGTGCTACTTCATGTCTAGAGAGCTCTAATAATGTTAAAAAAACACACTTAGAAGGTTCATTCATTCATTAATTTTCTAGCGCTTATCCTCATGAGGGTCGCGGGGGTGCTGGAGCCTATCCTAGCTGCCCGAAGGTGGAATTGAACTCAGGTCTCCAGCAAAAGAGTTGTGTAATGTCATAAATAATACATTATAGGAGTGTATAAGTGACTATAGGGGTGCTATTTCATGTCTAGAGAGCTCTAATAATGTTAAAAAAAAATTTAGAAGGTTCATTCATTCATTCATTTTCTAGCGCTTATCCTCACGAGGGTCGCGGGGGTGTTGGAGCCTATCCCAGCTGCCCAAAGGTGGAATTGAACTCGGGTCTCCAGCAAAAGAGTTGTGTCATGTCATAAATAATAAATTATAGGAGTGTATAGGTGACTATAGGGGTGCTATTTCATGTTGCGAGCGCTCTAATAATGTTAAAAAAACACATTGAGAAGGTTCATTCATTCATTCATTCATTCATTTTCTTATCCTCACGAGGGTCGTGGGTATGCTGGAGCCTATCCCAGCTGTCTTCATGCGAGAGCCGGGGTACACCCTGGACTGGTGGCCAGCCAATCACAGGGCACATATAGACAAACAACCATTCACACTCACATTCATACCTATGGACAATTTGGAGTCGCTAATTAACCTAGCATGTTTTTGGAATGTGGGAGGAAACCGGAGTACCCGGAGAAAACCCACGCATGCACGGGGAGAACATGCAAACTCCACACAGAGATGGCCGAAGGTGGAATTGAACTCGGGTCTCCAGCAAAAGAGTTGCGTAACGTCATAAATAATGAATTATAGGAGTGTATAAGTAACTATAGGGGTGCTACTTCATGTCTAGAGAGCTCTAATAATGTTAAAAAAACACACTTAGAAGGTTCATTCATTCATTAATTTTCTAGCGCTTATCCTCACGAGGGTCGCGGGGGTGCTGGAGCCTATCCTAGCTGCCCGAAGGTGGAATTGAACTCAGGTCTCCAGCAAAAGAGTTGTGTCATGTCATAAATAATAAATTATAGGAGTGTATAGGTGACTACAGGGGTGCTATTTCATGTCGAGAGAGCTCTAAAAATGTTAAAAAAACACATTGAGAAGGTTCATTCATTCATTCATTCATTCATTTTCTTATCCTCACGAGGGTCATGGGTATGCTGGAGCCTATCCCAGCTGTTTTCAGGCGAGAGGCGGGGTACACCCTGGACTGGTGGCCAGCCAATCACAGGGCACATATAGACAAACAACCATTCACACTCACATTCATACCTATGGACAATTTGGAGTCGCCAATTAACCTAGCATGTTTTTGGAATGTGGGAGGAAACCGGAGTACCCGGAGAAAACCCACGCATGCACGGCGGGGAGAACATGCAAACTCCACACAGACATGACCGAGGGTGGAATTGAACTCGGGTCTCGTAGCTGTGAGGCCTGCGTGCTACCCACTCGTTTGCTTATGCCTTTGGTGCACTTATAATGCTTCAGTATTTGTCTTTATTTAGACACCAGGCAAACATAAGTTGAAAATCATGTTCTGCAACATTAATCTCCCATAGCTCATTTTTGGTTACATTTTAGAGGCAGCGGATGAGAATTAGTGAGGTGATTTCGTCTTATCTGCCATCTGTTCATGCGAGGGTCCCAGGATGAGGATTACGCAGACAGATCTAATCTAGCCCAGAGTGACAGATTATTCCTGTTATACTTTATATGTTGTTGGTATGTTGCTTAATAATGTAAAGCTTTGTTCTATACTTAAATAAAACAAGTGATGGTCAATTCAATAGTAGATAAAGTAAACAGCATGTGTATTTTTGAAAGTACATAAACATGATATATCACATTCAGTTGTTGTGTATGTTTGTCTTTTTATTACATAACAGGATGAAACAGCAGGATTGTTTGCATCAAAAGAGGTCAACAGACAATGACATTGAAATATATTATTATTAGGTCGTGACAGGCAAGCTGTCATTGTGAAATAATAGCAGGCAAATAAAACATGCTAAAATCAGGCATGAGATAGAAAATGCGGATTAATCTGCTTGGTCTGTTGGGATGTCCGCTGAGATTATTGTCACTTCAGCTCATTCCCATTGTCTGTTTCCATTTGTTGGCAGTTTGTTTTCATCACCGTTTTTTTTTTTTTTTTTTGTTAAGGCTGCAGATTTTTTTTTCTTTCCATATTTTTCATGGTTGTTCAAACTTTTTTGCTTGTTATTTTTTGTTAAAAAATAAGGTTTCATGTTTTTGTTTTTTTGGAACATGGTAAAAATGTGCTGGTTTTTCTTGTTTTTGCAGTAGTAGTAGCATAACGTTAAAGTCAGGGGTGTCCAAATTTTTCAAGTAAAAAAAAAAAAAACAAAAATTATAATAATGGTGGGTCACTTTTATATTTCAAAGTATTTAAAAAATGTAGTAAAAAGGATAAAAAAATATTTAATAATAATTATAATAATAATAATTGATAATAATTAATATCAACATTTCATTATTTTCATGGTAAAACATGGTAAAAATGTGCTGGTTTTCCTTGTTTTTGCAGTAGTAGTAGCATAGTTTAGCTAACATTAAAGTCAGGGGTGTCCAAATTTTTCGAGTAAAAAAAAAAATTATAATAATGGTGGGTCACTTTTATATTTCAAAGTATTAAAAAAAATTAATAAAAAGGCTAAAAAAATTATTTAATAACAATGATTAATATCAACATTTCATTATTTTCATGGTAAAACATGGTAAAAATGTGCTGGTTTTCCTTGCTTTTGCAGTAGTAGTAGCATAGTTTAGCTAACATTAAAGTCAGGGGTGTCCAAATTTTTTGAGTAAAAAAAAAAATTATAATAATGGTGGGTCACTTTTATATTTTAAAGTATTTAAAAACTTTAGTAAAAAGGCTAAAATATTTAATAATAATTATTAATATCAACATTTCATTACTTTCATGGTAAAACATGGTAAAAATGTGCTGGTTTTCCTTGTTTTTGCAGTAGTAGTAGCATAGTTTAGCTAACATTAAAGTCAGGGGTGTCCAAATTTTTCGAGTAAAAAAAAAAAATTATAATAATGGTGGGTCACTTTTATATTTTAAAGTATTTAAAAAATTTAGTAAAAAGGCAAAAAAAATATTTAATAATAATTATTAATATCGACATTTCATTATTTTCATGGTAAAACATGGTAAAAATGTGCTGGTTTTCCTTGTTTTGCAGTAGTAGTAGTAGCATAGTTTAGCTAACGTTAAAGTCAGGGGTGTCCAAATTTTTCGAGTAAAAAAAATATATATAATAATGGTGGGCCACTTTTATATTTCAAAGTATTTAAAAAATTTAGTAAAAAACTAAAAAAATTATTTAATAATAATTATAATAATAATAATAATAATTAATATCAACATTTCATTATTTTCATGGTAAAACATGGTAAAAATGTGCTGGTTTTCCTTGTTTTTGCAGTAGTAGTAGCATAGTTTAGCTAACATTAAAGTCAGAGGTGTCCAAACTTTTCAAGTAAAAAAAAAAAAAACAATAATAATGCTGGGGTACTTTTATATTTTAATGTATTTTAAAAATTTTGTAAAAAGGCAAAAAAAATGCATTAAATAATAATTATTAATATCAACATTTCATTATTTTCTCTTTGCATTGTGCATCTATCAGCTTGTTATTTTTTGTTTTACAAAAAATAAGGTAGCATATTTTAGCGAACATTAAAGTCAGGGGTGTCCAAACTTTTCATGTTTAAAAAAAAAAATTATAATAATAATGCTGGGGTACTTTTATATTTTAATGTATTTAAAAAATGTTGTAAAAAGGCTAAAAAAATGCATTAAATAATAATTATTAATATCAACATTTCATTATTTTCTCTTTACATTGTGCACTTTTGTTCCTATTTTCGCAAATAGCTTTTGGACACCCCTGGTTTTAGGAGACAAACTTAAAAAATACATTTTCGACATGTTCAAATGAATATCATAACCTAAAAAAAATCATACATTTCATCATTTAATAGATTGTAGCGTGAAACATGCATATTACATATAAATAGAATATAAGTATATCAATGAATATATACAAATGAGTGTGCACAATTGGACAGGTAATGAAAATATGGACAGAATTGTTGATATAATGCAAATATTAAACATTATACATATAGTGTATATTGTTTGGTCCACTCATCGTATCTCAGATGAGCATCTCAGACGAGCTCAGGTCTGAAGGGATTCAGGGCAAACAAAGTGGCATCAAAGTCAACTTTCTTTCGAAATATCACTGCATAATATTATGGAAATTATGATTATTTTTTATCAAAAAGAAGTGCAGTAAAAATGAGTGACCTCTCGAGTTGCAAGAAATCCTTCATCACTTCTGAGACATCATCTTCACAAACTCTGCAAAGACATGGGGGCACAATTAGAATTGGACACATCCGTCTGTGTCTATTTGCGTTCATCTTACCCTCAAAGTCCACGGTCCCGTCCCCGTTGTCGTCGACTTCTCTCACCACCGCTTCGATTTCTTTCTTGCTGGCTTGCTCGCCCAGCAGCTTCATCATGGCGTGCCTCAGCTCATCGGACGTGATGGAGCCGTCCCCGTCGATGTCAAACTGTCACGAAACGGTCACGTTTGGTTACGGCGCTTCGATGTGTCACGTGGTGTCGACCGGAGGTGGGAGAAAAGTCGGTGTTTTGCAAGTCTCAAGTCTTTAATGTCGAGTCTCAAGTCAAGTCTCAAGTCAAGACAGGACAGGTGTTGTCAAAATGTGTCTTGCTGGAAAAAATATTAAAAATAATATAATATAATATAATATAATATAATATAATATAATATAATATAATATAATATAATATAATATAATATAATATAATATAATATAATATAATATTATATTATACTATATTATATTATTATTAAGGTAATTATTAATATCTTACTAATTATAATAATATAACATAATATAATTATACTATTATTAATATAATTATTATTTATATTATATAATATTATTATTATTAATACCATATTAATTATAATAATATAATATAATATAATATAATATAATATAATATAATATAATATAATATAATATAATATAATATAATATAATATAATATAATTATACTATTATTAATATAATTATTATTTATATTATATAAATATTATTATTATTAATACAATTATTAATACCATATTAATTATAATAATATAATATAATATAATATATTATAATATAAAAAATAATATAATATACTATATTATATTATATTAATATTAAGATAATTATTAATATCTTACTAATTATAATAATATAATATAACATAATATAATTATACTATTATTAATATAATTATTATTTGTATTATATAATATTATTATTATTAATACAATTATTAATACCATATTAATTATAATAATATAATATAGTATAAAAAAATTAAAATATATATAATATAATATAATTATTAATGTAATTATTAATACCTTGCTAATTATAATAATATAATATAACATAATATAAGTATATTATTATTAATATAATTAATTATATAATATAATATTATTAATACAATTATTAATACCACATTAATTATTATAATATAATATCATGTCAATAATAATACTAATAATTATTATTATTATATAATTATATTAATTATAATATAATATAATGCAATACAATATAATTATTATATTATATTGTATTTATTTTTATTAATAATAATATAATACAATACAATACAATACAATATAATTATTATATTATGTTATGTTATGTTATGTTATGTTATGTTATGTTATGTTATGTTATATTATATGATATTAAATATGGTCACGTTAGTTGAATACTTGGACTTTTACTCACCACATTTGCTGCAAAGAATGTTCAAGTCATCAGACTCAAGTCCGAGTCAAGTCCTGAGTCAGAAGCTATTGTCAATTCGGGTCCAAAGTCATCAAGTCATCAGTCACGGGACTCGAGTCCACACCCCTGCTCACCTCTCTAAAAGCATCCTTCAGTTCTTTCAGGCCGATCATGCCTGCAGTTTCTGCCAAGAGCTTGGGGGTCATCAGTTCCAGAAAGTCCTCAAAGTCCACCCGTCCGCCCACTGCCGTGATAAATGTTTTGAAAAAGCATTAACCATAAGCGAGTAATGAAAATACATATATACACCATATAGGAAAAATAATATGAAGTCCAAAAAAAAGCAAATAAAGTCTGGAATAGCTGCCCGGGGCCGCACTTTGGACACTCCTGTTTTAGTCAGTAATAATTTAAAAAATAATTTCCAGACACATGTTACCTTGCACCTCCACCTGGTGGCGCCACACACACACACACACATACATAATAAAATAATACTAGAATTACTCACAATTCATGTTGATGTTTTGGCTCAGTTCTATCAGCTCCATTTCAGTTGGCATGTAACCCATAGTCCTCATCAGGTTCCCCAAGTCCTTACAGGATATGAAGCCATCTTTGTCTTTATCAAACTCCACAAAAGCCTCACGTAACTCTGGAGAATGTGCAGACATAAGGCCGGAGTGTAAATATGACCCATTCGTCAAAAACATATGGGAGACGGTATGAAAAATGGATTACCTTCCACTTCATCGTGGGTCAGAGATCTCTGCAAAATATTAAAGATGGACATATTATTATTACTCGTTATTTGTAATACTGTAATGCTTGAACACTTTTTGAATCGAGGTCATTGTATGGTACTATATTAGGAAAGCAGGAAGTGAACAAATGTAACAGTTACTGATTGTAAAAGTACCAGATGGAGGGGTAGGATTTAATAAGCTTTGCTTCTTCAGCTAAAGCGTCCCTAAATCGATTTCATAAAATAAAATAAAATAAAATAAAATAAAATAAAATAAAATAAAATAAAATAAAATAAAATAAAATAAAATAAAATAAAATAAAATAAAATAAAATAAAATAAAATAAAATAAAATAAAATAAAATAGGAAAGCAGGAAGTGAACAAATGTAACAGTTACTGATTGTAAAAGTACCAGATGGAGGGGTAGGATTTAATAAGCTTTGCTTCTTCCTAAATAAAATAAAACCATTACCATTACCATTGCACTGCCAGGCATTGATCTTCAGCTAAATCGTCCCTAAATCGGTTCACAAAATAAAATAAAATAAAATAAAATAAAATAAAATAAAATAAAATAAAATAAAATAAAATAAAATAAAATAAAATAAAAAATAAAATAAAATAAAATAGGAAAGCAGGAAGTGAACAAATGTAACAGTTACTGATTGTAAAAGTACCATATGGAGGGGTAGGATTTAATAAGCTTTCTTCCTACTCCTTTTGGACATGTGCAACTGTGAACTGATTATGGGATGCATTCAATTGTAATCTGATGCATGTTCAAATGAAATAAAACCATTACCATTACGATATATTATATTAAATCTTCTTATATTAAAACGCTATCAGTGTGTTAAGTGCCCCATCAATATTACACCACATTACTATAAACATAAAAAAAGACGCTATTCATTTTTTTACATTTAGTTTGTCACATGCAATATTCAGTTTGCTGTAGAAATGTGACTTACTTGTCTCCTGGTCGCCCCCCTGAGGAAGATGCAGGCTTGTTTCAGACTCATGACGTCGGCTTCTTTTATGAGGAAATTTAAATTAAAATGAAAAAAAAAATAAAATAAAAGCAAGTAGTTTGTGTTTGTATGCTGTATGCTTTATTGCGAGTGTGCGTATGCGAGTGTAAAATGTTGTCACTTGGTGATCTGTGGATGTCAGAGAGGAGGGATGAGATCTCTGATGGATTATCTCTGCAGCTTTGGTCGAGAAAAGAAACACGCGCTTAATGATGAGCGTATACACGTGCGCGATTTCATATGTTGTGCACATTCAGACTTAATTGTTAAAGATTTTTTTTTTTTAAAGATGATAAAGGTTGACTAGGAAATCCAAGAAAAAATATACATTGAATGTATTTTTCATACAACAAATAATAATTGAAATATTATTTTAATTATTAATGAATTATATTGTAAAAAATATATTATATTATATTAATATAAATTTATAAATAAATAAATATATATATAATATAATATAATATAAATTTATTATATAAATATAAATTTATTAAAAAATATATATATAATATTATATATATATAGATATATATTGGTCTATCCAACAATTTTTTTTCAAACCACTTTTCCACCGTGCGGCCCACTATTGATATTAATACACATTTTTCACAGTTTACATACCAGAAGAGGTAGAAATGCAAGCCTCGAGTAAGTCTCAAGTCTTTAATCTCCAGACTTGAGTCAGGTCTCAAGTCAAGTCAAACCACTTTTTCCACCGTGCGGCCCACTATTAATATTCTTTTCTAAAAATTATTACACAATTTTCATAGTTTACATACCAGAAGAGGTAGAAATGCAAGCCTCGAGTCAGTCTCAAGTCTTTAATCTCCAGACTTGAGTCAGGTCTCAAGTCAAGTCAAACCACTTTTTCCACCGTGCGGCCCACTATTAATATTCTTTTCTAAAAATTATTACACAATTTTCATAGTTTACATACCAGAAGAGGTAGAAATGCAAGCCTCGAGTCAGTCTCAAGTCTTTAATCTCCAGACTTGAGTCAGGTCTCAAGTCAAGTCAAACCACTTTTTCCACCGTGCGGCCCACTATTAATATTCTTTTCTCAAAATTATTACACAATTTTCATAGTTTACATACCAGAAGAGGTAGAAATGCAAGCCTCGAGTATGTCTCAAGTCTTTTATTTCAAGATTTGAGTCAGGTCTCAAGTCGAGTCAAGACAAGCCGAGTCAAGTCCGAAGTCATGAGCTTGAAATTTTCAAGTCCTAAGCACAGTTCAGTGTCTTCCAAATTACATGCAATTTTAACAACAAATATAATGCATGCATTTGGAATTGTTTTACTTTTAAAATAAATCAGTCTCAAAAAAAGACGGGATTTAGTAATTTAGTAATTTAGTAATGTAATCCACACTCTTGTAGTGTGGTCTTAAACCTGATTGGATGTTTATAGATGCATTCGATGATTCAGATTATGCGGGGAAAAATATTTTGTCTGGGTGGAAAGGACACAATAACACTAAAGTCAAGTCCAAAGTCATTAAAATTGTGGGATATATACTGCAAAACGTATTTATTTAACATATTTCATGTAAATGTCAATGCAAGGACCCTGTTTGAGTACCACAAATCAACCCCCCAAAAATAAAACAAATCACACAACAACGATGAAATCAGTATGCATATTACATAAAAAAACACTGTTATTTTAAAGTAGCAGTATAGTAATTGTAGTGGTTTTGTTTATTTTGAGCGTGCTTAACAATGTTACATTAAAGAATATCACTTTTACACTTCCAGAATGTGTAAATAATAACTGTTTTATTATTACATCCATCAAACGCAAGCCCAAATGGAGTTTTGATGTACATTTGATGTACTGACTGCACAGCCCGATGTGGAGTTTATGAGTATTTTAATGAAAAAAAAAACAGCAAGTATTTGCAATACACATGTATTTTGATGAAGGATAGGTTTTTGGACCATATGCAAACAACCAGAGACTTCTGTTCAGTTCTGTTAAACGTTCTCGGTTTCCAAACACCCCCCCCCCCCCCCCCCAGTTGGACCCCCTGGGACACCACCTGCTGCCATGAAACTGGAAGCATAACATCTCTCAGCCTCAATGCACTATTATTTGGATTTTTTTTCTCTCCACAAAACAGTACACTTAAATGTGTTGATTAAATATGGTGAAATTGCGCTGGGGATGTGTTGCATGAGGTCGAATGTAAAAAGGGAGTATCGATGAAAAATGAAACGACCGTCTGTCGTTCTTTTCATTTGACCGATGATGCTTGACATGGCTGTTTTGCATTTGGGTTGTGAGAGAATTGAGATGACACAGGTTGTGGCACTGAGAGTGACTGAAAAAAAGAAGTGACTGAAATGACCAAGCAGGCTTCATCACTTCATGCTCATGACTACTTAGGACACTTTTCAAATACAGAAGAGCTTGATTATTATTATTATTATTATCATTATTATTATTATTATTATTATTATTATTATTATTATTATTATTATTATTATTATTATTATTATTATTATTATTATTAATATGATAATATTATGATATCATTATTGTTATTATTATTATTAATAATAACAATAATAATAATTATTATTATTGTTGTCATTATTGTCATTATCATTATTATTAATATGATTTTATATTTTATATTTATAGTATAATAATTATAATTATATTATATAATAATGATGATGATTATGATAATAATAATACAAAACAATTATTATTATAATTATTATTATTATTGTCATTATCATTTTATATTTTTTATTTATAGTATAATAATTATATAATATAATAATAATAATAATAATAATGATGATGATGATGATTATGATAATGATAATAATTAAAAAAAATAATAATAATAATAATTATTATTATTAGTATTATTATTATTGTCATTATCATTATTATTATTATTATTATTATTATTATTATTATCATTATCATTATCATTATTATTATTATATTATATAATTATAATCATTATACTATAAATATAAAATATAAAAATCATATCAATATTAATAATTATTAACACATACAAATATTAAAATATACAAATTATAATAATTATAATAATTATTATTATTAGCGGCACGTCAGACAAGTGGTTAGCACTGATAGTTCAGTTCCACCCTCGGTCATCTCCCACATCCCAAAAACATGCTAAGTTACCCATAAGCAATTTCACCGAGCTCTCGATCTCAGGATGGCTAAAGCAACATATAGTTACAAGACTATTTTAATTCCAAATTCAGGGAAATGCAAAAGGGTGTCCAGATGTGCATTTTAATGTTGTTCACGTTTGGTTGTGGGATGCATGGCGGTCGAGTGGTTAGCACGCAGACCTCACAGCTAGGAGACCAGGGTTCAATTCTACCCTCGGGTATCTTTGAGTGGAGTTTGCATGTTCTCCCCGTGCATGCGTGGGTTTTCTCCGGGTACTCCGGCTTCCTCCCACATTCCAAAAACATGCTAGGTTAATTAGCGACTCCAAATTGTCCATAGGTATGAATGTGAGTGTGAATGGTTGTTTGTCTATATGTGCCCTGTGATTGGCTGGCCACCAGTCCAGGGTGTACCCCGCCTCTCGCCCAAAGACAGCTGGGATAGGCTCCAGCATACTCATGACCCTGGTGAGGATAAGCGGTAGAAAATGAATGAATGTGCACTTGGGGTGGAAGTCCAACAACAATGAATCTCACACACAATAAAACTAAAATAAAGTAAAATTACTCCAACAACATGCATGCTAGGTTAATTGGCGACTCCAAATTGTCCATAGGTATGAATGTGAGTGTGAATGGTTGTTTGTCTATATGTGCCCTGTGATTGGCTGGCCACCAGTCCAGGGTGTACCCCGCCTCTCGCCCGAAGACAGCTGGGATAGGCTCCAGCAGCCTCTGCGACCCTCGTGAGGATAAGAAAATGAATCAATAAATGTACATATTATAAAACATGTATAACAATTATTAATATACATGATATAATATAATATTATATTTTGAATGCACATTAATTTTAGTGAAAACAAATGCTCTTTGAGAGCTTGAAATAATAATAATAATGAAAAAAGTAGCTATTAAATGTCAGTGCTGACATGCTTGAGTGACACCCTATGTAAGACAGAGTGCATACATTTGTGTATGCAAATCAACATAGTTTTTACTCCTGTGGGAATATTAAATGTATTAGAATCTCGCAAAAAAAAAATAGGACAGCGATACATATGATGTGGTTGATGACTCACAACCAAGTATACGTAATATATTTTATTTATAGCCAAAGGTGTTAAAGTAAACAGTTAAGAGGAAACGCTATGAGTCACGTGAGCACCATCTTGTAGAACACCTGTAGTGCCTCTATGCAAAGTCAACCACCCACCCGTGTGCTATAAAAATTTGCCGTCATGTCCTCCCGGGATGAGACGTTCCAACCCATCGGAACAACTTCAGTCCCAACCATGTTCCGTCTAGTTCTGCTGCTGTTGCTGGCTGCAGGTTCCTGTGAGTGTCACTGAGGAACGTGTGACCTAAGATCCATCACATTTAATATTTCATATCTTTCTCTTTCTGCAGGTGTTAAGTGTGAACAACTGACCCAGACGCCGTCTGTGCTTCTGCAAGCTGGTCAGAGTCTGAGCATCGACTGTCAGGTGTCTTATGATGTGGGCAGGTACTACACAGCGTGGGTCAGGCTGCCTGCTGGGAAAGGATTGGAGTGGATCGGGAGCGCAGCTCGTGGCTACAGCTCTAACTACAAGGACTCACTGAGGAACAAGTTCAGTATTGATGTGAAGCGCTCCAGCAACACAGTGACTCTAAAAGGGCAAAATATGCAGCCTGAAGACACGGCAGTGTATTACTGTGCCAGAGACCCACAACAACACAAAGCATCAGCACACTGCAACAAAAACAAAAAGTGTCTCAACACTTGTGTCGCATGAAGCATACAGCGTAACAAAAATATTCCATGATTAATACTTGAATGCCAATATCAGCAAGAAGTATTGTAATTTACCGACACAGGGTTATGGCTTTAAAATATAAGTGGAACCTTGGTTAGCGTCATTCATTCCGTTCCGACTCTAACTGAAATGTACGCCAACCGAATCCATTTTTCCCAAAAGAAATCATGCAAATCCATGACAAAAAGCCAAAAACATGAACATAAAAGTTATAGTTTTACATTCATACAAAAATTAATCATTGAAATATTAATTTTATATATATTAATTTATATATTATATTATATATTATAATTATACCAGTCCAGTGTGTTCCCCGCCTCTCGCCCGAGATTATATTATATTTATATTCATTTATTAATATATATATATATATATAATATATAGATATATATTGGTCTATTAGTTATAGCAAAATTAATATATATATTTACATATATATATAGCCTGCTATAGCCAGCCTGGCTATATATTATATATATATATATATATGCATGGGCCACAAATGGCTCCCAAGCCAAACTTTAGATAATAATAATAACAACAATAATGATAACAACCTTAAAAAATAGAGTTGAGTAAAGGATGCATTAAAATACAACATCCATACATTCATTCAAAGATAAAATAAGGCTAAAAGCGGGGCAAAGACCTTGACAAAAACACTAACAATATGACATTTTAAAATACACATTATACATCATAATTGTTGTATGAATTTATTTTGCATATTATGTAAATATTGAATAAACATTTCATACCTTTGTTTCTGAGTCCTTTGCTACATGCTAGACCGGGGAGGTTTTTGAATGGGCGTGTGTCATCGTGTATATTTACTATGAGCTGGGGTGGCACAGTGTTACACGCCATAGCAAAAACCTGTCATCATTCAAATGCTGTGCACGCCGTCTGATGCAAATTCCGAGCTCCAAATAGTGCTAAAATTGTCTCATACGTTGTGGACGTGTGGTTGTCAACATCCTGTCTGGTTAATATTTTGAAAACACAGGAAGCAACCAGCAGCTGCTCAGTAGGAGGACAGGGCACAGGGCACATATAGACAAACAACCATTCACACTCACATTCATACCTATGGACAATTTGGAGTCGCCAATTAACCTAGCATGTTTTCGGAATGTGGGAGGAAACCGGAGTACTCGGAGAAAACCCGCGCAAGCACAGGGAGAACGTGCAAACTCCACACAGAGAGCTGGCCGAGGGTGGGATTGAACTTGGGTCTCCTAGTCTCCTAGAGGCCTGCACGTTAACGTTTATCACCTTCCAAATAGACTTTTTAACATTAGAGTCCTCTAGACATGAAATAGCATCCCTATAGTCACCTTTACACTCTTATGACCAAATATAGTAACATTACCGACACCTACTTGTCAGTGTAGAAATGTCTTTGAATGCATCTTATACGTACAATTCTTATGGAATTGAACTAGGGTCTCCTAGCTGTGAGGCCAGCACGCTAACATTTATGACCATCCAAATGGACTTTTTAACATTAGAGCCCTCTAGACATGAAATAGCATCCCTATAGTCACCTTTACACTCCTATGACCAAATATAGTAACATTACCGACACCTTTACATGACCGAGAAAACCCACGCATGCACGGGGAGAACATGCAAACTCCACACAGAGATGGCCGAGGGTGGGATTGAACTCGGGTCTCCTAGTCTCCTAGAGGCCTGCACGTTAACGTTTATGACCATCCAAATAGACTTTTTAACATTAGAGTCCTCTAGACATGAAATAGCATCCCTATAGTCACCTTTACACTCTTATGACCAAATATAGTAACATTACCGACACCTACTGGTCAGTGTAGAAATGTCTTTGAATGCATCTTATACGTACAATTCTTATGGAATTGAACTAGGGTCTCCTAGCTGTGAGGCCAGCACGCTAACATTTATGACCATCCAAATGGACTTTTTAACATTAGAGCCCTCTAGACATGAAATAGCATCCCTATAGTCACCTTTACACTCCTATGACCAAATATAGTAACATTACCGACACCTTTACATGACCGAGAAAAACCCACGCATGCACGGGGAGAACGTGCAAACTCCACACAGAGATGGCCGAGGGTGGGATTGAACTCGGGTCTGCTAGTCTCCTAGAGGCCTGCATGTTAACGTTTATGACCTTCCAAATAGACTTTTTAACATTAGAGCCCTCTAAACATGAAATAGCATCCCTATAGTCACCTTTACACTCCTATGACCAAATATAGTAACATTACCGACACCTACTGGTCAGTGTAGAAATGTCTTTGAATGCATCTTATGCAATTCTTATGGAATTGAACTCGGGTCTCCTAGCTGTGAGGCCAGCACGCTAACATTTATGACCATCCAAATAGACTTTTTAACATTAGAGCCCTCTAGACATGAAATAGCATCCCTATAGTCAGCTTTACACTCTTATGACCAAATACAGTAACATTACCGACACCTACTGGTCAGTGTAGAAATGTCTTTGAATGCATCTTATGCAATTCTTATGGAATTGAACTCGGGCCTCCTAGCTGTGAGGCGAGCACGCTAACATTTATGACCATCCAAATAGACTTTTTAACATTAGAGCCCTCTAGACATGAAATAGCATCCCTATAGTCAGCTTTACACTCTTATGACCAAATACAGTAACATTACCGACACCTACTGGTCAGTGTAGAAATGTCTTTGAATGCATCTTATGCAATTCTTATGGAATTGAACTCGGGTCTCCTAGCTGTGAGGCCAGCACGCTAACATGTTTTTGGAATGTGGGAAGAAACCGGAGTACCCGGAGAAAACCCACGCATGCACTAGCTGTGAGGCCTGCAAGCTAACATTTATGACCATCCAAATAGACTTTTTAACATTAGAGCCCTCTAGACATAAAATAGCATCCCTATAGTCACCTTTACACTCCTATGACCAAATATCGTAACATCACCGACACCTTTACATGACCGAGAAAAACCCACGCATGCACGGGGAGAACGTGCAAACTCCACAAAGAGAGATGGCTGAGGATGGAATCGAACCCTAGTCCTCCTAGCTGTGAGGTCTGTCCGCTAACCACTCAACCACCGTGCCGCCCCAGTTATGCACACATAAACACAATCAAGACGGAGCACACCGGAAAAAATAGAAACCCCAAGGGAGGCGACTTGAGGAACAGCTGTGTTCATTTATTTTTACATGTAAATAGTATTTTCATTAGAAACTGATAGTATTCCATCACTGTGACTACTACTACAGATACTTTGACTACTGGGGAACTGGGACCCAAGTGACAGTCACATCTGGTAAGTAATACTGGTACTTTTTTTTTTAAAGTTTCTGTATTAGAATACCTTTACTTTCCGTCATGGTGATGCTTTCGACTACTGGGGACAAGGAACCCAAGTGACAGTCACATCTGGTAAGTACTGTAGCTCTTGTCATTTGGGGGTCTGTCAAGTGGTCAGACAAAAAATCCTATTAGTAGAGTACATCATAATTATGAGATAAAAGGCGACATTATAAAATAAGATGTCATAACTGTGAAATAAGAAAGTCCTAATTATGAGATAAAAACTCCAAAGTATGAAATGAAAAAGTCTAAATTCTGCGAGGAAGATAAAAACTCTAAATTTTCAGATAAAACGACAAAATTATGAGATAAAATGTCATAATAATACGATAAAAACTCAAAATTATGACATTATAAAGTCTAAATTCTGCGAGGAAGATAAAAACTCTAAATTTTCAGATAAAACGACAAAATTATGAGATAAAATGTCATAATAATAAGATAAAAACTCCAAAGTATGACATGAAAAAGTCAAAATTCTGCGAGGAAGATAAAAACTCTAAATTTTCAGATAAAACGACAAAATTATGAGATAAAATGTCATAATAATACGATAAAAACTCCAAATTATGACATGAAAAAGTCTAAATTCTGCGAGGAAAATAAAAACTCTAAATTTTCAGATAAAACAACAAAATTATGAGAAAAAATGTCATAATAATATGATAAAAACTCAAAATTATGACATTATAAAGTCTAAATTCTGCGAGGAAGATAAAAACTCTAAATTTTCAGATAAAACGACAAAATTATGAGATAAAATGTCATAATAATAAGATAAAAACTCCAAAGTATGACATGAAAAAGTCAAAATTCTGCGAGGAAAATAAAAACTCTAAATTTTCAGATAAAACGACAAAATTATGAGATAAAATGTCATAATAATACGATAAAAACTCCAAATTATGACATGAAAAAGTCTAAATTCTGCGAGGAAAATAAAAACTCTAAATTTTCAGATAAAACAACAAAATTATGAGAAAAAATGTCATAATAATATGATAAAAACTCAAAATTATGACATGAAAAAGTCTAAATTCTGCGAGGAAGATAAAAACTCTAAATTTTCAGATAAAACGACAAAATTATGAGATAAAATGTCATAATAATAAGATAAAAACTCCAAAGTATGACATGAAAAAGTCAAAATTCTGCGAGGAAGATAAAAACTCTAAATTTTCAGATTAAAACGACAAAATTATGAGATAAAAGTCATAATAAGATAAAAACTCCAAAGTATGACATGAAAAAGTCAAAATTCTGCGAGGAAGATAAAAACTCTAAATTTTCAGATTAAAACGACAAAATTATGATATAAAAGTCATAATAAGATAAAAAGTTCCATTTGTGAGATTAGAAAGTCAAAATTCTGAAAGGAAAAGTCATAGTTAAGGGATTAAAAAGTCAAAATCCAAAAAGTTAATCTCATAATTTAGACTTTTTATCTCTTTTTTTTTTCCCGTTTCAGTGCTTTCCCCCCGATTTTAATATGATTTCGTTTCCTCCGACTGCACATGTATGTCTTCCCGTTGCCGTTTTCATGGATCGAGATTGTTTTTCTTTTCCCCAGGCTCTTCAGTCGCCCCCACCGTCTTTCCCCTGATGCAATGTGGCTCCGGAGCAGCAGACACGGTCACTATCGGCTGTCTGGCCACCGGCTTCAAACCCCTTCCGCTGAGCTTCACGTGGAGCAAAGACGGGGCCGCCTGGTCTGACGTTATTCAGTATCCTCCGGTGGAGAAGAACAATCTTTATACGGGAGTCAGCCAGATCCGAGTGACAAGAGCCGACTGGGACAGCAAAGCCAAATTCCGATGTGTTGCCAAACATTTCAGCCAAGACATTGACGCCGTTATCACCAAAACAGAAGGTAAGACAGCATGGCTTATACTCTAGTCTTTAGTATGGCATAACAACTACAGTAATTTTGCGTATTTTGATTATTGCGCAACATTTCCGTATTTGTCAAGCGAGTACTTGTGTACTTGTTTCTTTTGGGGTTGCGTTCACACGTCATATTTTTATGCATTAACAACTACTAAAATATTTGGGGTTGCGTTCACATGTCATATTTTTATGCATTAACAACTACTAAAATATTCCTTTTTGTAAGATTAAATATTTTTAATTTTTTGGTCTTAATATTTTGACTTTATGTTTGTAAAATAATAATAATTTTTAAAATTAATTTTAATTAAAATATTTATTTTGTGGACCACCAAATTACTAAAAAATGTAATTTCATTTAGTTTTTTAAAATGCCCCACGTGCCACAAATGGCCTCCCGGACACACTTTGGACACCCCTGCAAAACAGTAGCAAATATTTGAATTATATTATAAGGAGTTTAACAACAACTAAAATATTTGGGGTTGCGTTCACACGTCATATTTTTATGCATTAACAACTACTAAAATATTACTTTTTGTAAGATTAAATATTTTTTATTTTTTGGTTTTAATATTTTGACTTTATGTTTGTAAAATAATATATTTTTTAATTAATTTTAATTAAAATATTTATTTTGTGGACCACCAAATTACTGAAAAATGTAATTTCATTTAGTTTTTTAAAATGCCCCACGTGCCACAAATGGCCTCCCGGACACACTTTGGACACCCCTGCAAAACAGTAGCAAATATTTGAATTATATTATAAGGAGTTTAACAACAACTAAAATATTTGGGGTTGCGTTCACACGTCATATTTTTATGCATTAACAACTACTAAAATATTACTTTTTGTAAGATTAAATAGTTTTTTGGTCTTAATATTTTGACTTTATGTTTGTAAAATAATCATAATTTTTTTAATTGATTTTAATTAAAATATTTATTTACTTTTAAGAATGTGGACCACCAAATTACTGAAAAATGTAATTTCATTTTGTTTTTTAAAATGCCCCACATCACGGCGGTCTAGTGATTAGCGCGCAGACCTCACAGCTAGGAGACCAGGGTTCAATTCCACCCTCGGCCATCTCTGTGTGGAGTTTGCATGTTCTCCCCGTGCATGCGTGGTTTTTATCCGGGTACTCCGGTTTCCTCCCACATTCCAAAAACATGCTAAGTTAATTATCTTAAACTGTCTGAATAAATTGTCTAAATTGTATGAATGTGAGTGTGAATGGTTGTTTGTCCCTGTTTGTGCCCTGTGATTGGCTGGCGACCAGTCCAGGGTGTACCCCGCCTCTCACCCCAAAAGACAGCTGGGATAGGCTCCAGCACCCACACCCTGCGACCCTCATGAGGAAAAGCGGTAGAAAATGAAGGAATGAATGAAATGCCCCACGTGCCACAAATGGCCCCCAGGACACGCTTTGGACACCCCTGCAATAGTCTCTTTAACAGTAGCAAAATATTTGAATTATATTATAAGGACTTGCGACTTTTTTGTAAGATTAAACATTTTTGGTTTTAATATTTTGACTTTATATTTGTAAAATTATTATTATTAGTCATACAAATTTCCGTAATGGTCGGTGCTGGTGAACACAACAGTGAGGTGGAAATGTCTGGGTTGAGTCCTACTTGTGCAGCTGCTGACTTTGCCTCATCTGTCCGGAAAAATTGCAATATTTTCTCGCTTTTTGCATCTGACTGCATGTAATATTTGCTGAATCTTCGCTTGCTTGATGTTGAGTAACCGTTGCAGTATAGCGTGTAGTCCCTGCAGTGTACTGTCATGTCTATGTGTGCAAATACTACTAATAATAATATGTGTGGTAGCCTCGGCTTGCGCAGACACATACTTCAATATGTTTGTGTTTCAGAGTCCTTTTACAGGTTGCCAACTCTTAAAGTGATGGCCTCCCCTGGCGGTCAGGACGAGGCCTCGTTTGCCTGCTTTGCCAAAGATTTTTCCCCAAATGTTTATGACTTCAAATGGTTGTATAACGAAGAGGACGTCTTCAGCGGAATCGACCAGGTCAAAACTCCGTCGGAGGCCAGGAAGGTCGCAAACGGAAGCACGCTTTACAGCGCGGCAAGCTTTCTCACGCTCAAGTCCCACAAGTGGTCACCTGGCGTCACTTTAACGTGCGAGTTTAAGGGGCGAGACGCACACGGAGATGTTTACATGAACTCATCTGTCAGCCACACGTGCCCGGCCGATTTGTCAAGTGAGTACTTTGTGTACTTTTTATGCATTAACAACTACTAAAATATTTGGGGTTGCGTTCACACATCATATTTTTATGTATTAACAACTACTAAAATATTACTTTTTGTAAGATTAAATATTTTTAATTTTTTGGTCTTAATATTTTGACTTTATGTTTGTAAAATGATAATGTTTTTTTTTTATTAATTTTAATTAAAATATTTATTTTGTGGACCACCAAATTACTGAAAATTTTTATTTCATTTAGTTTTTTAAAATGCCCCACGTGCCACAAATGGCCCCCCGGACACGCTTTGGACACCCCTGCAAAACAGTAGCAAACTATTTGAATTATATTATAAGGAGTTTAACAACTACTAAAATATTTGGGCTTGCGTTCACAAGTCATATTTTTATGCATTAACAACTACTATTATACTTTTTGTAAGATTGAATATTTTACATTTTTTGGTCTTAATATTTTGAATTTATGTTTGTAAAATAATAATAATTATTTTTTAAATTAATTTTAATTCAAATATTTATTTACTTTTAAGAATGTGGACCACCAAATTACTGAAAAATGTAATTTCATTTTGTTTTTTAAAATGCCCCACGGGCCACAAATTGACCCAGAGGCACGCTTTGGACACCCCTGCAATAGTCTCTTTACCAGTAGCAAAATATTTGAATTATATTATAAGGGGTTGTGACTTTTTGTAAGATTAAACATTTAAATTTTTTTGGTCTTAATATTTTGAAAAATAATAATAATTATTATTTTTTATTAATTTTAATTAAAATATTTATTTACTTATTTATTTACTTTATTTATTTACTTTATTTATTGCTCTTTATTTGTTTTAAAAAAATGCAATTTCATTTTGTATTTTAGAATGCCCCACGGGCCACAAATGGCCCCCGGGACACGCTTTGGACACCCCTGCAATAGTCTCTAACAGTAGCAAAATAGTTGAATTATATTATAAGGAGTGGCGACTTTTTGTAAGATTAAACATTGGAAATTTTTTGGTCTTAATATTTTGATTTTATGTTTGTAAAATTATTATTATTGTTTTTTAGAACGTGTACCACCAAATTACTGCTCTTTATTTGTTTTTTTAATATGTAATTTCATTTTGTTTTTTAGAATGCCCCAAGGGCCACAAATGGCCCCCGGGACACGCTTTGGACACCCCTGCAATAGTCTCTTTAACAGTAGCAAAATATTTGAATTACATTATAAGGAGTTGCGACTCTTTGTAAGATTAAACATTTGAAATTTTTTGGTCTTAATATTTTGACTTTATGTTTGTAAAATAATAATTATTTTTTATTAATTTTAATTAAAATATTTATTTACTTTTTAGAATGTGGTCCACCAAATTACTGCTCTTTATTTTTTTTTTAAAACTGTAATTTAATTTATTTTTTTAGAATGCCCGACGGGCCACAAATGGCCCCCGGGGACACGCTTTGGACACCTTTTTTTAACAGTAGCAAAATATTTGAATTATATTATAAGGGGTTGCGTTCAAAGACTGAAGTATGTATAAGTCTATTGACTCATTAAACCACTTAGCGTTCTTCTTTGTCTTGTTGTCTATTTTGCACCACACGTTCAATACACGAGTGTGGTATTCGGAGTTCAGGAGTGTCCGTGAATGCACCGTGAGAATAAGGAATTGTATACGTATGTACATACAGTATATGGTGTAGGAATTGCGCTGCTGTTGATGCGTTCAGGTCGGAATAAAGCTGTAAAAGTGTTAGACGTTAATACCATTAAAATGTTCAAGTCATTCATGTAATAAATTATTATTATTATTATTTATTTTTTTTACCGGGCAGCCTTTTAGTCTCATGACAAAAACACCAGCGTGGATGCTGAGCGAATTGCACCAAAGCGGGCACCAAGTATCTTTTTTTTAAAATAGTTGACCGTGAACGCAGCCTAAAAAACCTCTTCCTGTGCATTCAACAGGCGAAGGATGCCCTGAGGCAGATATGGAGATCAACATCATCGGCCCCACGATGGAGGAGATGTTTCTCAACAAAAAAGGAACCGTCAACTGTCAAGTCAAAGTCAACAGACCATCTGTGCAGAGCGTTTTGTGGGAAGACCAGGACGGGAACGAGATGGCCGGGACCTTAATAGCCCCACCACCGGGCAATGGCGGCACAATTAACGCACCGCTTGACATCACATATGACGAATGGAGCAAGGGGAAAAAGCGCTACTGTGTGGTGCAGCATTCAAAGACCGTGTCCCCAGTAAAGAAACCCTATGAAAGAAATATCGGTAAGAAATTCAATGTAAATATTATTTACGACTATTTGGTTATGTTGTTTTTGTCAACCTTGCAGATAAAGCACTTCAACGTCCTTCGGTTTTTATGCTGGCCCCCATGGAACATAGTGCAAAAGACACGGTTACCCTGACTTGCTTTGTGAAAGACTTCTACCCTCATGAGATTCTGGTGTCTTGGCTTGTGGACGATGACCCCGTAAACGCCACGTACACCGCCAGCACCACCAAAGCGGTAGAAAACCACGGCTTGTATTCCGTCTACGGGCAGTTGACCCTCAGCCTTGAGCAATGGCAAAAGAACGGTGTGGTGTACAGCTGTGTGGTTTTCCACCAATCGGTGGTCAACACGGCCCATGGGTGTCAACACAGGTCCGTTACGTACAGAGGAACTGACAACACCGACATGGCCAACCTGAACATGAACGTCCCTAAAATGTGCAAGACCCAGTAGATTGTGTGTGTGTGTGTGTGATGCGTCACACTGTCTTCGCTTCTTCGCTTTTTTCGTTGTTTGCCGCTTGTTAAATGATATTGTTTGTTGTCTTTCAATGCAAATTTAAAATCCAAATAAAAAAAAAAACACTTTGCAACTGTGGTATCATAGTAATCAAACATTTTGATTTTTTTTTAACCACTTTCCAATCTAAAACAAATTATTACTTTTGCAAACGTATTCTTTTTCGCCATTGAAAGAAAAAAAATCCCATTGTAGAGTAAGTCATAATTATGAGCCGAAAAGGCAACATTATAAGATAAGATGTCATAAAAATAAAAATAAAAAAAAAAATAAATAAATAAAAAAATAAAAAAATACATAAATAAAATAAAAATAAAAAATAAAAAATAAAAAATAAAAAATAAAAAATAAAAAATAAAAAATAAAAAATAAAAAATAAAAAATAAAAAATAAAAAATAAAAAATAAAAAATAAAAAATAAAAAATAAAAAATTAAAAATTAAAAATTAAAAATTAAAAATACAATTTTCAGATAAAACGACAAAATTCTGAGATAAAATGTCATAATAATACGATAAAAACTCCAAAGTATGACATGAAAAAGTCTAAATTCTGCGAGGAAGATAAAAACTCTAAATTTTCAGATAAAACGACAAAATTATGAGATAAAATGTCATTATAATAAGATAAAAAGTCCAAAGTATGACATGAAAAAGTCTAAATTCTGCGAGGAAGATAAAAACTCTACATTTTCAAATAAAACGGCAAAATTATGATATAAAAGTCATAATAATAAGATAAAAAAAGTTCCATTTGTGAGATTAGAAAGTCAAAATTCTGACAGGAAAAGTCATAGTTAAGAGATAAAAAGTCAAAATCATGACATATAAAGTCCTCATTATGCCATTAAAAAGTTATCATTTTGGCTTTTTATTTCATACATATGACTTTTTATCATATAATTTCAAATTTCCTATTTCACAATTAGGACCTTTTATTTTGTAATTTCAACTCATGGCTTTCTTATCCCATAAATAAGTAAATAAGACTTTTAATCACATAATTTAGACTTGTTATCTCTATTTAATTCTGACTTACAATTAGGGTATTTTTTTTTCCTTTCATTGGCGGAAACTCGCTTTCATAATTTCATACTACACAAAATGCAAGTATTCCAATATGATTTAGATTCCTGCACACGTATGTCTTTCCGTTGTCTTCGTTTTTTTTTAGCTTATTTAACGTGACTTGCAGTGTCACTAATGTGACACATGTTGATAGCATATTGGGGTTTGTCTTTCTTCATGTCTTCTGGGTCTTGTCCTAAAGTCCGACACAGAATTAACGGAGTCTTTCAAAGGCAATTCAGGGTCTACTTGAACTCCTAAAAAAAATCAATATTCCATAAAGACATGCTGACTCTATAAAACATATCACTCATTAAAGTGATAGCACTGCTAATGAAATACATGATGTATTGAAGTACTGCTTATACGTCCGCCAGACTTCCTGGTGGAGACGAGCCACCAGTGGAACGATGCCGTGGAAGCAGAGCAAGATAACATGGGAAACACGGCGCTCACCTTCATCCTCCTCTTTCTCATCACGCTGCTCTTCAGCATTGGAACCACTATTTTTAAGGTAATAATAATAATAATAATAATAAAAAACTTCCGCCAGATGCATTCATGGACATTCCCAACATCATAACTAGGCCTTTATATTATACGCAATGTGACGACGATATACAACATAAAACTAGAGTGTAAGTGGATATTCTTATCACTTACTTTGTAACTCTTATGACTTATTATTATGACTTTATTGTAGTATTTCTACTAACATTTCTGCATTTTTTTTGTATGTTAATTTTCTTGTTTGATTAAAAAAATCAGCCATGGGCCACAAATGGCACCCAAGCCACACTTGGGTTACTACTACTACTACTACTAATACTACTACTAAAAATAATAAGATTGTTTTTCATTGTTTTTCATGTAGTTTTTCTACCCTAAATAATAATTTTAGAATATTTGAATTTTTGTATTCAATATTATAATATGTAATATTTATACTTTACTCTAATAAAATTACAGCTTTTTTGTGTTAATTTTCTTGAGGGCCAATTAAAAAAATCTGCGATGCAAGGACCACAAATGGCTCCCAAGCCAAACTTGGGTTAGTAGTAGTACTACTACTACTACTACTACTACTACTACTACTACTACTACTAAAGATAATAATAAGAATAATTTATTATGAGTCACTGATTGGCGGCGACATTGGTTTTCATGTAGTTTTTCTATCCTAAATAATAATTTATAATATTAGAATTTTATATTCAATATTATAATATTTAATATTTATATTTTACTCTCATAAAATTACAGTTTTTTGTGTTAATTTTCTTGAGGGCCAATTAAAAAATCAGCCATGCATGGGCCACAAATGGCTCCCAAGCCAAACTTGGGTTACTACTAAAAATAATAATAAGAATAATTTATTATGAGTCACTGATTGGTGGCAACATTGGTTTTCATGTAGTTTTTCTATCCTAAATAATAATTTATATTTATATATAATAATTTATACTATATATATTAGAATTTTTATATTCAACATTATAATATTTAATATTTATATTTTACTCATAAAATTACAGCTTTTTTGTGTTAATTTTCTTGTTAAATTGTACATACTGAGGGCCAATGAAAAAAATCAGCCATGCATGCTCCCAAGCCAAACTTTAAATAATAATAATAATAATAATAATCATCACTGATTGGCAGCAACATTGACTTTTCATGTATTTTTTCCTACTCTGTCAAATAAATCACAATTTTATAATAATATGTATAATAATAGGAATATTATCTTAAATATGATAAACATACAATCATTCTACTTTATTTTTATAAAATGGCTGCTCTTTTTTTGAATTTTTATGGCTTTTTGTGTCAATTTTCTTAATTATTTCTACTTGGTGAAGCCCAATAAAAAATCAGCCATGGGCCACACTTTGGATAATAATAATAATAATAATAATAATAATAATAATAATAATAATAATAATAATAATAATAACAATAATAATAATAATAATAATAATAATAATAATAACAATAATAATTTGTTATAAGTCACTGATTGGCAGCAAACTTTATGTATTTCTTTTTCTTTTTTCAAATAAATAATAACAATTACAAAAAAAATCCCTCAAGGTCTTAATGATGCGAAATAATATATTACTAATTTACTGACTAAATGTGTTAATTTTGCAGCATGCTTTGAATGGGACAAAAGTGTTGCCGTTTGGTGGACGAATATAAATATTACTGAACAAAAACACATGAGTTCATGTTAAATTAATGATAAATGTGGAATGAAAAATATCATTTCTAATGGTTCTCAAATGATAATCTTTGCGTTTTGGTGTCACTTTGCTATTTTAGGAGAATTTAAAAGAAGCCTGATAGTTACTGCATTGTTAGTGTATTTCATTAATATGACAATGTTTTTCTTCTCTTTCAGGTCAAATAAAACAACAGTTTTTGTCCGTATACGTATTTTTATATTGCACTGTATTATGTAAATAATGACATTGATTTACTTTCTTTTGGAAATAAAACATAAAATGAGGTCAGTGAGTGATGCTTTTCCTGTAAATTTGTTCTCTTATCGACTTGTATCATCTTGTATAATATTTCAATGTGTTAAAAAAAAAAAGCTGTGTACGTTTACGTATGTAAAGTACTTACAAAATACATCAGCAGCCTTTCCTCCACCTGGCTTGTGTCATGCATCGTTGCGTCTCTTTGTGTTTCACTTCTGTGTTTTTTCAGTACTTTTTTAATAAATGCTATCACCTGCTGCTTATGCTCGCTCAGGCTGAACTATTTCCACCTGACTGTTAAATACTATGAGACGCTTTAAAAAAAATGGCCGTCAACCTCAAAAGTAAAGACACCGGCATGGCAATCGGAAGGTATGTATGACTAATTTGTTTTAATTGGAGAAATTATATTTATTATGTGTTTTGTAGGGGCGGCACGGCGGGCGAGTGGTTAGCGAGCAGACCCCACAGCTTGGAGGACCAGGGTTCGATTCCACCCTCGGCCATCTCTGTGTGGAGTTTGCATGTTCTCCCCGTGCATGCGTGGGTTTTCTCCGGGTACTCCGGTTTCCTCCCACATTCCAAAAAAAAAAAAACATGCTAGGTTAATTGGTGATTGAGGGGCGTTATTCGGGTACCCCCGGCTTCCTCGCACCTACAGTGTGTGAGTGATAGGAAGAAAAGCTCTGACTCACAAGATGAGAAGTCGTTTGTTGACACCTTTACCTGGACAAGCCATCTTTTTCATACTTTTCTTCATACTCAGGAAAAAGCGGTAGAAAATGAATGAATGTATTTTGTACATATTTATTTAATACTGTATATATTATATATAATTTCTAATATATTTTTTAAATATTATACAGAATATTTGATTTTTTTTCTATTTCAGCAGAGAGAATTGTGACTCCGAATATGACACTGTATCCACTGTGGGAGGGCAACTTTGGAGCCTCCACTGTCAAACTCCGATGCATCATAAGTGGCTTCTTCCCGGACACGCTGACCGTGGAGTGGCAACAGGAAAACCGAATCATCGACGGCGGTCAGACCGTAATGAGATTTCAAAGTGTGACGGCAGACGGCGAAACCTTCGGTCGAACCAGTGAGATGGAGCCGAACGTAAAAGAGTGGACGAGCGGCACAAGTTTCACCTGCAAGGCCACTCACAACAACTTTGAAAAGTCAAAGTCGATCAGTATTTGTGAAAGTACGTACTGTGTACTTTGTACTGTGTATCTATCATGTCAATATATATTAACAATGGACGTGTCATCCGGCGCAGCACAGGCAAGCGCCCCCCCATCCATTCATGTGGAGCTCCCCAGCTTCAAAGCGGTCATGTTGGAGGCGTCTGAGGTCAAAGCCGCCTGTTTGGTGCGCACGGCGTTTGATGCCGTCGTTACGTGGCTGGTGGAGGGCGAAGCGGCCACCCACCAAGTCAGCCAGTACGCTAATGCGTCTCACGTCATCAGCAATCTGAAAGTCTCGCCCGACGCCTGGAAACGAATCAAGATTCTCAAATGTACAGCGGAGCATCGCTGCTTCCCGGACCTTGAGGAGACCGTACATGTATCAGGTAGGACAACCGATGCCTATTATTATATTATTATCTTCAATACAGCCTATTATTTATCAAAATATATGATGTATTATGTATTTTTTTGGCCTAAATTAAGTATCTTTAAAGAATAAATATTGATAAATGAACTAAAATACAGCTGCACGGCGGACAAGTGGTTAGCGCACAGACCTCACAGCTAGGAGACCAGGGTTCAATTCCACCCTCGGCCATCTCTGTGTGGAGTTTGCATGTTCTCCCCCGTGCATGCGTGGGTTTTCTCCGGGTACTCCGGTTTCCTCCCACATTCCAAAAACATGCTAGGTTAATTAGCGACTCCAAATTGTCCATAGGTATGAATGTGAGTGTGAATGGTTGTTTGTTTATATGTGCCCTGTGATTGGCTGGCCACCAGTCCAGGGTATATACCCCGCCTCTTGCCCAAAGACAGCACCCCCAGGACCCTTGTGAGGAAAAAGCAGTAGAAAATGAATGAATGTGCACTTGGGGGCGGGGGGGACGTGCAACAACAATGAATCTCGCACACAATAAAACTAAAATAAAGTAAAATTATTTCAACAACATGCATGCTAGGTTAATTGGCGACTCCAAATTGTCCATAGGTATGAATGTGAGTGTGAATGGTTGTTTGTCTATATGTGCCCTGTGATTGGCTGGCCACCAGTCCAGGGTGTACCCCGCTTCTCTCGCCCCAAAGACAGCTGGGATAGGCTCCAGCACCCCCCCGCGACCCTTGAGAGGAGAAGCGGTAGAAAATGAATTAATGAATAATTGAGCATACTTGGTAAGGGGAAGTTGATTTATGAAAAGAATCCGTTGACATGACTATAAACCTTATAATCTAAAACTGTACATTGATCCCTCGTTTATCGCGGTTAAGTTTTTCCACACCCGACCGTGATAAGTGAATTTACGCAAAGTAGGAGTCCTTATTTATAAATGGAATAATTTTGTATTTATAGCATATAAAATGTGTCTATATGTGCTCTGTGATTGGCTGGCCACCAGTCCAGGGTGTCCCAAGACAGCTGGGATAGGCTCCAGCACCCCCCGCGACACTCATGAGGATAAGCGGTAGAAAAGGAATGAATGAATGTCTTATTGTGTTTTTTTATGGCTACTATCTTGGGTAATAGAAGTGTAAAGGTGACTATAGGGGTGTTATTTCATGCCTAGAGAGCTCTAATAATGTTAAAAAAATGTATTTAGAAGGTCATAAACATATGTCTATGATCTATAGATATATTAAATTTAAACACCAGGTATCCTACTTATGTTGGTACGAGAACCAATTATATATACATATAAATGACAGTAAATGAATACTGCTACACAGTACAATTTGTACACTGACTACTCTAATTTCTTGTTATGACTACCCAGGATCTGCAGTCAACGCTCCAGTGGTGGAGATGAGACGATCTCTTGCAGATTTACGGGAGAAAAACAGCGCGGTGTTTGTGTGTGATGTCACGCGACTGGACGCCATCGACCTCTACGTCACCTTTCAGGCCGATGGCGTTGATATTTCTCACAAAGAGTTTTTTGATCTCCCCGAAGCCCCGGGCCCACATTCCGTCAGTCCACGTTTCAGTTTACGTAAGTCCTACAGGAAGAACGACACCAGTTTAACCTGTAAAGTCAACCAAGGATTCTCCAGCAGTTACCGGTCCGAATCCATCAACAGCATTTTTGGTGAGAGGCTGCTTGTTTTCAAATTTGACACGTTCGACTTTGTTACAGTTCGATTTCTCAACAGCGGAGCCATCGGTGGAGGTCTTTTTGGCTCCCGCTGAAGAATCAACACCTCAGAGGCTCCTGTGCTCTGGATGGGGTTTTAACCCTCAACTGACATGGTCCAGCGAGTCTCGGTCGAGAACGCCGTCGATTACCAGCGTCAGCATGGATGCCGATGGACGCGTGGCCGTGACCAGTCAACTACACGTCCCCCCTGCGGAGTGGCAAAGTGGGATGGTCTTCGCTTGTCAATTGTCTGACAGTTGGTTCAATAAAAATGTCAGCAAGACCATCAGCATCTGCTCAGGTAAATAATCATATAGGTCAGCATAATGAATAAACAATATTGTATTAACCCATAAAAGGTCCTATAAATAGCCTTTAAAATAATTCTAAATATATACGGTATTTTGTCAAGTTAACCGAGTCAAAATAAAATTAAATAAAAATATATTATATGTCTCTTTATATGTATTATTTTTTTATAGTATAGAAATATCAATATTTTATTCATGTTATTATTATTTATTTGTATTAAAATTGATAAAGACCATTCAAAGGCCACTTTTCAAGAATAAATCATTTCCATGACATGGTTGACAGCATCCATGCATTTTTCTCCATTTCCTGTACATATCAAATAATTAATTATATTTTGCGGCGTTTAATCCTTTCAGGCAATTATATTTAGACAAAACTATTTTTTTTAATCTAACCCACACACACATTCACTTATGATTACAGCAGCAAGCTTTGAACACAAGCTAATATATTATTATATATATTTAAAATAATCTGGATATGGATAATAATGTTACATGAATGTGAGTGTGAATGGTTGTTTGTCTATATGTGCCCTGTGATTGGCTGGCGACCAGTCCGGGGTGTACCCCACCTCTCGCTCGAAGACAGCTGGGATAGGCTCCAGCACCCCCCCGCGACCCTCGTGAGGAAAAGCGGTAGAAAATGAATGAATGAATATTTTATTCATGTTACTATTATTATTTATTGGTATTAACATTAATACGGACCATTCGAAGGCCACTTATCAAGAATAAATAATTTCTGTGGTTGACAGCATTCATGCATTTTTTCTTTGCATTTTTCTCCATTTCCTGTACATGTCAAATATTAATTATATTTTGGGGCGTTTAATCCTTTCAAGGAAATTATATTTAGACAAAACAATTTTTTTAATCTAACCCCCACACACATTCATTTATGATTACAGCAGCAAGCTTTGAACACAAGCTAATATATTATTATATATATTTAAAATAATCTGGATATGGATAATAATGTTACATGAATGTGAGTGTGAATGGTTGTTTGTCTATATGTGCCCTGTGATTGGCTGGCGACCAGTCCGGGGTGTACCCCACCTCTCGCTCGAAGACAGCTGGGATAGGCTCCAGCACCCCCCCGCGACCCTCGTGAGGAAAAGCGGTAGAAAATGAATGAATGAATATTTTATTCATGTTACTATTATTATTTATTGGTATTAACATTAATACGGACCATTCGAAGGCCACTTATCAAGAATAAATAATTTCTGTGGTTGACAGCATTCATGCATTTTTTCTTTGCATTTTTCTCCATTTCCTGTACATGTCAAATATTAATTATATTTTGGGGCGTTTAATCCTTTCAAGGAAATTATATTTAGACAAAACAATTTTTTTAATCTAACCCCCACACACATTCATTTATGATTACAGCAGCAAGCTTTGAACACAAGCTAATATATTATTATATATATTTAAAATAATCAGGACATTTTACTGCATGCTTTGAATGGGAAAAGTAGCACCATCTGGTGGACAAATATAATATTGCAAAATAAAAGTGGGATAAAACAAATTGACAACAGGCATTGTTGATGTTAGGAAGTGTCAGAGATGACAATACAAATGATAAAAAAAAATATTATGGCAAATTGTATCTACTTTCATTCATCACAAATGGCTTAGGAATAAAAAAAGGATGAAATAGTAGGATGTTGATTTTAGTTTCTAATCCGACATTCAATGTTTTATTGACAGTAGCCCCATCATCATCCCAACAAGTTGGAGTGTTTGTTCACGGCCCCCCGCTATCAGAGACCCAGCAGAGGGACAAGGTGACCATCACTTGTCTTTTGGTTGGCCCTCGTCTTCGTGATTTTGTCATCTCCTGGAAAGTAGATGGGAAGAAATACTCGGAGAATTCCAACACGGAGCACCCGACCCGTCACGGCAATGGTACTGAGACCTTACGGAGCTTCCTTCATGTGTCGGCAAAGGACTGGGATGCATATAGACAAGTGTCTTGTGAGGGAAAACACAAGTGTTCCAACCGGGGCTATGAGGACCACATAAGCAAAAGCAGAGGTATTGTATTGTTGCATGGAAAACTGTACTTTTGGGGGGGTTGGGGGGGGGATTTTGCCCATCATCCACGATCCTTATGTGAGACATGAACACACGTCTTTCTCTTTTCTAGATTTTCTAAAGATATATAAACAGCTAAAATAGGCAACTATGCATGCACATAATGGCCGGACCTTTTTCATTTTTTAACATTCCAGTTTATAATTATGCCACATAAGGCATAATAATAATATTATTAATAAAAAATACTTGTATACATATACATAATTATATATAATAAGAATAATGATAATAATGTTATTATTATTACCATAATAATAATAAAAATACTTGTATACATATACATAATTATATATAATAATAATGATAATAATGTTATTATTTTTATTGTATTATTGTATATGTTATATATATTATTATATATTATTATTATACTGTATACATAATAATAATAATAATAATAATGTATTATTGTATATATTATATAATAATAATATAATATAATCGTGCAATAAATATTTTACAATAAAAATAATTTTTAAAATAATATTTGCAAAAATCAATCATATTTTTAATGGCCCAGCTACAGTACCACCACTGCCCACCAGGGGGCGCGGCCCACACTTTGGGAATCACTGGTCTGTTACTTAAAATAAGCAAAGTAATCAAAAAATGTCTGGTAGTAAAAAAACTACTTTTTTTGCAGTTTAGTCAGTGGCATATCTAATATATAGATATTATATTATAATTACTATATGCAATATAATCCCTGGTTGTATATATACTTTTTTACACTTTATTGAACATAATTAATATTTTATGTAGTTTTTTTTCTAGGCTGTAATTCAAAACAATATACTTTGCATGTACTATGTTGAGCTAATATATTATTATATATATTTAAAATAATCGGGAAATTTTACTGCATGCTTTGAATGGGCAAAAGTAGCACCATCTGGGGGACAAATACACTATTATGTAATTTTTTTCATCTGAAAACATGGAAGCAACAAGACAAATACTACGTATATAAGTATACACACACATGTACTATATCAAAGTTACCATATAATTGTACAATAACAAAATGAGTGTTGCTACTAATCACGGCATATTCTAGGCTGTAATTCAAAACAAAACAATATACTTTTACTATATTGAAAAATGGTGGCATCAGAACAAAAACCTGTGATTCAAAGGGTTTTGAATCTGAATGGATATGCATAATCAAGTAAGATATAGGTAAAAATATGCACTCCACTGATGTATAGTGTGATGAATTTTTTAAAAACAAGCATCCCGGCGGCACCTTCATTGACTTTTTTGTATTTCTCTTGTCAGACCGGTACCCACCAACAGTGCTCATAGTCCCGCCTACCATCTCAGAGCTGTCAACGCCTGATGAGGTCACTCTGACTTGCCTGGTTTCTGGATATTTCCCCGATAACATTATAGTGTACTGGGAGAAAGACGGTCAAAGACTGCCGTCGCTTGCCTACGCCAACAGCCCTTCGTGGAAATACAGCAGCAGCACGTATTCAATAAGCAGCAGAATAAACGTGTCCAAAACGGAGGCCCCGCCGGGATCACGTTTTTCTTGCACCGTCAGACATGTATCATCACCAAGTCCGTTCACAAGCACGATCCAAGATGTGTTCGGTGAGTGCGAGTCTGTAATACGACCTTGTGTTTGTGTTACATAACAGAGAACGGACTTACATTACAACTTTCATCCCCCGCAGCCGCCGTGACTCCGACCCAGCCGTCGGCCATCTTGCTGCGGGGTTCCGGTGAACTTGTGTGTCTTGTGTTCGGCTTCAGCCCGGCGTCTGTGAACGTGTCCTGGTTTCTGGATGACACCGACGAGCTGACGGACTTCAACACCAGTCAGCCCAGCAGAGGCCCGGATGGGAAGTTCAGCGTCCGAAGCCGCCTTCGTCTGTCCCAAGTCGGCTTGTTACCCGGGGCGGTCCACACCTGCAGGGTGACACATGCAACAGTCACGCTCACCTTGAATTTAACCAACCCAGGTGCTTTTTTTTTTAATTACTGTCTTGTACGTGAATGGAGTACAATGTAACTCTTCTTTAAATCATTTGACAGTGATTTTGCCGGATTGTAACTTCTTGGATGAAATCGCTCATGCGGTGATTAATCAAGACATCAACGTGGAAAGCTGGTATATGTCCGTCACATTCCTTATTCTTTTTCTCCTTTCCACCATCTATGGCGTCGTGGCCACCCTGCTTAAGGTAAAATATTCTTATATTATTATATTTTTGTACTTGATTATCCTCACTTCATCCCATGCTTTTTTTTCTTCCTTTAGACGAAATAACAGCTTCTGTGTGGATGTTTTAGTCAACTACTTTTAACATATAAATAAAATTATTTTACAATACTAAATCGCTGCTTTCATTTTTCCATAACAAGGCTCTAAAATAGTTACTCATATCAGCCACAAGAGGACGCCAAAGCTCAGAATGTAGACACGCTTGCTTGACAGCTTCATAATACAGTTTAAGCTTGAGATTCAAAAATAGGAAATACTGACCATACTAAAGTGGAGAAACATTATCTTGATTCTACAGTGATTCTTCTCATCTCTTCCTTCCATAATATACACAAATATATATATATGTATGTACAAGTATGTACAGACTCCCACTATACTGTTTTTGTGTACATCGTGGGTTTAAAGGAATTTCCATCAGGGAGGGATGACACTCAGCACGTCCAGGGCCACTATTGGCTACTTCTGGTATAACATGGCTTTGTCGATGTGTGATTGGCTGGGAATTTAAGGTAGCCGGCCCTAATCTGTGACGCTGTTGCTGGGATGTGGACGCAGCATGCGGATGCCATCCTAACTGCCAAGGGGCCGGCGACAGGGACGCATGGCATCAGGCCCGTCGGGGCTGCCTGAGAGCGTGACACTGTCTACGAACCACTTCCTCTTTTCGCGTCAATATAAGAGGAGACAACCCGTACACTAATGTAAATGTCTGACCGAGAAAGGGACCACAAAGTATCCAGTGGGCTACCTTAAAGGCACATGTTCACATCTATTTCCCTGTTTACATGCTTTTTACACATAAAGTTCGTTTTCTTATCCTAACAAGGGTCGCGGGGGTTGCTGGAGTCTATCCCAGTTGTCTTCGGGCTAGAGGCGGTATACACCCTGGACTGGTGGCCAGCCAATCACAGGGCACATATAGACAAACAACCATTCACACTCACATTCATACCTATGGACAATTAACCTAGCATATTTTTGGAATGTGGGAGGAAACTGGGACGCATGCACGGGACAGAACATGCAAGGGTGGAATTGAACTCGGGTCTCCTAGCTGTGAGTCCTGTGGTGAACCAATCTGAGCATAAACAAAACTTAAAGTGGACACTATGAATGCGTACAGATTTATCATGTTGCTAAATAAAGTAAACAAATCGTTGGCTTTAAATATGGCGGTAAATATTTTTGGCAGTTATGATGATGTCTACAATAAATTAATGTGTCCTAAATACCGTCTTGACCCGAATATAAATAGCACAGTCATTTTTTCCTTAAAAAAAGTCTGAAAAAGATGGGTTGTTCAGGTAAAGGTGTCAACAAAACGACTTCTCCCCTTGTGAGTCAGAGCTTTTCTTCCTATCACTCACACACTGTAGGTGCGAGGAAGCCGAGGGTACCCGAATAACGCCCCTCAAAGCATGGAGGAACGCCTTACAGATATACTCTAAGAGAGATTCGACTCCACAATCATTAGCCGTTCTGTACATCAAGAGTCCTGGAAGCAGAATTTGTTGTGGGGGGGGGGGGGGTCCATCATGGAGCGACCATCTAAGTTCCTTCCTGCTGATGACAATATGTGACATAAGCTCAGTGGCCTCTGAGCCAAACATCCTGTTTGCAGCCGTTCCCAATGGCGAGGTAATCTTCATCCATCTTCCACTTATCCAGGATCGGGTTGCAGGGGCAGCAGCCCTAACCGGAGAAGCTCAGACTTCCATCTCCTTGGCTATATGTCATCCATAGCTCCTCTCAGGGAATCCCATGGCATTCCCAGGCCATTTGAGAGACATATATTTTCTTCATCGAGGCCCCCCTCTTGTATCTGCAATGTTGTCTTTTCAGTCACTACCCAGAACTTGTGACGATACGTTAGGCCAGGAACGCAGATAGACTGGTAAATAAATACCAGACGGTACTTGAACCCCTCTTCTCCACTTGAGGCGGGATCTCATCTCCAACCCGGAGACAGCAAGCACTCCACCCTTGACCACAGATTTGGAGGTTATGGTTTTATTTCATTTGAACATGCATCAGATTACAATTGAGTGCATCCCATAATCAGTTCACAGTTCCACATGTCCAAAAAGGAGTAGGAAGAAGCAAAGCTTATTAAATCCCACCCCTCCATCTAGTACTTTTACAATCAGTAACTGTTAAATTTGTTCACTTCCTGCTTTCATAATATAGTTTTAATTTATTTAAATTTATTCAATTTTATTTTTTTAACTTTAATTTATTTATTTTTATTTATTTTTAGTTCACTTCCTGATTTCCTAATATAGTTTTGATTTCTTTTAATTTTATTTAATTTTATTTTTTTTAACTTTAATTTATTTATTTTTATTTTTTGTCACGTACCGAAGTACAAGGTGATATGACCATACAATAGTGATATATATATATATATATATATAAAACACATCATGACTGGTTCAAGACTCAAGTCTTGAAGTTCAAATGAAGTTCAACTGCAAATATTATAGTGCATTTTAGGTTCATTTTAAGAGTAGTTATTAATTAAAACAAAACCGATGTAATGCTCTGATGTATTGAGTGTTCTTTTAATATTTTGCAGAAGGTCTAAAAATAAAATAAATTAATTTTGGATACAAATGTGACATTAAGTCATTTTTTTTTCACAAAACTAATGTTTATTTATGAGAGGTAAAACACAAATAAAAAAAGAGTTGTCCTTATTGTGCCGTACTGCCGAGCGAATCGTGCATTAACGTTCCACGTCGTTCCCCACCACCGGAGATCCTGCACCTTGTTGGGCGTCTCTCCTTTAGGCTTGTCCCTCCCACTCAATGGCTGCCACGGTACAGCGATAGTGGTGTGTCCCCCCCCCCCCCCATTTTTTTAAAGCCACAATCGGTATCGACTTCCAGGCTAAGAGGGGTGGAATTGGTAGTCTAGTGTGCCGGTGTGGCAGACATCCTCCACTGGGGTCGTGTCAGGATCCAGCGGCGGTGGCGACTGCTGCTGCTGAGGAGGAGGAGAGGAGGAGGAGAAAGGAAGAAGGAAAGAGGAAGCAGGAGGGAGGGCCAGTCTGCGCCTCTTCACCGTGATGAAGAGGATGATGAAGAATCCGGCTGATACGGGACCATTTAAAGTTTGCAAGAAAGTAGGGGATGATACCACAATGGCTGCACTTCCGGTGTCCGTTCGAGATCACCGCAAATGACTTCCTCTCGCCGCGAAACACACCAAAATACAACGGGTGGTCAGGTGTGTGTCCATTCTTGCGCCACTTGAGAATAATTGCGCCTTGTTGTGAGCCCTCCCCCACCCCCCACCCCCCGCTAGCTGCCGCACTGGTTCCGTCTGGCTCGCAGTCAGCTGCTGCGTGTCCCGGGATGACCTGTTGATGTCGGCTAGAATGGAGACTGGCAGGGGGAGCGATTTCCCCCATCACCAAAATATTTAAATAAGCCACATCTCGGTGTTTTTTTTCCTCTCTCGGATAAAACCACGGTCGCAGCCGAGCTACCTCGCCCGCCTAGACTGTAAGTACACGTCTTTTGTGTCATTTTTTAGTAGTGTTAAGTGTTGTGTGCCGTCGTGGGAATGCGTGATATTCTGGAATCGGTTCGCCCAAAATATTTAACAGTTAGCTTTAGCCGTTAGCCACCTCTTATACAGGCCCGCTGCGGATTGGAGAGGAAGGTAAACGGTGTTATCAGTCCCGAGAGACGTCGGCGTGAATTAACACTAATAAAATTGGCTATTTTTTTTAATAACTACATTCGGAATGCTGTATAAGAAGCAAGAAAAGACTCACCGGGGTCTCGCTGCCAGCCTGTGCCGCCTCCCTCACGTCGCCTCCGGTGCCAGCCAGACAGTCGAGAAGACCCCCGGCTGGTACACTGGCACCATGTCCTCGTGAGCTCCCCCATTTTACCCGGCATCCCTTTCGGTTTTAACGTTAACTAAAACATTAAATTAAGAGTGTGTTGACTTTGTATGCAGCGTGTCTGTCCTGACTTTGACGGGCACATGAGAACCAGGAAATGCCTGCAGAAAGTCAGCATTGTGTATGCCAGCTGCAGCAATGACTCCACAGTTGCTTCAATTCAGACATAATTACTATCACAATACAAAATGTAGACCCTTGAATAAGCATGTTCTGTAGACAAAATGTCTTTTGAGTGTGCTGACCCACTTTTCCAAGCAAGACTGGTTTAGGATTACAGTGATTTTGAGTAGCTAGGCATTCCTTTTCTAGGTTTTAATAGGAAGAGAGAGTGGGGGGGGGGGGGGCCTGGGATGACCCCTTCTTGGTGCAGAAAGACGCATGCAGTCACATCTCTTTCACTGTCAGAGCAAAGTGTGCAAACCACCCCCCCCCCCACACCAATCCTCCTCTGTTTGTGTGTCTTCATGTGCAAGCATGTGTGCTCACTGCGGCTCGCCAATCCGTAAACAAGCTGTATTGTCTGTGTGCGAGTCACTGTGCCTTTTGTGGGTTTGTTTGAGTTTGTGTGTGCGCATCTGTGTTTTAGTATGAGGGAGAGGGAGCTGGAGGGAGACAAAGAGAGCATTTCTCTTTTAGCCCGGAGCTTGGCCAAGTCCCAAATGAAAGGCTTTGGATATGATGGGGCTGCTCTCACCAGCACTTGCTGGTCGGTCCCGTCAAAGTTCGCAGTACACAACATCACCACTTGTCTTTTTTTAAATAAGTTTGTTCAGACTCCAGGCATTCTTAATGTATATACATTGTACATGCACGAATTGATGCATTTTGTTACATTTTTTATGAAACTTAGCCCTGCATTGAATCCCATATCAGTGCATTACATAGAAATATTCAGTGACTTTCACTGAAGGGTGCAGTGCAAGGCGAGTGTTTGCTTTTGGATGTTTGGCATACAGTGAATAAAATCATGCTATGCGCTGTTTGCCGAGGCCACACACACACACACACACACGCAGAGAATAACAGCACATGACCCAGTTATCTAAGGACACTGGATTTTATGGCTCATGGAAGACAGAACATAAAACAGGCTTTCACTGAGCTCTGCATGGCAATAAGAGCTCCCGAGAGGCCGACGTGACGTATAGGATTAATGGAATGTAGATTAGCCATAAAATCTTCAAGGAAATATCATTGTTTGTGGCCTGTGTGAAAAGTTGTGGGTGCAAATGGTATAGCTGTAACCTGTGTGTTGCATTTGTGGTGTGGGACTACTCTTCACCGTATCGTTGCATTTATAGGTTTGTTTTTAAGGAGAAAAATCTGTCTGATTGCCTCATGAATTATCTGTAAAGATAAAGGTGATGTCACCTGTGTACAAGCAGTTTAACCCGAGGTAAGAATTAGGGTTTTTATTTGGGGCCCATGCCGATACCGATAGACGATGGACGATTTTGCTTGGGCCAATATTTGTGGCCGATACTGCTTTTGCTCCCTCAATTTACATGAAAAAATGACAATGATAACAAATATTACAGGTCTCAAGTTTTAAACAAAATATTTATCGAAATGTAAACACTGGGGCGGCACGGCGGTCTCGTGGTTAGCGTGCAGAACTCACAGCTAGGAGACCAGGGTTCAATTCCACCCTCGGCCATCTCTGTGTGGAGTTTGCATGTTCTCCCCGTGCATGCGTGGGTTTTCTCAGAGTACTCCGGTTTCCTCCCACATTCCAAAAACATGCTAGGTTAATTAGCGACTCCAAATTGTCCATAGGTATGAATGTGAGTGTGAATGGTTGTTTGTCTATATGTGCCCTGTGATTGGCTGGCCACCAGTCCAGGTTGTACCCCGCCTCTCTTGCCCGAAGATAGCTGAGATAGGTTCCAGCACCCCCTGCGACCCTCGTGAGGAAAAGCGATAGAAAATGAATGAATGAATGAACAATGTGGAGAGTCTATGGGTGGAAAAAACATGGAATTTTGAATATGACAGAAAATGGAAGACACGGAACAAGGTAGACCAAATATAACATCAGCATGGAATGACAGAAACATCAGATCTTATCACCATCTACTCTTCATAGAAGACCACATGACTACACATCAGTTTTGGGTTTTGTCCACTTCATGTGGACGTGGACGTACCACTTCATCCTTAAGTCCAAGCTTTATGATGTCATCATGGAAGAGCATTCCAGTATCAACCTATCCAGCTCTAGTGAATTCCATGCCCAAGAGGATTAAGGCAGTGCTTAGATAACAATGGCACTTAAATATTGACACTATATACGGACATGTTCAATCACCGTGAGGTGCACTCGTGTAATGCGGAAGTAGCTGAACTCCAATCTAGTAGGTGACGCAATAAAGTACAGTTTTTGTGATAGCATAAGTACGGTTCTTTTCCATCATGCTTTATTGCATCACTCTTGACAGCACAACACATGTGCTTTTATTTTGGTGACTCAAAGTTAGAGACTTGACTTTCCGCTAAAATTATTATTCCTATATATTAATTTCTTTGCACTTCGGTGGCTTATTTTGTTATTTTTTTCCCCTACCAGAGCCTTTGGTGGTGTGCGTTGGCGCACCATGGCCCAGACCCTCCAGATGGCGATCCCGAACTTTGGAAATAACGTCTTAGAATGTTTGAATGAGCAGCGGCTGCAGGGGCTCTACTGTGACGTCTCGGTGGTGGTCAAGGGACATGCCTTCAAGGTAAGAACCTATGTCAACATATGTCTTGTGAACCATTCTAATCAGACTACTCTTTTTTTATGTTGTGAAAGGCCCATCGTGCTGTGTTGGCTGCTAGCAGTTCTTACTTCCGGGACCTTTTCAGCAACAGCGGCGGTAGCGGAGGCTGTAGCGGCAACGAGGCCAGTCCAACGGTGGTGGAGCTCCCGCCGGCCGTGCAGCCTCAGAGCTTCCAGCAGATTTTGGCTTTCTGCTACACGGGTCGTCTAAGCATGACGGTTGGGGACCAGTTCCTCCTCATGTATACTGCCGGATTCCTGCAGATCCAACAGATCATGGAAAAAGGCACTGAATTCTTCCTTAAGGTGAAAAAAACATACAAGTATTTTACACAGTAATTTATTGGGCTGACTAATTTTTATCAGATTAATCAGCTTCTAAATTAATAAATCATGATTAATCACCATTTGTAACTTGTATATTGAATTGAATTGACATTAGTAACATATATAAGCCAAAGTCAGCTAGGATAGGCTCCAGCATACCCCAGCGACCCGAGTGAGGATAAGCGGCATAGAAAATGGATGAATGGATAGTGGATATATTTTTTTACATGTCCAACAATTTAAGACTTAAAAAATACAAAAATGAAAAATGTAAAGAATTTTTTTGAAACTTTAAAATGTAAAACTCTATTTATTTTTTATTTTTTTTTATAAATTAAAAAAACATAAAAACTAAAATTAAATTAAAATTAAATGGAATTAAATACATTAAATTAAATACATTTTAATTGAACCATTAATCAGCTTTTCAATTAATAAATCATGATTAATCACCATTTGTAACTTGTATATATGTCCAACAATTGAATTGAATTGACATTGGTAACATATATAAGCCAATGTCAATTGGGATAGGCTCCAGCATACCCCAGCGACCCTAGTGAGGATAAGCGGCACAGAAAATGGATTGGATGGATAGTGGATATATTTTTTATATGTCCAACAATTAAGTTTAAAGACTTAAAAAAATACAAAAATGAAAAATGTAAAGAATTTTTTTAAAACTTTAAAATGTAAAACTATTTATTTTAGTTTTTCTTATAAATTAAAAAAACATAAAAACTAAAATTAAATTAAAATTAAATGGAATTAAATACATTAAATTAAATACATTTTAATTGAACCATTAATCAGCTTTTCAATTAATAAATCATGATTAATCACCATTTGTAACTTGTATATATGTCCAACAATTGAATTGAATTGACATTGGTAACATATATAAGCCAATGTCAATTGGGATAGGCTCCAGCATACCCCAGCGACCCTAGTGAGGATAAGCGGCACAGAAAATGGATGGATGAATAGTGGATATTTTTTTTTATATGTCCAACAATTTAGTTTAAAGACTTAAAAAAATACAAAAATGAAAAATCTAAAGAATGATTTAAAACTTTAAAATGTAAAACATAATTTATTTTAGTTTTTCTTATCAATTAAAATTAAAATTAAAATTAAATTTAAAAAATTAAAATTAAAATTAAAATTAAAATTAAAATTAAAATTAAAATTAAAATTAAAATTAAACCATTACTGGCACACACTTGTTTGACTGTGTAAGGCTGGTTGTACTCTGTTGCCATTAAGAAAACACATGGCTGTTAATACATCTTCTATCATCATACTGTATATGCCGCCACAGAACTAATGTACGTATACTTCGATCTCCAGGTCTCTTCCCCCAGCTGTGACTCACAAGGTCTTAATGTAGAGGAGGCTCCACCGTCTGAGCCTCAGAGCCCCGTAACACAGACCGCTACCAACGCGGCCCGGCCCGCCGCAAGCTTGACGCCCCTCCCGTTGGTGTACCGAGTGAAAACTGAGCAGCCAGCCAGCCAACCGGAAGCCACCGCCGCTCATTCGGTGGTTTGCACTCCCGTCGCCAAGCGGCTGTGGGAGGGCGGCAGCAGCCGTGATGGAGGCGGAGTAGGCTCGGGCGCTGCGGGAGGCGGAGCCAGAAAGGCGGCACGTTACTCCCAGGAGGCGGTACGAGGCAGCGCCATCCAGAGCCCGGGAACCCTCGGATTGGCCATGGGTATGGGCGCCACAGCAACGAGTCTTGCCGGCATGGCGGCAAGCAGCGGCGCTGTCGGCACCAATGGGAGCTCCGCGTCCGGCGTCGGCATGTCGGAGGGTGCCAGCCCCGGCACCCTGAGCACCTACGCTAGTGACTCCCCCATCAGCTACCATGACGAGGAAGAAGAAGAGGAGGGCGCGGAGGAGTGTGCCGAAGAGCAGTACAGACAAATCTGCAACATGTACACCATGTACAGCATGCTCAATATGGGCGCTGCAGGTAGAACACGCTCCAACGTCAATGAAATGGAATGATGGTGTGCGATTATCTTCTAATGTTGCAGCATTGTGTTTCCTCAGCTGCTGGTGAGCGGGTGGAGGCCCTCCCCGACCACACAGAGACACGGGGGCGCATGCGGGGCAGAGACCTCACGTGTCTCCCTGCAGAACTTATCGCCCAGATAGGAAACCGCTGTCATCCAAAATTATACGAGGAAGGGGATCCTGCTGAGAAACTAGAGCTGGTCTCAGGTATGTACAGTATGTTTAACAATGCTCTTAACATGGCACTCGGGGAACAAAAACGCACTTGTAAAGTGGATCAAGTTGAGGCTCTGCGCTAAATCTTCTTTATAGTCAAATGTAAATACAACAAGATGTTGAAAGATGTGCTTGGAGACTGGAGTTGAACACAACCTGAAGATTAGGGATTGGTATAGTACCTGAATTGTTGATTCAGTTCAACTGCAGTTGAGGCAGAACGGTAATGGTTTAATTTCATTTGAACATGCATCAGATTACAATTGAATGCATCCCATAATAAATTCACAGTTCCACATGTCCAAAAGGAGTAGGAAGAAGCAGAACTTATTCAATCCTACCCCTCCATCTGGTACTTTTACAATCAGTAACTGTTACATTTGTGCACTTCCTGCTTTCCTAATATAATTGAATAAAAAAAAAACAACAACTATTTATTTATTTTTTATTTTATTTCATTTTAGTCACGTACCAAAGTACAAGGTGATATGACCATAGAATGACATTAAATCTTATGAAATCCTACCCCTCCATCTGGTACTTTTACAATCAGTAACAATCATTTGTTCACTTCCTCATTTCATAATATAGTTGAAGTTTTTAATTTTTTAATTAATTAATTAATTATTTTATTTTTGTCACAAACCGAACTACGAGGTGATATGACCATACAATGACGTAATGGGTAACACATGTCCAAAAGGAGTAGGAAGAAGCAAAGCTTATTAAATCCTACCCCTCCATCTGGTACTTTTACAATCAGTAACTGTTACATTTGTTCACTTCCTGCTTTCCTAATATAATTAGAATTTATTTTAATGTTAATTTTATTTAATTTTATTTTTACTTACTTTTATTTTTTATTAATTAATTAATTTTTTTTGGGCACGTACCGAAGAACGAGGTGATATGACCATCCAATGACATAATGTGTACCATAGTAAGTGTCAATATAGTGATATATATAGCACATCATGACTGGTTCAAGACTCTTCATCCTTGTATTTAGAATGGGTTGCAATAGCTGCATGCAACCAGCAGTGGCGCTGTTGAGTCACCTCAAGGGCTTTGCACGACAACACGACTGTATTTAGATAGAACATAGTGCTTCAACTCCTGACCTGCTGCACACAACAGGGTGAAAATTTGTTAAAACATGTAGCCCGACGGTGCTAATATTTTTCGGACAAATATACCTCACTAATTGAGGGTGTTTGACAAACAGGTGTCTGTAAAATTTGAGCAAGATTGATTGAAAAACATGGCCATGGCCGGGACTTAGCAAGTTTGTTTAATGATTTGACGCTATTTGTATGACATGTATGCTAGCATGTCTTTCAAAACATTTTGAGGGGCTTCACCATGAGTGTCATTGATAAATATAGGACACCCAATGGGGGTACCGTCACAGACCTCTACTATGACAGAACTCTGTTCGGTGCTGGCATGGAAACAGGAGTTCAGAACAAGTTTTTTTTTAAGTCAGGGGTCTCAAACTCGATTTAACAATGGGAGCCGGTAGAGGTAGAGTCTGGGTCGCATGAATTATCCAGAATAAGCGATGTTTTAAAACATAAATTTAAAAAAAAGTATGCTTTCCCAGCATGCTTTGCGGTAAAAAGTTGCTTAAGCTACATATTTATTATTCCCCAATTGCGGTAGTGTGTTTTTTTTTACATTGTAGTAGTGTTCTGTGTAGTACCAACACTCCCACCCCCGGTCCATTTTGTCAGCTAGTTTGGTACTAGCTGTTTAGCTAGTTTGGTACTAGCTAGTTTATTATGAATGTTGTCATTTTGTGTGTTTATTGCATTCCTTTTTGGTCAGCATCCTGGCACCATGATGTTAAAATCTCTTCCTGTTTCAGCATATAGCGCATATCCATCGATTTATGTCGCTTATCCTGATTAGAGGGGGTCGCGGGGGGTATGCTGGAGCCTCGTATAGCGCATATGCACAACATTAATCACATTCCACATTAGGGACAAATGTACGGTCACTTATTGATTTGTCATGCCCGTCCGTAAGAGACATAGCTGCGTTCGGGAGGGGATTTTATTCCTTAAGATGACGTTGTTCCCTCATTAGCAGGCTGAATCCACGCCACGCTTGTGACTCAGCGTCCAAGTCAAGGACGTTACGGCTCCATGCCTCGCAATGTATAGTACTCGCATGTGACCGAGAAACGGGTGTGTAATGTCCTCCGCATGTGTCCGCGTGTTCCCAGGTACGTCGGTGTTTATTTCCCGAGCCCAGCTGATGAACTGTCACGTGAGTGCGGGGACCAGACACAAGGTGCTGCTGAGGAGGCTGCTGGCCGCCTTCTTTGACAGGTCGGTTTCGTCTGACAGCGTGTCGTCGCCTTCGAGAACCCAGACGGTCGTGTTGGTTATTGGTCATTATTTTATTTTTTGTTGTTTCTATGCAGGAATACGCTAGCTAACAGCTGTGGGACGGGCATCCGCTCATCCACCAATGACCCGAGTCGCAAGCCGTTGGACAACCGAGTGCTGCATGCTGTCAAATGTGAGCACTTTTATTTATTTATTTACATAAATATATTTATTATTATTTATTATGTTTTATTTATTCATTAATTTTCTACCGCTTTTCCTTATTCATTATTTTTTATTTTTCTGCCGCTTTTCCTCATTTTGTAAATAAATTTTCTGCCGCTTATTTATTCATTTTCTACCGCTTTTCCTCATTATTTATTTATTTATTTTATTTTTTTTTTTTTAAATCATTTATTTATTATTTTGTATTATTTTTTATTTTTCTGCTGCTTTTCCGCATTTTTTAAATTAATTTTCTGCCGCTTATTATTTATTTATTATTTATTATTTATTATTTATTATTTATTATTTATTATTTATTATTTATTATTTATTATTTATTATTTATTATTTATTATTTATTATTTATTATTTATTATTTATTATTTATTATTTGTTCATTTTCTGATGCTTTTCCTCATTATTATTATTATTATTTTTTAAATTATTTTTTTTAATCATTTATTATTTTGTATTTTGTATTATTTTTTATTTTTCTGCTGCTTTTCCGCATTTTTTAAATTTTCTGCCGCTTTTCATTATTTATTTATTATTTATTATTTATTATTTATTATTTATTATTTATTATTTATTATTTATTATTTATTATTTATTATTTATTATTTATTGTTTATTATTTATTATTTATTATTTATTATTTATTATTTATTATTTATTATTTATTATTTAGCGGAGCAGTGTCAGGTCAGTTATAACACAGGCGGCCTGGTAAATGATTAATACGGTAAAAAAATTTAAAAAAGTAGTTATGTATGTTTCCCCAAACGTGACGGAGACTCTTCTGACGGCAGCACGTCAAGGAAAAGGAAAGTGGATCAGTCCAAAATAATTTCATGAGTGGACATAAATTACATAACGATACTCGATGCTACTTTTATAACCGGGTCATACTAACGATACGTTCTCGCCCCTCCGTCCCCGGCCGCAGTTTATTGCCAGAACTTTGCCACCAGCTTCAAAGAAAGCGAGATGAACGCCATCGCCGCCGACATGTGCACCAACGCCCGCCGTGTGGTCCGCAAGAGCTGGATCCCCAAGCTCAAGCTCCTGATCGCCGAGAGCGACGCTTACTCCGCCTTCCTCTCCGACGGCGTCAAAGCCGAAGACGACACCTTGGGTGCCGACGCCACGTTCGACCCCGCCTCTCTGGAAGCCTCCGGCGGCGCGGGCGTGGAGTCGGGCGGCTCTTCAGGTGAATCTCTTCCGGGCGTTAGCGGGGACGTCGGAGCGTTGTTTTGAGCCTCGCGATGATGGCGGGACGTTTTAGCGCGACACGGGCACGGCAGTATTCCCCCCCCCCCTGTTGTGCTTGGCTCACTCTCACATCTCGACTGTCTATACTACACTGCTACGCCTGTAACCCGGACACATGCTTTTTTTTTTCTGTATAACAAAGCGTGGGGACGGCGGAGGGGGGCGGAGCTTGAGGCGTCATCCCGCCTCTCCTCGTCCTTGAAGGTGTGTAAGCACATTCATTGTTGCGTATGACTTACATTCCCGGTATTAGCGCGTGGTGACGGAGTGGGAGGCGGGGAGTACGCGGTGGTGAATGTATTGAATGTAAGGGTTGCTGACATTTTTTTATTTTATTTTTTTTTTTAGTAAAGAGTGAACACTCTTCTCGCATCTTCCACGTTTCCTTCACCCAGCCTCGAGTCGTGTCTTATATATATATATAAATATATCCCCTTTTATTGTTTCCTATATTTTTAGCAAGCTGAAAGGTGATCAGAGAGGCAGAAAGGGGCGGAGCTTTTTACCGAGACCATTTCCATGGAATTTTAAAGGGCAACAGGTAAATCAAAGATGGGGATATTTTTAGAAGAGAAGCTATATTTGTACGAGCAAGGCCAGGCTTGTTTCCGTGTTTAAACGGAGAGCGAGTCTTGGCCAATGAGGAGAAGTGCTGTCTTTTTAACAGTAAAAAGTCATCTTAGTACTGGGCCCTTAATAATAATAATAATAAATAATAATAATAACAATAATGACTGAGGGTGCAGATTGATGAAGCGAGCAGTTGAACTGCTAGTTTTGAAGCGTTTCACGATTCGGCCGGCGTGTCTGTTGACTATGATGACAATGATGTGTGGGGAGGTTACAGCCCAAAAACACGGAGTCATGTAGCGGCATGGTGTGGGGGGGTGGGGGGTGTCCAAAGTAATTAGACAAGAAAACAAAAACTACATTTTACTTTACTTTGGTTTTAATTTAATATAATTTTCTGAGAATAACATAGTAGTCATAATGTGAAGGAAAAATTCCGTCATTTTAGTAGCATCAATTTTAAATATTCAATAATTTTTTTAACGCTGTAATATGTGGAAAAAACAACAACAAAGTTGTATTTTTTTTTATTATGTTGCAGGAAAAGGTTAAAGTCCAAATATTATGGGGGAAAAAAAATCATAATTACAAAAAGAAAAGTTTAAAGTCCAAATATTATGGGGGGAAAAAAATAATTACAAAAAGAAAAGTTTAAAGTCAAAATATTATAGGGATAAAATCATAATTACAAAAAGAAAAGTTTAAAGTCCAAATATTATAGGGATAAAATCATAATTACAAAAAGAAAAGTTTAAAGTCCAAATATTATAGGGATAAAATCATAATTACAAAAAGAAAAGTTTAAAGTCCAAATATGAGGATAAAATCATAATTACAAAAAAGTTTAAAGTCCAAATATTATGGGGATAAAATCATAATTACAAAAAGAAAAGTTTAAAGTCCAAATATTATGGGGGAAAAAAATCATAATTACAAAATGAAAAGTTTAAAGTCCAAATATTATGGGGATAAAATCATAATTACAAAAAGAAAAGTTTAAAGTCCAAATATTGAGGATAAAATCATAATTACAAAAAAGTTTAAAGTCCAAATATTATAGGGATAAAATCATAATTACAAAAAGAAAAGTTTAAAGTCCAAATATTATGGGGGAAAAAATCCTAATTACAAAAAGAAAAGTTTCAAGTCCAAATATTATGGGGAAAAAAAATCATAATTACAAAAAAAGTTTTAAATCATTATACTCAATTCTATATAATTATTTTATTATTATTTTAAATTAAAAAAAATTGTAAAAACGCAGAAATAAGAAGAAAAAATTTGCTGGAATTTTATGAGAAAGAGAAAAAGAGAAAAACTGACATAACTAAAAAAAAAAAGCTTGTAATAGGTGGAAAAAAATAAAAATAAATTTAAGACAAAAAAAAGTCATAATAAGAAACAAAATAAATTTGTATAATGGCTAATTATGTCAGGGGAAAAATTTATAATATTATAGGAATAAAAAGTCATAAGAAAATTCACACAGATTATTTAAGAAGAAACTTAAAAAATAATTGAAAAATAAAGCACAGCAAAAATGGGAAAAAAAATTAGCAAACACCAAAGTTGATATTAATCTACTTGTATCACAAAGATGGGATGCAGGATTTTTTTTTTTGCCCCCCACCCTCTATGGGAAAGTTTTGGACACCCCTTGGGTGTAACTTCTAAAGTAGTCATCATATTTATGGAATATTGGAATGTGCCTTTTTGAATTGAAATCAATACGCGGAAGCGTGGTCGGCAAATGGGAAGCAATATTGCTGTTTGTTCTTGGTACTACCTGTCAATGTGTGTGTGTGTGTGTGTGTGTGTGTGTGTGTGTGTGTGTGTGACGGCGAATCAACGTTGTGCCCGTGTTTATTTTGGACTTCCTTTCCCCGTGAGGCCGGGTGGATCTTTTAGACGCACCTTAGGGAGAAGCAGCAGTGGTTTGAGCACCTTAACTGAAGTGTAGCAATTTTCTACCCTTTCCCTTTTTACATCAGTTTCAAATGCTTCTATTCCAAAACGTCACTTCCTGTTACCATATTAATGACTTTGTTACTGACGTTGTGTGTGTGTGTGTGTGTGTGTGTGTGTGTCTCATATCTGATTGAAGCATGCATGCGTTTAAGATAAAAAGGTGAAAAAAACGGTCTATTTTTCTTAAGACGGGTTGCAGTGTCACGACGCTGCTTCTTTTTCCATTCCTCGTCCGCTCAACAAAACCTCACTTTTAACGATGCACAGCACGCAATTCTTCTTTTTTTTTTTTTTTCTCAAAAGCGCAAGAATGTGTGTGTGCGTCCAGATGAAAGCGAATCCAAGAGAGATGCAGTACTTTGGGATTAAGCAGTAAATAAATAACTACAAAACCTCATACGAGCACTCCGCTTACCTCGAACCAGTATCTTTCAAGACTGTTGTGCTTCCTGGTTTGTTCACCTCCACGGTTTTTTTTTTTTTCCTGGTGTTTTTTGTTCATCTCGCTGCTTG